>NC_043001.1:8550579-8653079 GCF_006345805.1 Octopus sinensis | reverse complement strand
CACATATGTGTATATACTTAATGGAATATATTCAATGAGAATAACGTTTATTGGATTTCGGATAAGTGCTTCTGGTATGAGAAATGTCTAAAAACCTTAAAGGTATTTAGATATTCAATTCGAGCGATTATATATTAGAGAGTAAAAGTAGGAAAAATTACATAAAATATCACAGAAGATATGGGTCCATAATATAAATAATGTAGTAGCAATAAACAAATAAGTAGAGTATAATTATTTAAAAAGGTTTTCGATATCTTACGATCGTTTCATGGAAGTATTATCTTTCGAAATGAAATCCGAAATTGATAATCCTTAATAGATAATACGGCCAATCGTCAGAGAAAAGGATGAATTTCAGTGTTATCAATCGAATGAGAGAGATGCTATTTAAAATGGAATGACGAAGGTGTTGTTTAAAAAGCTATCGGTATAAATGTGTTTTGGTATAAACTTGGGCTAAAAATTTCGAAAAAACGATATAAATCCATGGTATACAAAAGTCCCATAAATCCTTTTCTCTTGAGTATGCAATCTATAAATGTAAAGAGTTCTTTGTTACCTAGAAGGGTTAAACAGTGAGGGGACAGTACAAGGGGCGGGGACAAAAACAACAAAAAAAGAACGAATGTAAGAGATGAATATAATAATGGACGAAAATGAAAAATGAAATGAAGCAGTTCGGCCCCAATTCCTAGCGACTTCATTAGACCTGTTATTATAATTTTAAAAGACAGACAATCTTCATATTTCTGAAGAATGTCTATACTATAGTCATCGCGAATATCGCAATAAATTATTCCCTTTGGTAATTGACTTGTGACAATTTTCTTGACCCAGTTGACTGAGGACGTTATTCGTCTTGGTTTTCTGCAAAGTACGTGCATCGTAAACAGCAAAGCAGTTCATGGAAACACTTAGAGTTTAGAAGTCAGAAGGTTGAAGAGAACGAAAAGTGATACGACTTGCCATAACAATATGTGGGCATTACGTCTTTCACAGCTGAATAAGGTAATCGATAGCCTGACCGCTCACACTTTCCTCTAATATGCATCGGCGCACTTCTAATTGCACTTCTTAAGTTGAATAATAGGAAGTCAGCAGCAACAAGGATTTCATGAAACACGATGTGAAATGGATAGTTAAGTGGGTAGAATAGTGGACAATTGAAGTGTTTAAATGCCCTTTATAGTTTTTTGGCCGTACGATGGCGGAATCGCTTCGCATATCATGCAGACTGTGTTGTACCTCTGAAGCGATGAAGTATCTCCCTACGAAGATGAGCAATTTGAAATACATTTGTCATTTGTCAGTTAATAACACTTTAGCATTATATACGTTATATAAATCTTGTCTTTTGTTTGCAGTATTTAACTTGCTATTGTATAGCACATGCACACATGCAGGTTGCCCTACCCCAATATTTACAAATGTCACTGGAAAACATTTCATAAAAACAACGTCCATAGAATTGGCACGAAATTTTTCAAAGCATGACAATAACATGGAGCTTAGTGTCAAGAATGAAAGCCTTAAATTTGTTGGAAGGGAATTCAAACGAATTACCTTAAATAATAAATATCGACATCTTAGAGACAGCGATTAGTCGCACTTCAATAACCAATTTCAGAAGTAAAAATTGTCTTTTCTGCGAAAAAGAGAGATAAAAGAGAAACTAAGTCTTTCTACAAATATATAAATAAAAAACCAATGTCACAAGATAAAACTGCAATTTGGAGCAAATAGGTCCCTAATTGCTGGCATAAAAGTTTTTAAAAAATATTTAGTTGTTTCAAAGGGTTTTCATTTTTATGTTGGTCACTATGCATATGAATTAACCCCGATGTTTTCATCAATGCTACAAATCTTCATGGTGAAGAAGCATGAAATGCTTAAATCGACAGAATTGAAGATTATTTAATATCAGTTATACAATATTCTTCGGTGATTGTTCAACCTTTACTATAAAGATATCTAGAAAGGCTCTGGGATAAAGATGAATGCAGGCATATTACAGAGCTTACTTGCATTCAATAAAAAGCTGAAAATTTTAAGACAATCTATAATATGACATCCATTCAGTAAACCGACGACCCTGTCTCTGTTGTCATACACAACGACATATTTATGGACAGCATTGTTAAAGCAAATCAATTACTTCAATAAGGCACAATATTGCCTGAAGCTGTCTTCTAGTGGTTACTACAACATTGCTGATGGCTACAGCTTCATCATTTAAATGTGGAAATGATATGTCTCTACCTTGCCAAAGCTTTGTATAGTTGATCACAGAATGCTATGTGAGAGATTACGTGACATTTGCATAATTGAAAAAGACTAGGTGATGGTTGTATGGTATTTGAAATGATAGGAGAAGGCTATATCGGAGAAAATAGCAACTCCTCGCAGTCAATCGGAGAACGTAATGGGAAACCCTACTGAGTCAACTAAACTCGCCAATTACATTGAAAATACAAAAGTGTCAAAGGTAGCTGAAAACCGCAAGGAAAACGCAGAAATGTTACAAGCCCTCAACCCAAAATAAAAGTGAGCAGAAAAAAGAAACAAATAAAAAGAAACAAGGAAGGAAAAAAACATGCTTTTCAATGATGAATAGCTGAAGTGGTACGATTCCGTACATAAACACATTGTAATCAGGATACAAAAGACTAGAATGCTGCAAAGATAGACTGAAAGCAAGAACATTCTGTATGAGTCAATAATAATGAATCGATTTGTGTGCACAAGGCTAAACTTTGCAACGCAATGTGATAGGTTTTATCAGAAAATCATTCCAGACAATAAGGAATGAAAACTATGTGATTATGTGAATATTTGTTCTCTGTCGCGAATTAAGGTCTTCCCAGAGTATCAAACGAACAGCAGAGTGAAACGTAATCCAAATCTTTTACACTGACAAAACTATTTCAGTGCAGTGCATGAGATACTTGTAAAGTTATTAATATTATAGGTTCTACTTCCATTGCAGACAGAACAGGCGCAGAAGTGCTTGCTAACCAACTTGCTAACCAATGCGCGCACCAAATCATTAAAAGCTACAAACAGCCTAAATCACTTAAAAAGATTCTCACAAAGGCAAAATTGTCTTCTAAAATTACGGATGCAAAAGTAAAAAATGTGGTAGATCGAACTGTGCAACATGTCCTAAACTATTGGAAGGATCAGAATTCTTCTTTAAAGAGGGACAGAAATTTAAGATCAAATCTAACTTTACTTGTGCCTCTGAAAACATAATTTATGTTATTAAATGCTCGGGCTGCCACCAAGACTACGTGGGTTCCACGGGACTATCACTCAGGCGCAGATGCACACTGCATCGACAACAGATTGCATTCCCAGAATATAGAATGATACCTTTTAGTGAGCACATTGAGAAATGCGCAAAGCAACTACTGCCACAATTTTTAATCTTCCCATTTTACCAATGTGCTTTCGGATCATCAACACAAATGAGACTGAACAAGGAAACATTCTTCATTGAAAAGTACAAACCCAGACTCAACCATCCGAACATACTAACACAGAGAAATTAACAAGGAAAAGGGAAAAAAAAAATTTTTGCAATATTCTCCAGACATTTTGACACAAATATATATATTTTTTAACATTTAAGCCTTCTGTCGTTTTTTCACACTTTACTATTTTCTTATATATATATATATATATATATATATATATATATATATATATATTATATATATAAGCATACACACCCATACATACGCATACATACATGGATGCATACATATGTGTATACACTAGAACACTGAGTCACGCAAAGGAAATAACGCACCTCCGATAATGGCCAGAGGCAATTAGTATTGAATAGGTTGCAAGGCGCAACGAAATTTGAGATAAACAAAATATATAGTTGAAATCAAAGCGGTCAGTGTATTAATAAGTCACTAAAAGAGAATGAATACCTCAGGCAAAATGCTCCAACACACGAAATCACAAAAATAATCCTGCAAACAAAATGCAATACCAAAATACACATATATATTTATATATACATATTTACATATACGTATACATGCATACATACATACATACATACATACATATATATACATACACACACACACACACACATATATATATATATATATATATACACACACATATGTATGTATACGTATATATACATATATCTATATATGTACGTATATATTTATAGTTTCCATCTGTCAAATCCATTCACAAGGATTTGGTCAGTCCGAGGCTATAGCAGTAAACACGCAGTAGGACTGAACTGAGAACCGTGTGGTTTGATAGCAAGCTTCTTACCACGCATGTTTGTATATAGTAAATTACTGGAAAGTGGTTTTTGTTCCGTGAATTAAAGAGCTTCGCGCTGGAATCGCTGAAGTAGTTGACCACGAGTTACAGAAGAAGGTTATTCGTGATAGAAATAAGCATTATTTGGTGAGATTTTCAAATCTCGACAGAAGTGGGAGTGACATAAGTCTGTTCCAGAAACCGTTTGATTTCAAACTTGATGACGCACCATTGATTTGCAGGCAAAAGACTTGTTGAAAGACGAGCGGCTTACCTGATGACGAGCTTTCAAATTTCAAGAAATTTGCCTCTGGCATGGCATCAGTGTTTGGAACAATATAAGTCAGTGAAATAGGAACATTGAACGAGGTTGACTGATGAATTATTGAAAGGAATTCTGTTGGTTTGATGCAGAAATTCCAAAGTAAGTATTGATGATATCTTGAAATCTAAATAACAGTTTCACAAATCTAAGTAACCGATGTTTTGTGAGATTCGGATATGTGTGCATTGGATGTGATATAACTATCGTATTTTTAACATTATCTTTCTATGATAACTTTTTGGTAAATACATATGTTGGTTGTCTTTATTTCGTGTGTATTCACTGTATTATATTAAACAAAATGATTATGCGGCCCGCGCTTCTCATTTTCTCGGTTATCTGACCCGCTGTTAAAAACGTTTTGTGACCGCTAATTTAGCGTAATATAAGTATTTAGTGTTCAAAAGCTCACAGCTTGCAAATACGTCTAAAATAGGTTAGCTGTGAGAGGCTTAGATGCACGCCAAAGATAAATAAATTAATAGATAATACTCATCAGCTATAAAAGTTTATCAGCTACCAATTATAGCCATAGCTCATATATTCACTAAAATCAAGAAGAGAAGGAGAGAGAGTGAGAGAGTGAGAGAAAGAAAGTTGTGGAATTGCAATGAAGTAAATAATATTGCGATAGCCTCCAGTTCAAACAAATGATATTAAGTGTTCGATTATAGCTTAGTGTAATTGTTTGTCCTGTCTTTATAATAATATATATAGTTTTCAGAACAATATTTTTAACAGATGTACATATGTATTTGTGGTGATGCGTACTGTACGCACACAGGTAAACTTAGATTAATTTTTAAAAGCTGTTATACTCTGTACACACACACACCACACACACATACGTACACATATGTGTGTGTACATGTAAATATATATATATATATATATGTAAGACTGAATGTTTGCAATAGTGATAACGTATCTGACATGAGATGTTTGCCTGGCCTTAACGTTTGTTGTCCTCTTTAACAGTTACATATCCGCTACAATGGAAATCTGCAATGGCTCCATAACTACAAACGCGGCTACAAACTTCGAGCCCTAGTAATCCTAGTACTCAACTAGCGTACCTGATCGTTTAGATCCCCTGTGTAATAAACCCTTATACTATGTACACACACATACACACATATGTATAAATATATACATGTACATCTATGTATTTATACATACATACATACATACATACATACATACATACATATATATATATATATATATATATATATATATATATATATATATATATATATATATATATATATAGGTGGGGGGATAATTCACAAAAAAAACAAACGAAAAAGACAGAAAGTAACACAGAAATAAACAAGGAGAGAAAATGAAGAATGTGTAGTTGTTAGCGATCAGTCATGGCGAATTATATATATATAATATATATATATATATACATACGCGCGCACGGATGCACTCACATAGATACACACACACAAACATATATACATATAAATAAGGGTACCGATGTACCAACTTAGAATAACCATGTGTTAATAACCCAAAGCCACAAATCTCTCACTATAAGTAAACCCGCAGGTTTAATGCAGCGAATATTATAAAAGTAGACCATGCCATTGCAAAATATGCAAAGTAAAGAACAAATTTCTTGACATCAATTGATCCCGCCTTTTGTGCGTTACAACTTATGATCGAGAGCCAAGCTTGATGTATGCCGCTATTTTTCAAAATATATTCCCACCAGAATGCCTGAATTGAGCAAGTTAAAAAGTTCAAATTTGATAAAATATTATTACCATTATTATATACAACAACAGCAACAACAACAACAACAACAACAATAATAATAATAATAATAATAATAATAATAATAATAATAATGATAATAGTAATAATAACGGTAATAATAATGATAATAATAATAATAAAATGGCTAGTAATCTTAAAGTAAATAAGCAAAATATGCTCAAATTAGTAAGGATATCGAAATACGTTCTTGCTAGAAATAGGAGTCAACGCCCCATAGCTACAAATCTATCACTATAAGTCACAAGATTTCGTTAAGAAATTATAGCGTTTTTGTTAGAAATCAGCCAATGTATATGTGTATCTTTTTTCAATTACCAGGCCTTCAAGAGGTTTTTCAGCAGTATTAACATTGCATACTGATACGAAATAATAATTGGTATACATAGTATTGCAAATTTATGTACATTATTTCTGTTTTTTGGCAACATATTAATTTCTTTCGTTTTTCTGATAAGAATTTAATTATCAATGGTGATTTGTTACCCTTCTTTATTAATACTTATTCAAATAATTCAATCTCCGACGTTATTTATTGAATTATCTTTTAATAAGAATTGTTTTACGTAATATATTATATTTGCAAGTTATTTTTATGCATTCACTTCGTTTTCGAAACTTCTAGAGAAATGGGATATATGTTCATTTCTGCAAAGCACCTACCCCATCCCTTACACCCACTCCCACATACCCTACCTCTACCATCGCCCTCAGCCTACCCACATATCCCACCTCTACCCCCAACCTCAGCCTAACCCACAGCCCACCCTTGCTTTCCCCACTTTCGCCTCCCCTAATTCCCAACACCATTACACCGCACACAATTACACCATACACCACCATACCACACAACACCACATCACATCACACCACCATTCACACACTAGCACTGACCACTTCCCAGACCCTTCTGTGATAGGCAGATGGTACAATGTCTTGTGAATATAGCTTGCTATATGTATAACGGGAAGCTTTATGAAAATATACAAAAGACGAAGGCAGGTGGAATACAAACGAACAATTGTATTATTATGTCGCTCAGGAATATAAATAAAACAAGTCTTTTACGTTTCGAGCCTACGCTCTTCAACAGAAAGATACACAGAAATTTATATGTATATATATATATACCTACATATATACAAACACACACGCATAATATAAATTTATGTATATATATAATGGTATTTTTATATAAGCTTAAAGCTTATGACGATCATGCAACGACTAAGGGAAATTGCCTAATAAAAGGGCATATAAGCCCTCGACAGAAAAAAAGGCTTTCCTATCTGCATGGGAGGATAGGGAAGCCTTCTATTTTATTATCGAGGGCCTATATACCCCTATATTAGACTACGTTCCTTAGTCATTGCACGGTGAACGCTATAAGCTTTAAGGTTATATAAAAATAACATTATTATTATTTACAGTATTGTAAATCACAACGCCGTAATAAAAAGAAAGAACATTCGCACAGAATGCATACACACACACACACACACACACACACACACACACACATATATATATATATACATATATATATATATCTACACATATATACATACATACATACATATATATATATATATATATATATATATACATACATATGTATATACATATATATATATATATATATATATATATATATATATATATATATATATATATATATATATATATACATATATATATATATGCTTTGTACATACATACGATTTTCCTACATAAAAAAATATTCATTGACACGCCTTATATTACTATAAAGGGATATGAGTATATGATGTAGATACACTAAAACCAGAGATTGTGATTTATCATTATAATGGGTTGTAGTCATCCTCCAAGAGGGATCACCGTTATGAAATTTAGATAAAATGTGATAACGATCCCCAAATGTAATAAAATACAAAATGAAAACTTTCTGAAATGTCATTGAACGTTCCTTGAAAGGTAATCTCTATGCTCTGTATTTATAGGCCTTTGGAAGTAATGCATACGGTAACCTGAGCGAAGAAAGAACAAAATACAACCTGCCAAAGTATCGCAAGCCTTCACTTAAAAAGGGACTGATGAGACGAATAATATTGGGATTTTGTCAAACACATAAATATCGTCGATGGCAGAAGCCTAAAAGACGCAGAAATGTCATTCGATATGTCTGGGCACTTTAACATCTGACTTAGAATCATACCGAGATCATACGCAGTGAATAAATTAAATGCATCAGATGCAGTAAATAATTAAATAAATAAATAAATAAATGCAGTCAAGCACTGAATTCATTACTATCTAATTCTTTATTGCTCACACGGGGCTAAATATAGAGGGGACAAACAAGGACAGACAAATTGAATAAATCGATTACATCGACCCCAGTGCTTAAATAACACTTATTTAAACGACCCTGAAAGGAAGAAAATCAAAGTCGACCTTGGCGGAATTTGAACTCAGAACGTAGCGGCAGACAAAATATCTATCTCTTTACTACCCACAAGCGGCTATACACAGGGCAGACAAACAAGGACAGACAAAGGGATTAAGTCGATTATATCGACTCCAGCGCGTAACTCGTACTTATTTAATCGACCCCGAAAGGATGAAAGGCAAAGTCGACCTCGGCGGAATTTGAACTCAGAACGTAGCGGCAGACGAAATACCGCTAAGCATTTCGCCCAGCGTGCTAATGTTTTTGCCAGATCATCGCCTTCCCGAACGCTAAAATCAATAATATCGAGCGACCAACTGACTAAAATAAAAGCGAGGGTCTTTATATCGAAAGAAAACTGATCGTTGGAAATTATTAGTGAGTCTCAGATCAAAAGATATTCATTTTGCAGTATTTGCACGGTAGCCTTGCAATGACAAAACATCGAAATATATAATCATCAGAGGGTTAAAGCCTTTAACAGATGTCCTGGGGTATGTGTTACAAATATGTTCGTCTTAGCTAAATACGCAGCTGGTTAGTTAAGAACATGAATACCATTTGCCCTAAAACCCTTAGCTAAACAAAAGTATATTTAGTTGCAAGAGAAAGTAAATGAAGACCATAATTTGAGTATTCAGAAATTTGGTATACCGTTGTTTGCACTGTGATTCCTAATTTTATTTACAAGATTCTCTTTCATATAATACATGACTATAAGCTTAAGTACGAAGAATGCATTTCATAATTACATTATACCTTCGTAGAATATATGAATGGCACATGAAACTAACATAGTTTTTGAGGTTACTTGCACTTAAGATATTATATCTGCTTCAAATAGACGAAACGCGACAGTTGGTCAGTCAAGAATATCAACATAATATTACTTTTGCATTTGCAATCATTCAGGTATTTTACATTCGGAGGAAAAAAAATGGTTGCTTATTGAAATGGCGATACGTCAGTTTTCATATGTATGTCAGTACCACGAGTGCATATATTTGTATGAAAGTATCTAGAACTAGAACACGATATAAGAACATAAGCACCTTAGGTTTTTATTTTTATAGATGTTCTTTAATCCCAGTTCAAACACTCTTCAGAGTTTCATCATAAACTTTCTACTCATTAAACTGAAGATATTTAAGAGTGTATATATATATATATATATATATATATATATATATTATATATATATATATATATATATATATTTATATAGTTAATCCAAACATGAAAACACAAAGAGAAAACACAACAACGCGAGGACGTGGAACAAATATAGTATTATTGGATGCTCAGGAAGGAAGGGAAGAAGGTGGGTTAACGTTTCGAGCGGAGCTCTTCGTCGGAAACATAGGAGAAGGAAAGATCCAGAGAAGGGAAGACAGAGGAAAAAAATCGCCAACGGTACACACGCGATATATATATATATATATATATATATATATATATATGTATGTGTGTGCGTGTGTGTCTGTGTGTGTGTGTGTGTGTGTGTGTGTGTGTGTGTGTGTGTGTGTGTGCAATACGCTTATCACAAATGCGGCGAGCTGGCAGACATGTTAGCACACCGGGCGAAATGCTTAGCAGAATTTCGTCTGTCTTTACGTTCTAAGTTCATTTTCCGGCGTGGTCGACTTTGCATTTCATCCTTTCGGGGTCGTCAAATTAAGTACCAGTTGCGTATTGGAGTCGATCTAATCAACTGGCCAATTTCCCCAAAATTTCGAGCCCTGTACCTAGGGTAGAAAAGAATATGCTCGTCTCATATAAAAGAAGAAAGAACGGAATGAATGTGCTAGATCTCTCGTTGCATTGGCGTTCAGACCGAATTACCTAGTTATGTCAGTCGTTTGGTCGACACGAAAGATGTATATCTAGATTTCACTCATCAGTATTTGCGAAAGAATATTTGCAATGTTTTACTTCCATACATGTTTCAAATAAGTAATTTAAGAAAAACCTTGTATTTACACATGCATAAATTACACACACATACACGTGTGTGTGTGTGTATCTGTGTTTGTGTGTGCGTGTGTGTGAGTGTGCTTGTGTGTATGTGCGTGCGTTTGTGTGTGTGTATATCTATCTATGTATCTATGTATCTCTCTCTCTCTCTATATATATATATATATATATATATATAATGATTTTTACATGAGCTCTTTGAATTTCAATTTTTTTCATAAATGATAGAATAATTGAACAAATCGTACACTCTAACGCAAATACACGAATTCTTAAAATTTCTTTCTTTAATATTCTATTAAAAACTCAGGCCATTATGTTGATACTTTTATATCAGCCTTCATTAAACTGAGGTTGATAAAATATAGTATTTCTCAAACAATGGGACAACTTTAATTAAATTTCCAGCCGTTGCCCAGGAAGTGTATCTGCCATTAGAAGTAAACAGACGAGGTTTCTTCGCATGTTCATTCTTGAAAATTGTGACTTCGCTTGGAGTTACAGGTGGAGAAATGAGGAGATAAATTGCACCACTGAAACTGCGGAGAAGGCCACCAGTTGGCTTTGCAAAAAGAGGACATATGAGTGGTTTGCTGCTCTTATGATGCAAGCTGGGACTTGAGCAACCCTAACCGGGTCAGCTGGGTGATGGAGATCCGATTCTGAAAGACACAAGACCCCAGAATCATGACTGATGATACTTCTCGGAATATCTGCAAAATATAGTTTCAAACGAAGCTATTGAAAACTGTATATATTTATATTTTGTCTCTCACATAGACTGTTGCCATGCTGGGGCATCACTAGGACAGAATAGTTAGAACGTCACTCAAGACACCTAGCGATATCTCTTTCGACTCTGTATACACTAGGTTCAAAGTCTATCGAAGGTAATTAAACATTCATCGATAAGGTTTCGATAAATTATAACACGTTTCAAAACATGGGTTCGATATAATGAAATATACCTACTCAAACTACCCAACAAAATCTGGCCCTGTTCCAAAATTAGAAACTATTGTTCAAAGGGTTAGTTTTAAATGGAAAAGATAATCATTAGTATTTGCTAAGATTCTCTATAAAAGTACACATACGACAATAATTATCGAGATATTTCGAAGAAATGTTTGCCAGAAATATTTGTTCAGGAAAGGAAAAAAATTAGGTAAACAAATATGCAGAGCAGAACAATAAGTATATAGACAGTTTGATTATATTTTAAATTCTTATTGATTTTATAACACTATTTACAGATATTATATTAAAGTCATTTATTTCTCAGAAATAGACCTAATATATCATTAAATGGACTTTAATACAGCAAAACATCTGAAGTGTAATAAATGGAAAATGCTATTTAAATACTGCTTCTAATTTGAGGACAAGGTTGAGTATGTTAGTCTCGCTATACATTACTAAATTGTTCTTTATCGAATGATTGATCGGTGAAGTAGAGTACCACTTTCTAGAACATAGACGCGTTTATACAGACAACAATATTTCATAATATAATTTGAATAATGAAATCATGTCCGTGTAAAAATGTGTCGAAATTAATAGTCTCACGGGAGAAAGCTTTTGTATACTTCATAATTTATTTAAGCATATATATATATATATATATATATTATATATATATATATATACTCTTTTACTCTTTTACTCTTTTACTTGTTTCAGTCATTTGACTGCGACCATGCTGGAGCACCGCCTTTTAGTCGAGCAAATCGACCCCGGGACTTATTCTTTGTAAGCCCAGTACTTATTCTATCGGTCGCTAAGTGACGAGGACGTAAACACACAAGCATAGGGGGACAAACACAGACACACAAACACACACACACACACATATATACGACAGGCTTCTTTCAGTTTCCGTCTACCAAATCCACTCACAAGGCATTGGTCGGCCCGGGGCTATAGCAGAAGACACTTGCCCACGATGCCACGCAGTGGGACTGAACCCGGAACCATGTGGTTGGTTAGCAAGCCACTTACCACACAGCCACTCCTGCGCCTATATATATATATATATATATATATATATAAGTGTGTGTATGTGTGTATACACATGCGTGTGTTTGTGTACACAGGTATATATTTATCTCTTGTCTCTAACTTGGTTCAGTCATTAGACTGCTGCCATGCTGGGGCACAAATCTGATGCATTTTTTGTCGAAAGCGTCGAACCCATGACTTATATTTGTTTAAGCCTGGTTATCTTTTAACCCTGGTACCTTGCGCCATGATAGAGGCGCTATGATAGAGGGACGTAAACACACCACCGCTCTTTGTTAAGCGGGGAGGTAAAAAAAACAGACACAAATACTCACCACGCACACACACACACACACATACACACACACACACACACACACATACACACACTCAAAAACACACACACTGATATAAATATATACAACAGGTTTCTTTCGGTTTCAATCTACGAAATCCACTCAAGAAGTTTGGGCCAGCCTGAATCTATAACAGAGTTCACTTTCCCAAGCTATCACATGCGTATGTTCTTATGTGTACCTGTGTAAAGATATGTATAATTTTTACGAATTCTGCCTCCTTATTTCTTCCCTATTTTTATTCTTCCAACTCTCCCAGTTTCCCATTAAACCTAATTCATTACTATTACGCTTTTTGTTAACAAACTCTGAATGAAAGCCATTACCGCACTACCTTTAGTCTCTTGTAACACTTTTGTTGTCAACAACATTGCGAATTATTAATAATTATGTGTGTTATAAAACATTACTATATTGGCTCATGATATTCGAAAGATAAACAGCAATGCTGAACGATATATTAATGCTGAATGCAGTGGTGTTGCTAGAAAGGTAATTCCTTAACTCTCTTAACATTCCAATACATCTTTGGACAATCACTTACTACAGGCGCAGGAGTGGCTGTCTGGTAAGTAGCTTGTTTACCAGCCACATGGTTCCGGGTTCAGTCCCACTGCGTGGCATCTTGGGCAAGTGTCTTCTACTATAGCTTCGGGCTGACCAAAGCCTTGTGAGTGGATTTGGTAGACGGAAACTGAAAGAAGCCCGTCGTATATATGTATATGTATATATATATGCGTGTGTGTGTTTGTGTGTCTGTGTTTGTTCCTCTAGCATTGCTTGACAACCGATGCTGGTGTGTTTATGTCCCCGTTACTTAGCGGTTCGGCAAAAGAGACCGATAGAATAAGTACTGGGCTTACAAAAGAATAAGTCCCGGGGTCGAGTTGCTCGATTAAAGGCGGTGCTCCAGCATGGCCGCAGTCAAATGACTGAAACAAGTAAAAGACTAAAAGAGTAAAAGAGTATATATAGTTACAATCCCTTATTCCAATCACATCGATGTTTCCATAAAGATTTTACTAATAATTCCATAATCTCTATTCTGCTGCTTCATGTATTATAGCGATTTTTACTATAAGATTGCAATGCACTGAAATGAATGCCCAAAAAGCTTAACTATTTGCGGAATGATATACTAAGATATATTTTCTTCGTTTGTCGCACGATTGTAATATGGAATCATGGTGTTTCATTTAAATGAACTAATCTATAAGTACATTACTCTTGACCACGTATATGTATGATCGACCTCCTTATAGATAACGTAACTTAGATCATAGCAACATTTATTCCTATAGATTCTCAATACAAAAGTCCGGTAACCTGTGATTTGAGCTAACCCTGTTATGATCATAATGATTGCATTTTCCCTTCCTGCTACGTTTCAACTTTCTCATTAACGGCAGGAATATTAAAATATAAGATCTTCTATTCAGTGACATTTCAATTTTGTGTCGGAACACAGGGCAAAAGTTACAACTTCTTACTTCACATTGTTTTGCACACAATATTTTGGGTTAGAGAAAATTTTCAATTCCGTTACTGCATAATTATATGTCTGGATCCAAATGTGAGTATATACTAGTTGTATCTAGTATCGCCGTTATATAGAAATAGTTTCGATATCATTACCGTTACTTGGGCTTCCAATATAAACCATATCTTTGGAAAAGTAAAGCCATTTAAAAGAAATTATTAAACATTTCCGCTTTTGCAGATTGCTTTTCGGAGTTTAGGTCGGGTAATGGTTATTCGATAATAGTTTGAAGAATTTAAGCATATTAGAAAGCAAGCAATGGCAGAAACTGTGATCGAATATCATTTTTATTTTTCACACAAGGGCATAGTATTGTTGTTTTTATTGTACCAGGCTTAAAAAATAGTAATTAGGGAGTTCGGTTTTTTGCAGAAAAAATTTGTCCAAAGCGCTGTACAATTATGGTTGCAGTTTAATGACTAAAGCAAGATAATAATAAAAAATTAATACAATTCTTCTGAAAGTCGGCCCATATCAGTTGCTGTTTCAAATAAGATCAAATTTTAGGGAAATATTTTGATGTTATCGTATTAAAACTCTAATCTATGTATATCGAACGTTAATCTGACGACGACTTACTGCAATGTGTGGATCATTATTTTCAAACGCTATTCATCTATTCTTTTATTTGTTTCATTATTTGACTGCCGCCATGCTGGAGCACCGCCTGTTACTCGTACAAATCAACCCCAGCATTTATTCTTTGCAAGCCTAGTATTTATTCTGTCTGTCGCTTTGCCGAACCCCTAAGTTACGGGGACATGAAGACACCAGCATCCATTATGAAGCTATATTGGGGCGGGGGACAAACACAGACACACAAAAATACACATAAACACACACACACACACACACACACACAATACACACATATATATATACGGCAGCCTTCTTTCAGTTTCCATCTACGGAATCCAGGCTATAGAAGTAGGCCCGAGGCTATAGTAGAAGACACCTGCCCAAGGTGCCACGTGGTGGGACTGAACCCGGAACCATGTGGTTAGTAAGCAAGCTGCTTACCACACTGCCACTCCTGCGCCTATGTGCATGTGTAAATTGCTGGGATTTAAAAACTATATTTTGAAATTTGAGGTTTCCTTCACCGAGGGACAAATATGTAAATATTTAAAGAAGCGCGTTTTATTGGTTACAGAGTGTATCGTGTGATTCTTGTTTATGTAATGCCTTACACGAGCTTAAGGAAACATAACAGTGTACAATTAGGTTTAGACTTCAAAATCCATAATACAGCCATGTGGTTCTTTCAAAATATCAATATAGCAATTTGCGGGGAAATATTTCTTTTGCATTAACACTCTTGGATATGGGATTGTGTATGCTAGGCGGAAAAAGACAATTATATATAGACGGATAAACGCAAACATATTTAGATTCGTACGGACAGAAACGTCACTCATATAAACATTCTTATAATCATATATATTTTGCGTATTTCCGTTTATTGTATGACAAATTTCGTAAAAAAATATCTTTTCTGTATAATTATGATTAACTACTTATTTTACTCGAAGGTACGTTTCGGTAGTCATTGAAATAGGATGCAATGTAATTCATCTGATGCAAAATAATCAACCACTGTGTTTTACGTGATGAAAGAAAACAAAGGAAATACGAAAGATGCAGCTGAACACACAAAGCGAAGCATATGCCGAAAAATCAACATGAGTGCATTGCTCTCTTTTCTATACTAATATCATATTTTCTTTTGTTCTGCACAAATGCATTCCTTATTTCTAAACACAAATATATTTTCTAAGCAAATCGTTGCCAATTCGTAAGAATCCTTTGTCTATATATCTATTCAATCAACCCGCGCGACCGAACACTCTGGCATTGCGTACTTAGTTCTTCCTTGGCTTCTCAAAATCAGGAAAAAAAATTAATAGGCAGGATATCATTCTAAAAATACAGTTACGATAACGTCCTGAAAATATATGTTTTATTTAAAATGATCACTAGAGAGAATAGAGACCTTATTTTAATCTAGTCACTCTTATAGGTTTGAGTATTAAACAAATTGATAGACACAAATGCGTTTGCGGCAGCACAGATGCTAATAAACACAATATCAAAACATCCATTTGTATGATGTATATCTCTCTCTCCTCTCTTTATCTCTCCCTCTCTCTCTCTCTATCTATCTATCTATATATATCAAACTATATATCTATCTATCTGTCTATCAATCTCCATAAATTTCTATTTATTTATCGATCTACACACCCACCTACCTACCTACCTACCTACCTACCTACTTACCTACCTACCTACCTACCTACCTACCTACCTACCAACCTATCTTCCTACCTACCTAACTATCTATCTGCCTACCTATCTATTCATCTATCTATCCATCTGTCTATGTACTCACCTACCTACCTACCTACATAATACATACTTACCTACCTACCTACCTATCTATCTATCTATCTATCTATCTCTCTATCTACCTTCCTATCTATTTATCTATCTATCCATCTATTTATGTGTTCGCCTACCTACCTACATGCTACCTACTTACCTACCTACCTACCTACTTACCTACCTGACTATTTATCTATTTATGTATTAGCAATCTATCTATGTATGTATCTATCTATTTACCATTTAGCTATCTATCTCTCGTATAAGAATGTGTATACCTGATATATTTACACTGAAATACATGTATAATCACAAATGCTATATGCATAAACATACATATACACATGCATACACACATATATATATATATATAGAGAGAGAGAGATATGCATGTGTTCATAGCAACATCAACATGTATATACACAATTAACTATATGTAAATAGAAATAAAATATATGATTCCAGTATACATTTCTTGTAAACCCGAAGCTTAAAGGCAAGATATTGATTGCGGGATTAGAAATTTAAAAGATTATTAACCATCAAGCGTTTGCAACGATAAATAAACGTTTACCGTTTGATTTTTTATGAATAATATATACTTTACTGCTTATTTTATACATTTATTCTTTGGTTTTAATTGTTTAACTGTCTTTTTGTTTACCTACACACATCTTTCCTTCCTCCTTTCCCTTCTTTAGTTCGTTCTTTATTTCTTTCAAGCAAATGAAGTATTTAAAACTGATTGATGTTCAACTGGCATTCCACTTCAATTTGGTTGAAGGCTGAATAGTATTGATTCGACGTCTGTTATAAAGAAATCTCTATTGACAGAACTTTATAACTTGACTAACAATGCTGAATTTGTGTGATTCAAGATTTGATTTAACAAGCGTAAATTCCGTTAGCCTCATCTCATGTTGCTGCTGCCTAGAAAAGTAGCTTTCTGTATGATTTACGCTGAGGATAAAGCTAAGGTATATAGGGAATCATTTGATTTATCTATTTATCTGTATATTTATTTGTTTGTAGTATATTTATTCAGCACAAACAGTATAGATTTAAGAACAGATGTTTTTTGTTACTCTTTTTTATTTCTGTCTTATCTGACAGAAAACAAGGAATATACAAAACTGGCTTTTCACGTAGAATGAAAATAATTGTCTTCGTTAATCTTACTGATGGTATTGACAGGATATTAAATAAATAAATACAGAATAAGAAACGTTCAGTTATTTATTATCTAGATAACGACGAAAGAAATATGTTTAGTTAATTTAGCACGAAATAAATTCTGTACTTTGCGCACAATTCTTCCATTCGTTTTCGCTATATCGTTTATTTCCCTTTAAAATGACTCCTAAAAATCTATTAAATTTGCAGAAGGATTGAGGACTTTTGTTTTAGAACAGTATATTATTATTATATTGTAGTTTTCTTTTTTTCTTTTCAAGATGAATATTCGTTGGAAATATAATGATTATTAAAATTCGAAATTAAAAAGAAATATTTGTTGAATATATTATGAATATCGTTTTTTCTAACACACTGAACATAGAAAATTATATTCTAAATCTCAAATTTAAACTGACACGTATTCAAATAAATTTAATGATCATAAAATTTCTATTAGAATTATACAACGCCAGGCATGAAGACACACTTATACGCAAACCAATTAGAGGTACCGCACATACACACGCGCGCACATATATATATATATATATATATATATATATATATATATATATATATATATATATATATATATATATATATATATATGTATATATGTATTTATATATATATATAGATACACATATTCTTCGCGTCTATATACTGTAAATACTTGGACTGTTTAATAAATATTGTCATCATATTTTATCTGGCCTCTTGAAATCTATCTGTACCCACCATCTATTCAGTTTGTCGCAATTATATATTTTTTCAATAAATTCCTATTAACAAATGTGGCAATATAACATCTGTTTAAGAGTTTCCATTCTCATGTCAAGATTGTTAATGACATTCAGAAATATTGCGCACGTAAGCACACACATAAAACCTCACAATACACACCTGTGCATACACATTCAAAGACACACGCACACATATATCGTTTGTTTTCTCCGCAAGAACAAGATTTTCTTGTAATACACAATAAAGTATGCGACACTTCACGCCTTATGATGAAGTTCACCTAGGATCGAAGCCGAGTTAACTCCATGATCTATACCTTTGTATTGATATGTGCTCATGAATATGTTTAAATATAATTATGTGTGTAGATGCATTATGTGTTTGCTTCTATGTGTGCATCTGGAAGCGTGTATGTGCGTAGATATATGCGTGTATGTATATGTGTGTTCATTTGTGTATATATACGCGTATGTATGCATGTGTACGTATGCACATATATAGTGTGTATGTATACATTGGTCTCTCTCTCTCTCTCTCTATATATATATATATATATATATATATGTGTGTGGTGTGTATGTGTGTGTGTGTTATGTATGCATGTATTGATATGTTATGTATGTATGCATACGTACACATACACACATAGCTCTTGGCAATTTTTAGTGTGTGTAAATAAGCGTATATGAATACATAATGTTCACTATCGATTAATAAATGATTTAATCACTTTTATTAACTCAAAACCGTTTGTTATAAGAAGCATTGCTCTCCTGAGGCCTAAAACGATATCAAATAACTTCTTTGGAGCCATTTATATGTGTATAATATATCACACACACAGGTACACATATGTATGTCTACAGATTTCAATAGGAGAGTTTATTGAATGTTTGTAAAATGAATTACCTCTTTAGAAATTGCAGGTACAAAATCAGAAGTAAATTATAATTTCGTGAAATAACAGTACTCCCCAATGAAATATATTTAGTTGTGATACTTACCTGAAGGAAACATGTATACCTGTAAGTGCAAGTTCTAAAAATAATATTGAAATCTGAGCCTCAAAATGACCATTGCATTTTGGAAATTATGTCTAAGAAATCCGCTCGCAATCTTTGCTTCACTCAAACTTTGACAAAGTTACATTTACAGAAGTTTACATATGGAGTATGAGTGTATGCAACAATTCGCAAATCATCCTTTATATAACTTCTGGTACATCGAGGCAATAACACACAGCAATGAATACAATTTATCCGCAGGCTTTAATATATTCAGAACAAGTTTTCAGAAGAAATACCTTAACCAACTTCTTTCTTCTCTCTAAAGTCTCATAAGTATATTGCTAGTCGCAGGATATATAATTAAAGATATTTTATTCCGATTTCTTACACGTTTTCTACATTTACTTGAAGTAAGTTACAGGCGATCCCACTAACTCTCATACCTATTTCTTACTACCCACAAGGGGCTAAACACACAGGGGACAAACAAGGACAGACAAACGGATTAAGTCAATTATATCAACCCTAGTGCGTAACTGGTACTTATTTAATCGACTCCAAAAAGATGAAAGGCAAAGTCGACCTCGGCAGAATTTGAACTCAGAACGTAACGGCAGACAAAATACTGCTAAGCATTTCGCCCGGCGTGCTAACGTTTCTGCCAGCCCGCCGCCTTACTAACTCTCACACCATTCGCATACAACACACAGACACACAGAAAGACATACAGACACACACACGCGCAATGAAGGATATGGAAATTTCCAGGAAGGGACTGGGCATCCACGTTTGAGAAGCGGGTCGCATAAAAGCTGGTGCCATTCAGAAAGACCTGTAGATCCCATTTTGCTCTTGACTGAGGGCTGTGAAATCCTCTGAAACAAAGTGTAGTTATTGATAAGACTGCAAGTTATTCAAAGGCACTAAATATCCGTTCTCCTGGATATTTCAAAACAAATGCAAGCAAAATTGGTTTTCGAGTTCACCTTTTGCGGGACAATTATTTTGTCAAATTTCAGTTGTTGTACATCAGGACAGAAGCGACGAAAGTCGAACTCTCCATTATGAGTTATACGTAATACATTCATCCATGTTGACACGAAAACTAAGGTGGGGTAGCTTTTAAAAAATTGCCAAAAAAACTTTCGTTTTGTTACTTATTAAACCATTAAGTAAAGACTTTTTGTCACTGTATGTCATACTATGCAAAATTCTGGCGAATATATAATTGCGTGAAACGCCTCTGTCAGGCGCATATTTTTTGCGCGTGGAGAATAATTATTTAACTATAGATAGTGACTCTACAGAACATACAGCATTATTTTTGTACAGATAAATGCGCATTTCTTCACGAACCGTATATACGTTGTCATATTTGCCTGAAGAGACCATCCTCTTTTTTTCTGTCAGCCACACTTACGTCAGGCAGGAAGCTTTAAATCATGATCTTCATCGGTAAAACGGAAAGTATATTGAAGCCGATGCGGTGGGAAATTTTATTTCCCGAATAAGGAAATAACGAAACACAACATGTTCATTTCGAACCGGAGTACATTATTCTGAGAAAATTACATTTCCAGATAGTGTCATTCCGTTACCAAACACTCTGAAATATTCTGGCACATATATCAAAATGCTATCATCTTCACACATAAAATAAATTATATGAAGATAGAAGAACCACGATGTTAAACTTTACCCTACTTTCTCGTAAACGCCATCAACAAAATTTCCGTGAAACATCCTTCAGCATATTATGACACAAACACAGAAAAGTAACAATTTGCGAATTAAAATAGAAAACCACATTGACAAGCTCCATGTCCGATTTCCTTTCATAAATATCGAATGAATGAATTAGACCAGAACAGTGTATCCGTAGAATGGATGATAACAGAGTTTGAAAATTCACCCAATATGGTTGAATGTACATGTATGCTCTCATATAAACATCCATCTTCCAGAAGGCATTATTTTGCTGGAAAGCAGTCACAACGATTAATGATTGTGACATTAAAATAGTGTTCAAACAATCATTATTCTACCGTGACTATTTTTACTGTGATAGGAAAATAGGACTGCTGTGGACACAGTGCTAAACGTTTCCATGGGGATCTATGATTGTCCTCGATGATCGATTGTATGAATTTGCTCATACTTAATCTTGAAAATGAAATAGATCTGCAGAGCTGTACTAGGGATAACGATAATGGCCTGAAAATATCCTATGTTAATATACATCACGCTAGGGGATGATTATCGATGTTCTTCACAAGCGCAGACGAGAGTTTTACTTCACATATACCTATGCTTACCAACATAGAAATGACTAATTTCTTTGATATTGCAATTGACCATACGATATATCTCCCTGACTACCGCATTTGCAAAAAAAATATTGACTTTACATAAAAAGAAATTCTAAGAAAATTTCAACGATTTCACCGACTGCAAGAGGAATATTGGAGAGGGATTTCTTGCATGTGCACAATGATCGCTACTTTTGAATGACGGAAACGACGTTGATTGGCTGTTAGATGAACGCAGCGTTGTATGCTTTGGAGAGTTTTGCGTTCGTGTGTGGTCTGAATTCATATGTTGTCTGACAACACATATTTCGTGGAGATGTATCAATAATAAAGAATTTAACCAGATATCCTACCACATACTCGTTACATTTTCATGGATTTCGTTGTTCCTTGTCAAGAATAAATTCTTTGTAGCTGCTGTGAGACTATTTAACTTCACATTGTAAAACTACAATTTCTAAAGATATAACACCGAGGGGTATTTTAGAAACAGTTAGAAACACAGCTTTTTATTTCGTATCTTGAACGCGGTGTATAGAATAGCAATTAAATAAACCATCAAGCCATCTGTCACAATATCACAAGTATTTATAATATTTATCAGGTTCATTTATTAAAAGAAAATAGTAAAAGAAACAAGATATACGTTTGCAACACAAAGAAGAAAATATGGTAAGTTTTATATAGGAAAATATACAAGTACGAGTAATCACACCTGATTTTATATTAGAATATGTACTACGATATCTGATAAATTATTTAAACAACTAAGGATAACTATTTGTTTTAATCTAACTTATAAAATAATTAGCTTCAAGTTAACTCGCATTAGGAACCTATACAACTTCACGAATTTTTTCTTAAGATAACGTAATTCATGCAATGAGGAATTGAGAAAATTATCCGTTATTTAGGTAATGTGGCATATTATTACAGCAATCGTGTTAGGTGGGGTGGGGGTGATAGCTGCAAACTGGTTTGGAAGCTCTGTGGGTCTATGGTACGAAATTCACTTCCCAGCTACATGTTGCTCAGTACAGTACCTCTGCTTGATAACTTGGACAAGTGCGTTCTAGTATAGCCTCAGGTCGACAAAAGTATTGTTAGTGGAGTTGGTAGACGGAAACTGAAAGAAGCCCTTAGCGTATATGTATCTAACTTTATCCCACAACCACCATTGACAATATGTGCTGATGTGTTTGAATCAATGTAACTTAGCAGCTTAATGAAAATACCGATAAATGCCGGTCTCAAAATAAAATGTACTAGAGTCGAATCATTCGACAAAAATTCTCTAAAGCAGTGCTCCAGTATGGCCGCAGTCTAAAGCCTGGAAGAAGCAAGATGATAAATATATGGATATGAAAAACTTATGTTCTCTCAGTCATGGTTGTCATTGCCGAAGAAATTAAAACCAAACGATTACAACACACCCTACTTATATCTAGACACCTTTAAAGATATCTATTCTCGCAGAAGGCTTCCAGGTGACTTTTAAAGAGCTGCGTAATTCTCTGGATTTGATTCAAAGTAAATTCCTGATTGATACTGAAATTGTGATCCCAATATTCGAATATCTGAATACACTCTTCACTAAAAACTTGAATGTATTATTATTATTATTATTATTATTATTATTATTATTATTATTATTATTATTATTATTATTATTATTATTATTGGCCCCGCTTTAGCGAAGACAGAGGTATTGTTTTCCACTGCGTTTGTTTGTTTGTTTGGCCGTGGACGAGATATCTCAAGAACTGCTGGATGGATTCGGATGAAACTTTCTGAGATGGTTGACCTCGTGACTGGAAGCGAAATGAGTAGACTTTGCGATCGATCCAGTACAGGACAAGGATACTGGATTATTTATTATATTTGATTTACGGGTTTTCGGTCTTACGTTCACTTTCAGGAAATTCTCAGTTATCTCCCTTTAAGCTGTATCTATTTTGAAAGGTGAATTTGTTAACTTTGGCTAGTATTAGATAAGGATAAAGTATTTATTACTATTACTAAATTGTCTACAGCTACCTGCACGTTCTATGATTACCATTGGCATCGATCAGGTAACGGCAAGGATTCTGGGTCGTTTTTCTGGGTTTCTTACTTAACTGATGCCATCTGATACTGTTCCGAAGGACCCAGTCATAATTGACACTATCTTCACCTTCTTCATGTTCCATAGCCGTTTCTATTTTGTACTTAAGACGGTTGTATCTATATAATTTTCGTCTTCTTGGTTATTCGTAGGTCAACTTGGCATGCAACATCAATTAAATAGCATATATGGTGCATCTTGTCCACATCCATTAGGTCCGGTCTGGTAGGATCTAGCACTTGATCTGTTTCGATTAGGAAATTCGAGATGATTTTACTCTTCTCCGACTCTGACATTCTGCAGTTTGTTTCATTCCAAGTCTTGCCTCTCTCTGGACTCGACTTGCGGTGGAAGCGGTGGGCAGAGTTTTGTAGGCTGTGATTTCTACAACCTCTCCCCATTGACACGTCAACTTTGGTAATAGCGCTGTGCCAATTCGCTAGCGATGTACCTTATCGACGTCTCTATCGGTGGTGTTGTCGATTCTCTTCTTCATATCGTCCTTAACGCTTGTTTTTGGTTAATGTGCTGCGTATATAAATGCTTCTGTCTCCATCTCCGGGTCACTCCTCAATTTGTTTTATTAGTTCTCCGTTAAGTAATTCTATCCTTGCTAGGGACCATACCTTCCTCTTTTCATGTACATTATGCCACACTACTCGAGTCCGAATTCCATTCTAATATCAGCACTAAAACTGTGGACCGTGTTCATCAAAGAACTCCCTTGTGCCTCACACCTGCCATGCAGGTTCAAATCATACACGAAGTGTAGATGGTTGATTGTCTGAGATTGCCTCTTGAGCTGATATCACAAGTTCATTTTCCTAAGTTCTAAGGTCAGCTGGACCTTGAAGAAAACAAAATGCTATCATCCTGGAAAAATCCCTATTCCAATGCCCAGGGTACCCAAACTTTTCCACGGCACCATACTTCTCTCTAGAAAACACGTTACATTCCTCGCAATTCCAAACAGATCTAAGCACTCAATGATACCGAATGTGGAATCATATCGTAAGCTTTGCGATAGTCAATCCAGGCCATTCCCAAATTTGTTACCCTCTGTTTAAAATCTTGCATTACCATTTTGTCTATCAATAATTCCACTTTGGCGACTTTTCATCCCCTCCTACAACTTTTTTGTTCCATCGGTAACATATCGTCCTCCTCAACAAACTTGTACAGTCCTTCAGCACTTTCTCCTAACAGTAACTTCCATATAATGGGGACGCAGAAAATTGGTCTTTAATTGTCAGCAGCTCTTTCTTTTGATGAAATCGTTCGTTCTTTAGTCAAACAACCCAAGGTTTCCTCCTCTCCATCGATCAATGCATTATATTGCTCTGCGATCAATTTATAGCACGTATTGAACTTTTTACCGAAAATCCTTATACATCATCAGGTCCGGCTACTTTCCACGTGCTTATCTCTTTACTCATATTTCTAATGCTGTCGTCTGTGAAGTGAATAACCTCTTGCCGAGGATAAGAAGTAATTTTTATTCAGGCTGCAGAGCCATTCAGCTGTAGTATTACGTCCTTGCTCGCTCTATAACTTACCCCCAAACTATCAGCTTTCATAAACATCGGGAACTAATCTTCCCCGTACTACATCATTAATTTATTGATAAAATCGTTTTTCGTTGGTTCAAAACAATTTGTTTTGCCGCTATTGCTTCATTCCCTGTTCAAATGTAGCTTTCGTTGAAATTTTGGCAAGTATGAGCTGCTTCCGTTCTTCAATTACAACGATCAGACCTTTTGCATCTACACCATACATTTTGCACTCATTTACAAATTTGCGATCATTCTACATTCTCCAATTCTTTTCCTGGCAAGTATTGACACTAACATATTCAGGGAGTTTATATCTTCTTTTCTAATTCTTCTTTTCCAACAAGGTTGTTTATTTCCTCTTCTGACAGTCGATGTTCTGTTCTCAGTATTCTTCGATCCCATCTTTTCTGCGGCAATCTTACTTGTAGCCTTGATGAGATTATTTATTTGTGTTATGTCCGTTGTTTCAGTGTACATCAAAGCATTATTGACTTCACTTGCCTCTTGATTTAGTCTCCACTGGTTAGCCTTCTTAAACTCGCACATAAATTCTGTCCCTTCTGTATTTAATAAATCCTAAACTCTATTATCCTCCTCCTTCCCATCATCATCGTCATCATCATCATCCTCATCATCATCGTCATCATCATCATCATCATCATCATCGTCATCATCATCGTCATCATAATCGTCATCATCATCATTGTCATCATCATCATCGTCATCATCACCATCATCATCATCATCATCATCATCATTACCATTACTATTACTATTATTATTATTATTGTTATTATTATTATTACTATTATTATTATTATTAATATTATTATTATTATTATTTATTTATTTATTTTCCCCCCATAAACATCATTATTTCCTTCTTTCAACATTGTTCCCAATCCTTGTCGATTGTCTTCCAATCATAGAGGAGGTAGAACCCCGTTGTATACATTTGTAGGCCATTAAAATAAACATACCAGATAGTTCATTTACAAAGGCATGTGATAGGAAACGAAGGGGAAGAAAGACCGAGAGAAAAAAGGGAAAAAAGGAACAAAATGTGAAAATGAAAAATATGAAAGAGAAAAAGGAAAGAAAATCCAGTGTGACAAAGCTCTTCTGAATAAGCTCCACCTACCTGTAATTCAATCTCTTGTTCGTCCTGTATGGACGGTAAGACAGAGTTCATTCTTAGATAATCTTCAGTTCTCTTTTTTTTTTTCATCATTCCAAGTGCTCCTGAAATCATTGGTTTTCGATTTCAATGAGCAAATCTTTATATTTTTTTATCTGCTCAAATTCTTTTGCTGGGATACTATAATTAAAATGTATGCTCACCTCAGAATATAAAAAAGATGTTATCGCTTTGGTTTTTCACAACAATATCTCGATATAAACTTTGATGGTCCAGTCTGTATGTACTGGAAAGGCCCAACATAGCATTACATTTTCTTGCTCAGGCTAGAACTTATACCATTTGTGAGCAGTTTTGATTTTATTATGCCGACATATCGTCGAGTTTAAATATTGACCAAATCTGTTATATCTTGATTTATACTCTACAGGTGTTAAAAGCAGAGATTAGGTGGTCCACTGCTTTAGTTTCGTATTTACTGTATCGGAACTTTGAGTCTACTCCATTTTCATCCCAATAGCTTAATAGTTCCGAATCAAAATGCTCAGATATTGAGTGGGTAAAAATAAAGCTTTCGCTCCTACATTTAGTCATGATCTCCGTAGCCACACAATTTGTTTGCTCCGGGCGACATATTTGCCATGTACAGGTTTTTGTTCCGACCTTCAGCTAATTGTTCAAAACCATTTTCTCCTTTGTTATTGATCTCATCTTTGCGACAATTGCTGCCGCACTTCCATTTTCTTTCATACATAACATGCATGGCAATATCATGCCAATAATTCTAACAAAACTGTATAAAAGTTACTAAACCATTTCGTGAATGTCGCAAAAATTCCTCAACTATTTTATATCCACCTATACAATGCTGGGTTGGGACCTCCCGCGTCAGAAAAAGACAAATATCAAAATATCCAATAAACATAGCTGAATCTCTTGATGGCATAAAGATGCTCAGGAACACAAAATAACCACCACACATTTATACCGCAGGTTTATAGATTGTTCAACGTCTTCCAGTTAATCTGCAACTGAAACTTCTTGCTTCTTGAAAGAAGAAAATAGTGGATCCTCTTCAAATTCTATCCGATATATTTGCATGATTGTGTCAGCTTCGACGTCTTAATCACGGTCTCATCTGTTTTCTTAATCTATTCTTCTTTCCAGAATGGTAAACGTTAGAAATTCATTTCACAAAGCAATTCTCTTAAAATATTAATATATTTAGGTCAATGTGACCGGAATACACAAGTATTCAAACAAGACATTTTTTTCTCAAACATGAAATATTTATATTACCGTAACAATTATTACCGTAACATAAAATGTGATAAATGAGTCCGTGCTCGTGTCAGACTAAGCTGGGATCTGTGTATACCATTAATTATGTTTTTAAATGTTTTGAACATTTTTGGATCAGAATGAATTCGAAGTTATCTCCAAGTGTGGAACCTTATTAAATCACAAGAATAGAACTAATTAAAGACAATTCACCATTCTCCCACTGCGAATGAATTACGTGAGTTGTTTGAGACAAGCATTTTTCACTTCCCGTCTTTAACGATTTATAATATGTAGACGAATGCTTGTTCAAAATGGAAATGCAGCCAATTTTATAAGAGAATTATGGAACCGTCATTTTTGATAAATGTGCGAGTGCATTACTTAGTATGTAATGTATCCTACTCTAAAAGCCATCTTTATTTCAATAATCGTAGTTTAAAGAATTTTTCGTTTTTCCTTGATGTAGGAATTATATTCAAAATCATGTAAAAGTGATCACCGTCTATTTCAACCCCTTCACAACCTGCAGATTGTAGAAGGGAGAAAGATTTACATATCATTTTACGTTTTGCGAATTAGAAAACTCTCTATTTTAGCCCTTCTTCGAATTCCTTCTGATCCAGTAATCCACAAAACATTGTTAATAACCTTAGTATTTGCATTCGCAGATCAGAGCTTATCTGGTGACAACAAGAGCTCAGTTATCACATTTCCTGAGTTACAATTACAACTTGGTATGCGCTTACTAATAATGTTAACTTCATTTTTTCTTAAGGATTACTGGAACGGAATGTTTTAAGAGTAAGCCTAAAATTTGCAGTCGTATTACTTCACAACTTATACATTTTCAGCAACCATTTCTCTGAAAAGCATAACTAAGGTGTATGGAGAAAAGTGTGTTGAAGTGAAACAACAGGTACACTAAATAGGTTGCTGCTTCTGTAGCCAAGTGCCTTTTCTAGTACGAATGGCAAAAATTTTCTTTCTTATTGAGCTACAGTAACCACAACACATTTATTCTGAACACTATATTTTATTCCTTAAATAGGATTTTCATACTAAAAACATTCCAGAACATAATATTAAAATAGAACGCTATATCTAAAACGAAACCGTCATCATCTCTCTTTCATTCAGCCTCTTTCTTCTGCTTATTTCACATCATGCTGAACCGTTATTCCCTTCACGTTTCTTTTCTTTGTTTTTTTTGAAAAGAAATTCATTCACTCTTCTGTTTTCCCCTTAATCCTTTTCTGGCTAATGCATTAAAATATCGTTATAATTCACATCCCATGTCATCCATACTTATTTCTATATTTCGAAATGCCGTACAATCTCGCATAACACTTTAAAATGGAGATGGGCAGCAACGTTTCCATGTGGTACGATTGCAAATTAGAAGTGCCTTCAGCAAAAATCATTGGTAGCCTTGTTAACCCACAAACAAAAAGTGCAAACACACACACACAAACCCGTTCCCCCTCCACACACACGCACGCATACATATAGATTGGGTGGGATACATCTACCGTTTAGATTGATTGTTTCCTGTTTCCTGTGGACCGCTGAGGACTTGGAGAACAAGGGTCTCACTGGTTCATATTTTTTCCCACTCTAGGCTTCGCACCTCAATATTCTTCTCGGTCAAGTTTAAGCGAACCAATAAAATGGTTATTTCTAGTCTCAAATATATAACTACTTAAAACATTGAACGAAAGTTTTATACAATCTAATATGTTTTGCCTGACACTGACATCAAAGCGAACTTATCTACATGTGTATAATATATATATATATATATAATGTGTATGTTTGGGTGTGTATGCCTGCATGTAATAAAAGTCCATTCCTTGCGTAATAAATATAGTTTTGGTTGTGAGTATAAGATGTATTAGAGTACCAAAATATAAGCATTAAAATAGTTATTTCCTTCAACATCACGAGTTTAGATGATAGAGATATTGATTTTGCTCTTCATTTCACTGAGTTTGGTAAACTAAGTACCATTCATGCTCTATAGGTGATTCAATTTACTGTAATCCAGCCCACAAATATTTGGCTTTGATACGTCGTGTGAAAAATCAATACTGGTTTAACATCTAAACCAGCAATAAATAGCAGCAGTAATATAAATCTATGCTTCATTCATAGGAATTTGAAATATTTCCTTAAAATCAGAATCCACAAATTTTCATTTTACTTCTAGTATAGGTTAAGTAGACGTTATGGACTGCGTGGTACACTGAAATTTATTGTTTATGAGAAACAAGTCTACGGGCGTGGATATTCCTTTGAGTAGAAAATTCGAAAGCTATTTCTGATCATCCACATCAATAGCTCCCATGAAAGACATCATGACTATCACTGCTACTTTCAATGACGGATCAAATAAGGGTTATATTTATTGTAGGAGACATTAGAAACTTCCTTGGTTTACTCTTCAATCTAACCTGCATCGTATAAAAACAAACTAAACGTCCCACTTAGACGCAGAATATTGTAGTTTGTCAAAATACTTTCGTTATGGACTCGAATGTTTAATGCATGAAAAGCAACAGTTTTAATATTTCCTATGCCTATACGGCATTTATAGTTAGTAATATAATGGATGCGAGATCCGGGAAAATATAAACGGAAAATCTTTATAGAATAATTTCTGATATTAATAATCGTACGTTCCCTCATCATCTACGCATTTATTCATGAAATAATAATAATGTGTAGAAGCAGCCTCAGAGAAATATTTGCTACTTGAAAGAGTAGATGCCAATTCAATTTTGATGACATCCATATTGTTTAATTTCCCAATACACCAGTTTTCATGTAATATTGACGGGAAATCAGATGCTAACTATTGGCAACATATAAACCATATTTACATTCTGTTCTATTGTTAATGATATTGCCTTTTTGCGTAAACATTTACACTTTATTTCTTGCTCATAAGTCAAAAGCAACAATAAATTATACAATTTTGGGAGAATATATGAAACAACTTGTAATATATTAATACAGAGCACTATATTAACTCATAACTAGATATTATAAACCTAGACTTACTAAAGGACCGTTTACTGGAAATGGATTGGAAGGAAAAGAGGTAATGATTATTGAACATATTTAAAGGACTTTGATGTTACTAATGTATTCATCTACAACACGGTCGTCATGGTATTTCACCGAACCTGAAAGGAATAAAAGAACCAAGATTTGCGTGAATGCAAGTAGGGACTTGGTAAATACCGAAAAACATCATCCAGTGCGTGTGTTTATGTATATATTTGCGTATGTGTCTATGTGCATGCGTGTGTTTGTGGGTGTTTGTGTGTGTGTGTGTGTGTGTACATATACTCTTTTACTCTTTTACTCTTTTACTTGTTTCAGTCATTTGACTGCGGCCATTTGACTGCACCGCCTTTAATCGAGCAACTCGACCCCGGGACTTATTCTATCGGGCTCTTTTGCCGAACCGCTAAGTGACGGGGACATAAACACACCAGCATCGGTTGTCAATCAATGCTAGGGGAACAAACACAGACACACAAACACACACACGCATATATATATATATATTATATATATATATATATATATATATATATATATATATTATATATATATATATACGACGGGCTTCATTCAGTTTCCGTCTACCAAATCCACTCACAAGGATTTGGTCGGCCCGAGGCTATAGTAGAAGACACTTGCCCAAGGTGGCACGCAGTGGGACTGAACCCGGAACGATGTGGTTGGTAAACAAGCCACTTACCATACAGCCTGCGCCTGAATATATGAATATATGAATATATTTATATGATGATGGACTCTCCCGTCGTTAGACCACGTATGAGGATTTGTCAATTCCCTATCGAACGACCACACAGATGATTTGGTTATGGTGATCAAATGTTTGGGAACACATAAGCTCACTCCCTCCATCAAATCGACCTCACCTGTACAGGTGGAAATGTGTGCCACATGTCAGATAATGACATGACGGCAGAGCGACATGGAATGAATTGCTTTGCTCAAGAACACAACGTAACGGTCTGGGAATCGAACGCAACTCAAGAACACAACGGTCTGACAATCGAACCAAATATCTCGAAATCGTGAGTGGAACAACCTAACCATTATATGCATTTCAAGTGAGGTCACTCTTAGCGCTTTTACTATCATGTAACCCTGCAGAGCCTGTCTCATGGTCAGTGAATAAACTGACAACCTTACGATGCCTGTCACGCAAGAAGGATGACTTCCGTTGAGATGAAGAAAGGCAAAACTTGGCGAAGGAGAAATGAACTCTGTCAATGGCCTTTCCAACAGAAAAATGAGATGGCCCTAGCATCTCTTTAGTTATTTCTCGAGAAGGACATTCAGAAATAACTCCCGACTCACTGCGACACTGGAAATCTTGTTCGTACTTGTTTAGAGAATTATTTGGAATTCTATGCTATTGCATAGAATTCCAAATAATTCTCTAAACAAGTACGAACAAGATTTCCAGTGTCGCAGTGAGTCGGGAGTTATTTCTGAATGTCCTTCTCGAGAAATAACTAAAGAGATGCTAGGGCCATCTCATTTTTCTGTTGGAAAGGCCATTGACAGAGTTCATTTCTCCTTCGCCAAGTTTTGCCTTTCTTCGCGTTATTGGGCAAATTTTTATTGACATTAAATTTATCACGAACTGCCATTGTCTTATAACCTAGGATTAGATAATTTTTAGCGATGGTCACGACTCGACAGTCACCGAGTATGTGTCTGTGTCTCGGCTTAAAACACTCGCTAGGAAAAGTGCACAAGATGAAAGAAAACAAGCCAATGAAAACATTACTAAATAAGTGGTGATAAATTAGCGAAAACAGAGACGATAGAAATGTCTGCGACAGAATTTAAGACAGAAAGATGAGAAACAAAAGAAAAGACAATTAATGACAAATATTTTACAGAAGAGGTAAATCATGACAAAAATAAATTACGAACCGTCATCAGCCGCCAACTAAATCTTCATGATGTTTCTTGTAACATCTGACAGGAATGATGTGCTAAGCGGTGTTTCATAGTGATAGCACAGAGTTATCGGAATACTGAAAAGAGAAAATATGGAGAGGCCAAATTGTTAGGTAGAGGGTTCAAGTAATATAAGAAATTAATGTTTAGTTCAATATTTTTACTGAAACCAGAAGGCTAGCTTGAATATATATATATATATATATATATATATATATATATATATATATATATATATATGTGTGTGTGTGTGTGTATATATATATATATATTTAAGTAGTTGAATGAATTATCCTAGTATGGATAATTCGGTCAACCGATACCTGGGTAGAATATGCAGTCTTCGAAACATATGTCGAGAATAAAGGAATTTTGTTAAATCGTCGTTCGACTCCATTCTTTCATTTATATATATATTTATATATATACAACTTATAAACAGGGGCATTAGAGAAATTATTTCAATGCCAATATGTGATTTAAATACAGACATCCATCTAGACGTATACGAACACTCCAAAATTCTTGACGCATATGTGACACACGAAATTGCATAATCCGTCTTCAAGTATATTTTCACCAAATTTTATAAAATTAGTTGTGGATTCGTAACTAAATATTTGAATTATTTCCATGCCAATATGGTGAGAACAGACTTTAAATCGTCAATTTCCACATTTCATTTTACAATCACTGTGAATACACGTCGTGCTGAAATACTCGATTTCAGCAGGACGTGTATTCACAGTGATTGTAAAATGAAATATGGAAATTGATTATTTAAAGTCTGTTCTCAGCATATTGGCATGGAAATAATTTTTTTTTTGCCCTTGTTTATAAGTTGCTTATAATTTCAAACTTTAAACCTATTTTGATATGCTGCCACTTGTGATAATTTTTTTCTTTCTGAAAACAAAATGTTATCTCTCTATATATAAACGGCAGTTTGTCTGTGCGTGTTTCTGTGTGTCTGTTTGCTTGTACCCTCACCCTGACCACGGCTTTCAACAGATTCTGATGAAACTTGACACACACATAGCCCAATGTCATAATTCAAAACTAACGCAGCGAAAATTTTGAAAAGTTTCCCCCAGTTCTCAAAAAAATCAATAAATTCGACATGGGGTCGAGAATCAGAAACACAAACCTCAAACTGTCTAGGGGACGCAACTCCACCTATTTTTACTCTAAAAAAAAAATTACCATCATCTTCTTCCATTTTGTTGCGATTTTTTGGCTACAACTCTCTAAAAATGCTTTATAGTTATTTCCCTTACAAACCTGAGCAACGCCGGGCGATACTGCTAGTCCTATATAAATGTTAGTAGTGGTAGTAGTAGTAGTAGTATGTATATATATATATATATACATACATCAATTGTCTGCGAATTACTAACAAATCATCCGCATTATCGATTCAAATGCATAGCAAATAACAAATATTTTGATGGAGGTGTTGGAATGTCGATCACTTATGACTTAGAATTATATACATTATTATCTTGTTTATTGGACAGTTAAGCATCTTATTAAAGTTAATTACAAATATTTATTTACACGAGAAAATCCTAAATAGTATTCCTTGCTTATGTAGTGGTTGCACAGTTATTCTTGTTTTATGTATATATATAAATAAATAATCAGATCAGCAAAAGGGGAAATAATTATTTTAAGACTCAAGCACCAACAGATTCCTGATGGCAGCTATCACGTGATTTAGTGTTAAGCACTGTGTCACTTTCTTATTTTCCTTTCTGCGATTTAAATACAGACATCCATATAGACGCATACAAACACTCCAAACTATTGACGCATATATGTCACACAATGTTGCATAATCCGTCTTCGAGTATATTTTCACCAAATTTTATAAAATTAGTTGTGGATTCGTTAATAAATATAAAAGACTTGGTGTCCGACAGATGATATATATCAGCAGATACTGTTAAAATATAATGCAGGTGTAATATCATCTCCATGATTCAAATCAATATATCAGTTCATTGAGGATAAACATAAACAAATTATTCACATAAATGACTCATTGGCACCGTGAATATCGCCACAGGTTTAGCATTGCGGCGCAAATGGAATTTTGCTTCATTTCAATGCGCTTTCTGAGCATATTTTCGTGAAAATAATTATATCTTATAAGCACATCTTCTACATTTGGACATAATCCTTTAACGATAAACATTTTCAAACTTCATTCATCCTGTAGTGTTTTCCTTTTCTCTGTTTGAAATTAAACATGCCTTGTCGTGACAAAAGACCTTTTGGGAAACTAAAGGACATATATATTTTGAACAACAGTGCTTCTATAACATATTTGCATATTAAGCTCTTCTATGTGTGGACAAAATATAGCAGACATAACTAGGAAATATTTTGTCTGCAGCGTACGTTTTCCGTGGTCATTGAGAACCTGTTAAAATTCCGTGATTACAGAAGATTAGAGAAGTATTTTGGTTTTTAATATTTTCCATAGATAGTTCTCAGATTCAAAACATGCATGTATATGTTTACAGAAATAGAAATTAGTTTTGCAGGCTAAATTAATCTACAGACATGCCTTACGGATATGAATTAATAATTTATTACTCTGATATTCGCTAATAAATTGTATGCATATATATATATTATATATATATATATATATAATATATATATATATATATATATATATATATATATATATATATACATTGCAACGTCGAAAACGATATATGTAGACTTGTTCCTCCTTACCATATCCACTAAAGGTGATCTTTGTAAAGTTTTAGCATCACATTGATGCCGAATTCATACGGCAGATTTTATTGAGAATATGTATTTCATACGTTATCTTTCTTATACATGAGGTGTTGGTAATTAAAAAAAATATATTTCTGGGTGGAAAACTATCTAAGACCATCGTCTAAATATCTTGTAATTATATATATTTTCTCATTCCTGTTTAGGTTCACACTTCTCTATGTGGATCCCACGCGTCTTCCATACAAAACCTGAGTCTAAATCTTCTTTGCAATAGAAACTAAGCGGTGGCTTTTCAGAACGAAATATCAACTACATAGACAATTCGTTATGAAGAGTAAGTATAACAGATTGTCTGTGCATATTCATAAATATATGGCTTTATTAATTCATTGCATCGTGAATAGTTCTTTTAGAACTTACTCCAAATATATTATGCTTTACATATATACAAACAACACATCCGTTTATACAAATGAGAAGCCATAAAGATGAAAAGAGTTGACGGAAAAAAATGGAGGTAAAATGGAATTACTTCGGCAGCTCAACATTAGCAGTCGTATCAAAGGAGAGACTGATGAGATTTTCTCTCCTCACAGGAGGGATATTGTATTCAATCAACAAATATGTGTGTATATATGTGTATGCATGTATGCGTAGGTGTATGCGTGTGTATGTGTATATATATATATATATATATATATATATATATATATATATATATATATATATATATATATATATATATATATATGTATGTATATATGTATTTATATATATATATATATATATATATGTGTATATGCATGTATGTATGTATATTTATATACATACCGTTGTGAGAATGAGAGAATTTCATACATAAGGAGACTCATTTGCAATTCAGAAAACTTTCAATGATGGTGAAGTACGATAGAGTCATTGAACCTATATACAAATATACGTTTGGGAAATTCAAATGAAATAAATTTCGAAATACAGGCCAGTGTTGTATTATTGATTTATATACATACGTAGAAAAAATTACTTAAGTTGTACGTAGTAAATTGTCTTTGCAGCTAATATTCAATAGTGGAAAAATATACACCATAACCCGTAATTAAGACAGATTAACCGCTATATGTGCAACACATGATGAGGACGAGGTCTACATACACGACGTCTTGTTTGGAACGCAGATTCTCTCTCAGAGAATTTCATTTGAATGACTCTCAAAGATATTTCACAATTCTAATGCAAGTCTTTTTCAGAAGAGAAGCAGTATGCATAGCATAAAACGGTCATTTATGGCTATATTCCTAGATGTCTACAAAATGAGACCAGCGTAGTTACATTATGCGGTCTTTAATGCAAGAACAACTACGATATAAGATTTCAGTGTTAAGGCTATATTTTTCAATACAGGAACGTAAAGAGCTACAGTATACCTATTAGACAAAAAAAAATTGCGGGTGCAGGTAAGTCACGTAAGCGAGAAGAACGAAAGAGAAATATTCACGTGAAATGATGGATCCTTACTTAATGCCCAAATAACATACCGGGTGTGAATCTTTGACGGCAGTCAATCCTGGTGTACTTTATGTTGTAGCAGGGCTTCAAGCTGAGCAGATTTGCACGGAATGGTAAATATATATTTAACATATCTGATGAGCTTTAAGTGACTTTCAGCACAGAAACCAAAATTGTATACTCCGCCGTCGCTTGACAACCGATATTACTTTGTTTAAGTCCCCGTAACATAGCGGTTCAGCAAAAGAAAACTATAGAATAAGTACTAGGCATACAAATAATAAGTACTGAGGTGGATTCATTCGACTAAAGTGGGTTCTCCTGCATGGGCCCAGTCAAATGACTGACACAAGTAAAAGAGTCAAAGGAAAAAAAAAAAAATATATATATATATGTGTGTGTGTGTGTGTACGCACACATATATAGACATATACATATATAGATATATATACACACTAACGATTCACGTGCGCATGCACACACACAAACACACACACCACACACACCACACACACACACACACACACCACACACACACACACAACATATATATATATATATATATATATATATATATATATATAGGCCAATATATTTTAATAAATCAAGTTTCACATGAAACAGCATACCGATTATTGAGCAAGCAAGGCCAGGAATTAAAACAGTGTTAGTCACCTTGTGTCTGAGGAATGTAATACCATATGAAACCCACTATTGCAGTTCATTTATATGATATACTTATAACCCTTCTAGTTGAAAGATTTCGTACGTGTACAATATTGCAGCCAGTATATATCTATTTTAACTATGACAACATGTAGTACGCTATATTTCAACCAGTATTTTGTTATATAGCCTAATGTTGGTATGGGGATATCTAAAGGAAAAATACTTCACACGAATTCAAATTGTATTGAATATTTCCTCAACACTCTGAGAAAATCAGTCACTATTCAAATGTTTGCACAGTGAATTGATCAGTGTGCGGTCATAAGTTCGTATATACAATCGATTAGATATTGAGAGAAGTCTAGTGTCTAGTATTGATCCACCATCAATCAAAGATTTCGGTGTAACATTGATCATTGCTGTCGCCATTACGTCACATAAATTATTTTCTCGAACCTTATTGATTACCAATGGGATCTTCGTAAAAACGGATACCGTTATTCGTTTCATGCCACGAATAAATAAAACGCCATTATCATTCACCATGGATTTTCCCATCTGATTTGCCTTTTATTGTAAAATTGCAGACTTGTTTGGTAGAGCTATGAATATTTTGAGAGTATTAAAATTGGGTGAAACAAAAGTGCAATCTTGACTTTTACATTTACTCCAATTAACATTTAATCCAATTAACTATGACTAATAAAGTATTATAATTTACAGGAATGTATTGAGGTGATAATGTATGTGCTTATCATCGCAGTTATATACTCTCTACAGATATTTCAAGTTATCTTTGACACATGTTGTGCATGTGAATTGTGGTGATTGGTAACCTAGCGTTTCCATGACACATTTCTTTCAACAAACGTTATTCTCAATCGCTTCTAAGTCTGGCTCAATTATAAGGTTGCATTTCAATGTAGCACTTAAGTCTCTGTTAGACTTGGAGGATATCAGAGCAACATCATACTCAAATTTATAAGTCGGTCAATCAATCAATAAACTTGTAATTTATTCAAGGAATCTTTGTTCTCTTAAAGTGTATAATTACACGATTTTATACAACGTTACATTGAATCCTTCTGAGAGTTTGGAGTGTGTAACTTTGTTTACTATACGTGCTATGCGTAAGCATTTACGAATTAAACGTTATTGAAATTGCTTAAAATCGGTAAGTATGTAATGATACGCCTATTAGGAATTGGAACACAGGCATACACATAGACACTCATACATACCATATTAACTGTGTATTACGGTACCAAAAGTTTAATGATGGCAACAGTCATAAATGAAAACATACAACTACGTCTTTCAACTCCTTTCTTTGTAAGAGAAAACTAGAAAAGATTGCTATAAATCCTTATCTACTTTCCTGCCTTAGAGGTTATTCTCTCTTGAGAACAGTGGCGAACATCAGTAAAGCTTTTGATGCTTGTATGCAATTAGCCAAGCTATGATCTATAATTGCTGCCATTTACTTGGTCGGAAATTTATTGTCAGACTCTTCTGTCATACTGTATGTCGCCAGTTTTCTCTCTCGTTCCCATTTTACCAAGTCTGTTAGTAACCTGTAGGTCATTTCTGCATTCCCCACTTTCATACGCTATATTAAAACATTCAGTATCATATCTCTAACAATGCACATCCCCGATCAGATGATAGCACCTTTGGCTTCTTAAATTGCTACAAACAAGCGTCACCTGAGTTGAGACATTCACTAATTAAATATACATTAAAATATCCTTCAATAATGTCATGACACTGAATGTTCTCGCAGCAGCCTTCATATCCAGTTATTACAAATATCAAACATACCTTCACTTTCCATAAATATTTAACAGTTAACACGAGGTAGGTTGCAGATGCAAAGTTATATCGAATGCAAATATCTACCCCAAACCATATCTCAAACAAGAGCTTTCTGAATAAAGGTAACAGCATAATTCAAAACGATGTAGCTACTGTCATCCTCGTCCAATGCTTCTTTTATTTGATCTTTCTTTTTCTTCTCTTACATATATTTCTGTACTGACATTTCTTATGGTTAAATTATAAACAAAATCCACAGAAAACCAGTATACTTCTCCACCCGTTGAAATTAACTTTCCTTCTTCCATAACTTATTAATTTCATTAGTATTTCACATATTTAAAATTCATTATTAGGAAAAATTTCATTTTGAAGCATAAATTAAACTTCCGTCATAACACCTACCTAGGAGATACAAGAAAAAAAGGGTCGTGTAAGTTATGTTTCTTTTACTAGTTATAAGAGAATTAAGGGTTGACTGTTGACACCAAAACCTCATTAATAATTATAATCATTGATACAATTCCCTCCTTCAAGTTTGTATCGTCTACCTGTAAAATCAACATCAAGGGATGCATGTTGTTTGAAGATAGGGGAGTTAATTTGTAAGGTTGACACTCTATCATTAAAATTGTAAGATTTAATTGATGGGTGGATTGCGGTTCTTGGTAAATGCTTCATAATTTTTGTTGTTTAAGTATATCTTAAAAGTATATCAAATGGAAGTTATAGTATTAGAAATGTAGTTTACTTTTAAAGTTATTTATATTTATCTAATGTAGTATGATCTCCTTCACATTTTAAAAGTTGATTAATTTTACGCTAATAAGCATAAACGTGATGGAAAAGGAAATATATACAAAATACCAATTAGATAGAATTAATGTTTATCGCTACTTAAACATGGCTGTTCCGTTTCAACCGACGGTACTGCTATATTTAATCAGTTGGATATTCGATACAATCCGCACACCATATATACTCTAAGCAGAGGAGTGAACCTGTGGCCTCTTCGAGCCACAAGACCTCCAGGCTATACAGTTTCAACCTCTTTGTGATCACCACAGTGGTGGATAGTCATCCGCTACAGAGAGCAGTAGTTCACTGCCGCTGGCAATATATAGAGATCCAGTGACACACCATCATTAATCTTGTAATAAGGTCTCGTGACTGGAAGGAAGGAGGGCTCTACGTTCCAGCTTGCAGATTGCATAGAATAACCAGCAGAATGAGGAATTCTCCTGAAATTAAAAATAGTAGTAACGTCTGTTCTTACGGAACAGCCATTTTTAAGTAGCTGTAAACGTTTCTTCTCAGTATAGTTATTGCTTTCCTTTCTTATCTAGATTTCCTTTCTAGCTAATTTGCTTATAACTATTCACACACACACACACACACTCACACATTCAAACACACACACACACATTACACAAAGGAAATAAATTTACATTGAAAACGTACTTGATGCATGGAAATCTTTAGAAATCCTCAGCAACATGAAAGAAAATCTCATAATTTCTAATAATGTAATCGAAAACAAACTTTAGAACCAACATATGCTGTGTTATATTCACAGCTACTCACACAAAATATGAGAATATTTGTCTGGATACGTGATTTCAGTCACAATTCTTGCAAAGTAAATTGAAGAAAATAAGTAAATGTAAAATGCTTAATAAAAAAGGAGGTAGTAGATGTTCAAGTTGATCTCGTCAGTGAATGCTGTACTTAAATAATGAAGTCACCGTCGAGATTTTTCGTGAACATTCTTTAGCAACCGATTTGTCTTCCTAAATGTTAGCAAGCCATTAGCCGTTCATATTCTGCCAGACATATAGGGTATTCCTTAGTAGCACTCTCAGAACATATAATCATTTCACATCGATTTTATCTGCCGAATATTTAGAGCCCGCATTAGCAGGGAAATGCCTGTTGTTATTTATGTATATTCACGTACAATATTGATAGAAGAAATGAGTTCTATACAAAACGTACATCATTTTGAGGATTGTGTACGGTTCATCGACTCAATAGCGGCATATAGCATGGTTTCAGATATGATCAGGTAAAGATCCCTAAAATCACATTATGGGGACAGCATAGGTCCATAAGTTTTCTTCATTACACTTTGTGGTATCAGTTCTAGATATTAGTTGTATTATTATTATTATTATTGTTGTTATTATTATTATTATTATTATTATTATTATTATTATTATTATTATTATTATTACCTTACAATGCTTTGAACCAGGAATACATCTCTACTAATCGCTTTTAGATGTATAACTATATATATATATATATATATATATATATATATACATATATGTATATATGTATAGATATACATACATTTATATATATATATGCACACATATATATATATATATATATATATATATATATATGTATGAATATATTTATATATGTATGTACATATACATATATAGTTAAATATATATATATATATATAATATATATATATATATATATATATATATATACATACTTGTATAGTTAATTATATATATGTACATATATAAATTAAATTAGAGATAAAACCACTATTAGGCATGTCAAACAGTGAAAAACATAGACCAAAACATAAAAATAAAAATAATTAATATAATATACAAAATATATAAAATATAAAATTTGAAAATTAAAATTATTAAAATTTAAAATTTAAATTATTAATTTATAATTATATTTATATTTTTTAATTTTTTTATTTATTTTTTATTTATTAAATATATATAACTCTCAAATAGTATTAAAAAGTTAAATATGAGGTAAAAAGTGGTTTTACTTTTTATCTTATATTTAAATTTTTTATACTTTTTGATAGTTATATATATTTAATAAATAAGTAATAAAAAAATTATAAATATAAATATAAATTAATAATTTTAATTTTAGATTTAAATAACTTAAATTTTAAAATTTTATATTTTATATTATTTGTATATTATATTAATTATTCTTATTTTTATGTTTTGGTCTATGTTTTTCACTGCTTCATTTGCCTAATAGTGGTTTTATCTCTAATTTAATTTATATTTATACTGTGAAATTAGATTTAATCCTGAATTAAAAATCATATGAAATTGAATATTAAAAATGTTCAATTAAGGATGAAAACTTGTTACATACATCGGGGGCAGTGAGAAATCTCAATGATAGATTTAATAGTCAGAGAAATAAAAAGGATAAATTTAAGAGTTTTAAAGAAATGATTATAGACGGTTATAGCACCATAAAAGATGTATTTTGACGGCCGTTTCTGAGGTCCATTTGTCTACAAGGTATGAATCCTTTAGTTTCACACTGATAATGTCACCTTCATCAGGAAATAAGGAAATAGATAGTAAGGTTCGAAGAATAACACAAAGTCAAATTTAAGGTAAAATTATGCAGGTTGTCAGCTACTGTATTAGATACCGACCACTTTTCCAATGATTCACGCTTATATATGTATAGAAAGATTTACTGTAAGATGGTAGGACACCGACATTATTTTTTTACTTTTTGGGGGTTAGGCATGATGAGAATAAAAGTTAAAAAATTTATTTGAATAAATAATTACTAATTCCCTATATCACGTCGTCAGCAGCTTCATGAAGGATAAGTGAAATTTTTGAGTACAGTGTTATCCGAGAATTTATTTATGGTATCAGAGAAATTATTTAATGCGTCTGAACTGTATGATCAAAGGATAATGTGCGATTCCCTAATGCATAAATTATATCATTTTAGGGGAGGGCAGTTGCTATTATAGACCAAGAATTTAGATAATCGATGTTACTACTCCTTAAATTATGTATGTATGAGTCTAAAGCAGTCAAACTTTTATATTTAATGTTAGTAAATGGATTTAAATGCGTTCGATATATTTTTGAAATCTACAGTACAATTTACACACACACACACACACACACAGAAACACACACATATATATCGTTCTCTGTTATAGGTGTTGAGCATATTCCACAATATTGATACATCAGTTTACAAACCTACAGACACGAACTCACTCATAAATGCTAAAACACTGGCATTCATTCATTCACACACAAACATAAAATAGAAATTGAAAAACAGTAGGAAGCGAGGGACAATTTTAACATATCTTTTGCTGGTATAAAGGAAAAGAAATAGTCTTGACTATTCGTGCGCCTTTCATTTTTCAGAAACAAAAAATGAAGTAAAATCTGAAAAGAATGAGTGACGAAATCTGGCGGGGGGATGGAGAAAATGTGAAGGGACTAGGGTCCAGGCGTGAATGCAATTGTATGAGAAAAATAGGAAAGAAAAAGGGTGGGTATTGTGTGCTCATATAGGAGGGTATGTTTATAGATTTAGATATACGAAAACGCGTTTTAGCGGTATGTGTGAGAGTGTAGAAGTATGAATTATAAGGTTATGAGAATATCAGTGTATAGACCCATTATATGTAGGTGTAATTATGTTGTAAAGAGGAGGTGTTAGGTTCAAGTGTCAGAGGAAAAGGAAAGCATTGGCAATGAGTTACCTAAGAAAAAGCACCGGAAAATTATATAAATTGTAATAATAAAAACTTAGAATTATAGCGATGAATATTCTGTGAAAGTTATGTGTAGCAAGTCCAATATCTAAACGAAGTAAAACTGTGATGGAAAGAGTAAGTGATGTATGTGTAAACAGAAGAAAGAACCATATTCCTGTTAAATGCTAAAAGTATGTGGGGGAAAAATTCCTATAGGTAAAATAAAGATGCATGGGTTAAGAGCCCATAAATACTAGATAAGTATAAAGTATGAATAGGAAAGCAATATTGTAGAACATGTAGACGTTTACGTGGTGGTAATGTGTTCTAAGAGGGGGAATTAGGAAAAATCCAGAGGTAATTTATAGAGGCGAAAACGATGGATAAAACTACAAGAAAGACACATGGTGAAGGAAGAAGCTTGATAGAGAGAAGAGCAAGGAAAGAAAAGGAGATGAGAGCTTAAATGTTTGTCCTAGTTTGACATTGGTGTCGAGAGAAACATATACGTGTTCTTATTTGTCTCCACGTATATGTAAGCTGGATAGCATCAATGGCAAAGTTTGACTGTTGCTGATAATAATATTCAAGCTAGGAAGAAATACGTGTATGCGAGTGTATGTATATGTGTATGTAAGTATATTTGTGTGGGCATTTAAACAGTGAGTAGATACGTAGCATATGTAGTCATTGTGATAAGGTATATGTGTGCGTGTAAGGTTGAACGACGTGCGTATGTGTTAGTGTAAAACGCGTTGTTACATTGAGGGCAAATTGTAGGTGTAGGAGTCAGGTGCGTTGACCGTGGTGTATGTAGGCGTAATTATTTGGCAAGGGAATGGAGTGGGGGAGAGTAGGATCTCTGTTGATGGTTTGAATGGTGAGAAAGGCAATTAGAACTACGGGCTTAGAGAGAAGAAAGGAATCCGTTGAGATTGTTCGGTGGGGTGCGGGTTAAAGTCAGGGTCAATGAGATGGCCAGAGTCTTTTGGTTTCTGGATACCGGGGAGGAAATAGACGGCCTGGGAAAAACAAATTCTAAGTTTTATATCATATATATGTATTGTATGATCTGATTTATTGGATAATATTAATCATGATTCTTTCATAAGAAATATGCAAATATTTATCTGAAATACGTAATGGAGTTGTCATTTCCCTAAAGTTTATTCCTGTTGCCTTCTGGTTGTTCACGGCTGGTAATGATTTGTTTTGAATTTCAAATGTGACATACAGAAATATTTGCTGTGTCTCAGATAGAAAAGAAGACTGCAGGAAAAAAATTATTTTTGAGGCATCAATATATATGAAGAACTCAATAGAAGTTCATTATTGATTTTTATTAATAGAAATAAATGTTATTCCTGTGAATGTGTTTTTCAATGATTTCGTCGTAACCTTTAACAAAATATTTTGCTCTTGACTTTTTGCGATAACGCAAATGCTCATCATTGACTGTTTTTGATGAATTATGTTTGCTTTTTGGGTAGGAGCCGATATTCTATGAAAATAACATAGCATAGAGCGAAGGAATATTCAATCACTCGATATCTAATATTCAGGGAGAAGATAGAAAATTATAGATGTATTGATAAAATAATAATGATTTAGTACTTAGGCGCATGATAAATGTAATGCACACTATCTATTGAATTAGCTTCTTAGAATTTGTATTATTGACCCCATAACGACAAAACGTAAAATCTACAATAGCGTAATTTGGAATATAAACCTGCGAGGTAGCTTATTAAATATCGGGAAATATATACTTCGGCACTGTGGTTTATTCATTGACTCCAACACCATTGATGTCGAAATGAATTGTAAAAATTTATTTTGAAAATGTAATTTCCTTTAGGTTTGCTCTCACAAAATGTGTCAGACTCTTCTACATACCAAGTGTTTGTATATATAAGGTCATGTACACATTCATTTCATCGTTGAAGCACGAGTTCTGGAACACAGCTCTCCGTGACATGGCGAATGTGCCGATTTCCATGAATATAAATGCGAACAAATCTTCGTTCAACTCCATTCTTTTCATTTATTCGTATAAAAAAACACAAATTTCCACACACGAACACGGGGTTCAGCCCTTGGCATGTAACTTCAACCGTGTTTTACTGAAGTGAATTTGCTACCCAGGTATCGATTAACAGAATTATCCATAATAGAATAATTCATTCATCTACTTAAATATATATATATATATATATGTATATATGTGTATGTGTGTGTGTATGTATGTATATGTATATATTGCAAAATTCTAATTTTTATTAATACTTCTACATTGTACGTTTCTCTACACCTTTGCAATAGAATAACAATGTCCTTAGTATTACTGTATCGAATGTAATATTCAAATATTGCGCATACATAGCTATAAATACTTATGACTCAAAGTTTTAAACTTTAAGAAACCAAATTCTTCCTACCCAAAATTTAAACTGAATTTAAGTTGATCATTATTAATAAAAAGCGTGTGACAAAATAATTCAAATGTTATTTGATTAAGAATTACGTGTTGTTACAATCGGAAACGAGATATTTGTTTTTTCAATACGTGACAATCTGTCAATTAATCTATGACTTCATTTAAAATATATTGAAGACATTTTTGAAAAATATCCAAAGAAATCAATGAAAAGCATTAGCATTTCGGAAAATCCCGAATTGATAACGGTGCTTCTTTTTGTAAGTTTGTCCCAGATGCGTCTTGATTTGAGAATTATATATTGAAATTATCTAAGAGTAATCTTTGTTGCGAATATACATTTTATTTCGTGTTCGCCATGAAATACATCCAAATCTTTTAGACAAATCTTAGTTCCAAATTATATTGACAGATGTCTTGAATCGTTTTTGTCACAATTTTCACTACAGCAAACAGAAATATTGATAAAATCATAGTGAAATAATGGAAAATTATTATAAAGAAAGCGGTAATATGAAAATATTAGTCAACCACATTCTTCTGCGTTTAAACAGGGTTAGGAGCAGACAACTTTCTGTGGAATCTTCTTTCAGACAATATCATATCCCTTTCTATATCCTGGTTTTCAGACTATTCAATGAAGATAATATGCTCAGCAGTAATTGCAATAATAGGTCAGTGCGCAATTATTGTGGTAATTTCCAGTTAAATCATACCTGTAATTAGTGGGCTGTGAAGCTTATATAATGAATCGTAAAAACTAAGGAGCCAATTGGACAAAGGTTGCTGAAATTGTCACGTCATGTAAAAAGTGTGTGAACATCTCATTGTGGATTTTGGTCACGGAGATGGTATTCTTCAAAACCCGAGTAATCTCCACTTTATGTCATGTGAAATAAGATTATTATTATTATTATTATTATTATTATTATTATTATTATTATATTATTATTATTATTATTATTATTATTATTATTATTCAGTAGTTTTATTTTTATAGCGTGCTTTCACTTCACTACCGAGCGCAGCTCTGTGTGCCTTGGGTATGTGCTGTGATTTGTTGTTATTATTATTATTATTATTATTATTGTTGTTGTTGTTGTTGTTGTTGTTGTTGTTGTTATTATTATTATTATGGAACATAAATTACCGTACCACAATATGTTGATGCAGTGTAGAAGATCTACGAAGTGGTCAAATATATTCCATCCACATGAATGCGGCGAGCTGGCATGCCGGGCGAAATGCGTAGCCGTATTTTGTCTGCCGTTACGTTCTGAGTTCAAATTCTGCCGAAGTCGACTTTGCCTTTCATCCTTTCGGGGTAAATAAATTAAGTACCAGTTACGCACTGGTGTCGATATAATCGACTTAATCCGTTTGTCTGTCCTTGTTTGTCCCCTCTGTGTGCAGCCCCTTGTGAATAGTAAAGAAATATATATTCTATCCACATCAGTTTACATATTTAATGTAAGTTAAAATTACTTCAGATTCGTGAATTTGAAATATGAAAATATGATGCATTTCATAAGAAAAATATCTATTGTACTTAATGTACATAGCTTTTAATGAGAGATTTGCATAGCAACTTATTTGGAATCTATTAGCAGATACACATTAAATGTTGAATGTTTTACGTAAGATTTTTCATTAGATTCTAGCGAATACATGTTAGGATTAAACGGCATATTTCACGTGAGTGTAAAAATATGAATGTCTTGTATCTCAGGACTAAAATATGACAATCTCTCTTATTATAATATTTCTTGCAGTAAGACCGACCGATCTACCTACCTACCTACCTACCTACCTACCTACCTACCTACTTACCTACCTACCTACCTATCTACCTCCCTACCTACATACCTACCTCCCTACCTACATACCTACCTACATACCTACCTACCTACCTACCTAGCTACCTGCCTACCTACCTACTTACCTATCTATCTATCTATCTATCTATCTATCTATCTATCTATCTATCTATCTATCTTTACACTTTACATCATCGCAAGATCCCTATTGATCATTTTTCCCCCTCTTTTTACGATCCCTTTTGATCAAAAACCTATTCACCTTGTTCTTTTTTAACTTTTCCTTTTCTTTTCCTTTTTTTGTTCTCCTCAAAAAGAAAAGCTCTACTTTGTAATTTGCCCGCTTTGTGTTCAGCCCTGTGTGGCTAATAAAGACACATGTCTATCTATCTATCTATCTATCTATCTATCTATCTATCTATCTATCTATCTATCTATCTATCTATCTATCTATCTATCTATCTATCTATTCATTTATGCATCCATCCATCCTTCTACCTATCTATCTATCTATTTATTTATCTATCTATCCATCTGGCCATCCATCCATCCATCCATTATGTCTACGTTAATTCCCAGGGTTTTAAGTATATTCCTTGTTTCAATTAACCATATTCACAGTGAAGCTATGCGTTTTATATGTAATATGTTTAAGTTCGCAAATTGTAGCCTGGGTGTATCAAGATATACTAAGACGGTTACCTTTCTCTAGGATATACATCGAAAGATCTTTATATATCTAATTGTCTTTAGATTATGTTGCAGATATTTTCAGTATAAATATCGACTTTTAAACGCCACCAGTAAAAATAATTGAAATTGCTTTATATTTTTGTAAAAAGAAAAACGTGTCGTTTTATTACTACGTTGTCCCATTTACAATGACATCATACAAGGATGATCTACTTGAAATATTTCATATGTTTCCATCTACATATTTATGAGAATATTCTCATATTTTATTGGATGCCCATAAAAGTACTTTATTTTGAAACCTTAAGCAGTTACATAATATTACGCTCCTACTCGATTTTTTCAAGATGCATTCTGTATTTTAATGGTTCTTCAATATGAACATGAAGTATAAATAAATATGAGAAAATTGATATTGTTAACAACACTAACGACCTCTCTACATTTAAATTCAAATGGTTCAATTACTTTTAATTTACCACTTTGAGGGATTTTGAATAAATCTTCAAGTGTCTTGAGGCTCATCTCAGTATATGTTAGTCGATCAATAATGATCTCCTTTCAATATAAACAAGCATGCAGCCTACATAAGGCCGAAGTGAAAAATAAAAAGAAAAAACACAGAGGTTTTAAAAACTAGGACATCGATGGATTAAAAACGAGAAGATTTCGAATAAGTTAGGAAATAGTAAAAATTGCTATTCTGTTGTGTTTACTCCTATCGTTGTCTGTAGCAGCGGAGATTGTAGCGAAGACTAGAGATACACAGCTGGCAAAGTAGATAGTCTTTGTATTTCGTGTCAGTTTCTCTTGAGGAAGAGGAGGTCCGCTCATGTCTCGCGATCCAGGCTCTTCCGAAACAACATTTCAATACCACTATTCCTTCAACCACAGCTCAGAGATGCAAGGCTTTCCCTCACCGAAAAGGGGCTACTATATCTATAGCATGTAATGTTACAGAGCAAGCTGTCCTGCTTCATAAATATCGCTAAGAAACTTGCATCTATGCTATCGACTATAAATATTGCTATGTTGATAAGGAAGAAGGGAAGAAAAAGCAGTCACCTACCTTAATGGTATTCCTGTAAGCAACCTGGTTTATCAATTTCCCTTCTCTGTGTCCATCGTTTTGTTTCCTGATTGTTGGCCACTTGTCGGTCAAGAATATATACTTTTTATGGACACAATTTTAGCGACAGATGATTTGCTATTCGTTGTATTGGTAGTGTTGTTAATTCTTTTGCTACAGAGCCCGCTGATATCGCTGCTATTGCTCTGTTCATTGCCTTTCATGTCGTTATTTCATTTGCTGCTGCTGCTGCTGCTGCTGCTGCTGCTGCTGCTATTGATGATGAGCGAACGGTCTTCGTCCCAGAGCTCGCAAGATGGGAGAAGTCCGAAATGTGGTCTTTGCTATTCGTAAGACCCGCAGAAGGGGAAGCAAGTCAACCCCCCACACCGAGAGCATCGACGGATGGATGAATGCGCATCCAGGCTCAGCGGTTGCGTAGGATGTCGGGGACAAGAAACAGGAAGAAAGAGTGAGAGGAAGTTGGAGCGAAAGAATACAACAGGGGTCGCCACCACCCCTGCCGGAGCCTCGTGGAGCTTTAGTTGTTTTCGCTCAATAAACATACACAACGCCCGGTCTGGGAATCGAAACCGCAATCCTCCGACCGCGAGTCCGCTGCCCTAACCACCGGGCCATTGCGCCCCACTTGCTGCTACTGCTGCTGCTGCTGTGGTTGTTGTATATAGTGCCTATGTCAATGTTACTCCCGCTTTTGTTCCTTCTATCATAACTACTGCTGATTTGATTGTTTTCCAAAAGTTATTTCTGTTGTTGTTTGTATTGATGTTTTCGTTGATCGCAATATCTGTTCCAATGCTTGGATTCTCAACATCATATCTTTCTCCGTGGCTGAAAATATGTGCGTTTGTGATCAAGAACAGAAGTAGCTGGGCAATATCATCGCAATGTGTTGAAAGGGATTCTTTGGGGTTTGAGTATATGTAACAAATGCAAACTTTGAGGGAATATTTGCCGTTCTTCAAACGTTGTAGCGATGAGGAAATAGAAAACAACAATTGCAACCCAAGCACAAAAATCATGTTAAACTGTATATTTTGAATCCAACCGCAATTCAATTGTGTATCTTCTTTATTTTCTTTCAGTTCATTTTTGAAAACAGCATTAATTGTTTGTAATATTGCTACAAACTCAAGGCAACGTGTTGGCAGAATCGGTAGCACGCCGGGCAAAATGCATAGCAGCCTTTCGTCCGTCTTTAATTTCTGAGTTCAAATTTCACATGGTCGACTTTACTTTTCATCCTTTCGGGGTCGACAAAATAAGTACTAGTTTTGAACTGGTGTCGATGTAATCGAGTTACCCACTGTCCCAGAGTTGCTGGTCTTGTGTCAAAATTTGAAACCACTATCACTACAAATTGAAACGGAACATATTAGTTGGTTAAATCCTCTTCATTACTTGACGTCTGCTTTATATATTATGTCTTATACCCTGGATGGGCGAAAAAAAATGCTTACTTGTGTAAAATCTGAAGTCAGTACATAATGATAACTTAATATTGAATTATAGTTGTGCCAAATTAACATTTCTAGTTATTTAACCCACACAATTTTGATGAACGTATTTGTTCCATTCGATAAATCTGAGATAACCCCTAACAACTGATTTACCAGCCTTAAGTAAACGTAATTAACCGATACCTGGTGTATGCTTCCTATGACCAAGTCAACTGCTGCAGGGTATCCACACTACGTAATGATTCCTAAACATCTAATAGAAGAATCGATTCATTGGAGCATGACGATAACTATATCTCTTACACTGATATACAGCAGAATATACACATGGATGATATATGGGTATATTTGGATGAAATCATCACATTTGCTGGAATTATATTTCATTAATCACTGATGGATAAAAATTTAATTTGAAATCATCATTATTTGAATTTTTGAATCTGCACTAAAGCATTCTTACAATGTTCTCCAGTATATTCTTTTCAAGCAAGTCAAACATTTCATATTGAAAAAAATTCGAAAGATGGACTTATACACGACACATGCTGAAAATACAACTTTAACACTGGTTGAATTGAATCTGATCTTATTAACAGAGCTCTAGATATTGGGGGTTGATAAAAATATATGCTACTATTAAATGTTATAATATATTACTATAAAACAATCAAGGAGTTTTGAAAAAAAAACAAATATGATGTAGGAGAATACTGCATCATAAGCATTGTGGCTTGAATGGTCTGCAGATAACATTCTACTGTAATTAGCAAAATAAACCGTTAATCATTTAATCAAGTAGTTTTTCTTCTTTAAAAAGTAAACATATTTTAGGTATACAGTATCATTATTTCATATATTAGCTATGTGCTTTCACTATACGAAATCAAATAGTGTACAGGTGAATGAGTCAAGGCGCACACCTTCACATATTACGTAAAATATGATAATCTTCATATAATATTTAGCACATAGCACATACATATAAAATCATTTTCAAATATATATTGAGCTAATGTGAGTCATCGCTTTCCATTACTGATATATACTTTGTCCTAAATAACATATTTCATTACTTATAGGTAGGTTTTTTCCCCTCATTATTATATACCCTCATACGCTATCTTCCAATAAATAATTTCCTATTTCCCCACTCTTTGTGATTTAATGGATTACTTATGTATATTATTTCGTTATGGCAATATTAACAGTTTAACCATTTATGTACGCTTCTTTCAACAGATATCTGAATCATTTCTCCCTAGGTTTGCCGTTCCTTAGTAAACTCATTCTGATTGCATGTTTCAATTGTTACTGATCTTATGAATATCATTGGGATTGATCTAAAAATAGTAGACAAATATTATGAAATTGTTCGTGCTGTTGGACATCTCATCCCAAATAAGGGTTAAAAAATATGATTCTACGTTTCTCGAAATGTTTTCGAATCAACATAAACTTTATCGTCACTACATTAATTCCTTAAAAATATTATCGCCATGACACAAAAAAGCAACGTTTCCTCGGGGAAAAGGAACGGCTTTTCGGATGGAAAATCTTCCGAGTACTGTTTTGATATTGCCTCTGCTTCAGGCTGTTTTTGAACTAATAATGTGTTCGAGTGACCTGGTTAATAAAAAATATGAAAGTGCAAAGTTTGGTAAGTAGAGAGGCTGAGGTGAAGTGTACAACCCGAATGAAATCATCTTTAATTTGGTTATCTTCGCTAAATGTGGATCTGCATTATCATGTTCATTAGTGGATTACACTAGGACCGGTTACTTTTTGATCAAAATATGATTAACTAGTTCAAACCGTTGACAAAAATTGTTCAACAGTTTTTTTTTTTCCATTGTTCCAACATCAGAAGTGAGAAATACCAAATGTATGCCATCGAATGCACATCAAAAGTTTTACTGCGGGGAAAACTGGGATGGTAGTTGTAACTGGATATTTAGTTGGCGATAACTTGTGCCTTGTAAGTTTAGGTTTGACATAAACATTCTATATTTCACCAGTGTTATATTTCGACGAAATCATGGTACTTGTCAATTTCTGATTAACAACTTGCTGCAAAATGTTAATCGTACTGCGATATTCACGGGTAAGATCACCTAAGGTACATTTTCTATACACTTTATGACACAAGGCTTATTAAGGCTTATTGTGGGATAAACCCGGGTACTCTCAAGCCGAACCCTTGAATTGCGATTTGCTACGCCTAGTACATTCCGTTTGGCGACATTTTGGGCAATAAAGAGCAAACGTTTTTCTATAGGGAAGGGAAGGATTGCTCATTATCACTATGCCTGATATATCTCACCTTAGATATATATATATATATATATATATATATATATATTATATATATATATATATATATAGAGAGAGAGAGAGAGAGAGAGAGAGAGACGAATACAGTGTACATTCAAACACATAAGAGATAACCAATAATAAGATATGTGACTCACTAGAAAGAACAGTTAAATCTCCAAGCCACTAATAGTTGCAATTCTGAAAGGGAATGAAAAATAAAAACATTTAACACATATTTTTCCCAGACTATGCATAGTTTCTGCAATCTTATATAAATTAAAATAAAATAATTCCAATTTATATCTGGCGCTGTTTCGTCAGTAGAATGCTAGGGATCGAACATATAGATACGAGGCGACAAGTAACATGCCACGTGTCTATATGTTATAATTTTTCGAATCCACTGCGCAAATGCGGGACTATCCGAGGTAAATTAATGATAAAAGATTCTTTGTTAATTTTGAAAGAAAATCGGCAATTTATTTACTTTTTATTTTATTCGGCAATTTTATTTACTTTTATCTTTCATTCCCTTTCAGAATTGAACAATTAGTGGCTTGGAGTTTTAACTGCTCTTTCTAGTGAGTCAGATATCCTATTAGTTGGTTATCTCTTATGTGTTTGAATGTATACTGTATTCTTCTCTGAATAATGTATATTCTATTGACTAAATTTTTCCTTCTAGCTAGACCACTGGCAACAAAGAATATCTGTATAAATATTTTTGCAACCCTAAGATTTTTTAATAAAAGATTTTTGAATATATAAAAATAAAAGTATGTATATATTCTTTTATTCTTTTACCTGTTTCAAATATTTGACTGCAGCCATCCTGGAGCACTGCTGTTAGTCGAACAAATTGAGCCAAGGACTTATTCTTTGTGAGCCTGGTACTTATTCTATCGTTCTCTTTTCTCGAACCGCTAAGTTGCACGGACGAAAACATAACAACATCGGTTGTCAAGTGATGGTGGGGGTACAGACGTGGACGCAAAGACATACACGCTAACACACACACACACTAATACAGACACACACACACAAACACACATGTTAAATTATTGAGAGAATAAAGCCAAGACTGTGTGGAATTATCAAGACATCTATGAGGAGTAAATTAATCCTACACCTATTTCTGGGATATTAGGGATACCCCTTCATCAGAAACGATGTGACATGGTTAAATAGAGTGAAATATTGGAGTACAATATGAGGAGGTATTTTGGAAAAGGCAGGAAATAAGGAGTATATAGGGAAATAGGAGGATGAATGCAGAAATAAAAGTAAAAATATATAAAAATGTTGTAGTTGCAGGTCTATTATCCAAGGAATGCGGTGTGTTGAAGTGGTAGTAATTCATATTTTTCATTACAAATGGAAATTGTGGAGACGTAAATTTCATGTGCTGTTCATCCAAAGTTAACTTGTTGTGTGAATGAAAATGTGAGAATTTCGTGGTTGTATTAAGTGGATAGAGAGGAGAAAAGAGATGTGTATGTGAAAATGAGGAGTAAGGTTAAAGGGAAAGGTCAGAAAAGAAGGAAAGTAAAAAGGAAGAGGAACTGTTAAGTTGAACAAAAATGAGAAAAATTGAGGGAAAAGGAAACGAGTAAAAGATAGTGAAAAAATGTGAAAACGGGAGTGTTATTTTGTGGACAAGATATAATGGGGTGAGTGGGAGAATAGTAGCGGAGGGCTAGGAAGAGATAAGACCGTAAGTAATGGATATGCGTGCGGTGTGTCAGGTTGGGTGATATGTTAGAATGGCACTAAGAGATGGGTACAGAAAAAAAGGAAGGGGTTTCTAAAGGGAGTAGTAAACCTTAAGACGGAAGGGAAGAATACTAAGAATGGTCAAGTTTCTATAAATAGACCTATGTGTTTAGTGCTGTAGCTAATGTGATAGTGTGGTTTGAGGAATCGGAGAGAAAGAAAGAAGTGTATACTGATATACGCACGTGCACATACATATAAATATGTGTGTGTGTATGTGTGTGTATGCAGTAATATATAGGCCTGCGTACTTGTGTATTTAAAGTCGTACGCCGGCATGCATATATATATATATATATATATATATACATATACGCACATATATACATATACGCACATATATACATATATACGCATGCATGCGTACGCATATATATGTACACGTACATATATATATATATATATATATACGAACACGCGCCTATACACACACACATATATATATGCACAAACACGCATACCCACGAATATATGCATATACGCATAGACGTGCGTTCATATACACGCACACGCACATGCACACTCACGCACGAACACATACACACATATACACACATATATACTCACGGTTTCTCAATATTTTGAATCAGTCTTAGTAACGTAAATAAAAAAAATAAACATCAGCAAATTTTCTGCTTACGTGTAAACTATAAAATTGTGTTTAAATGTTTTAAGTATTTTGATGGTGTTACGATTTGGTTTGTGCGTTGCACGTGAATATTCTGTGAATATAATATCAAAGACCAAAAGCCTATTTAAGCACTAGTTTTCTTTGTATATAGTACGTTTGCAATATATTATGTATAAAGAATTGATATGACAGAAAGATAAAATGATTATTATCCTTTCAATACGAAAACATTAGGCGAGTTGTAAACAATATAATGTACATAAAACCGAATAGACAAGTTGAATTATTCAAAAGAGCATACAAATAGTGAAAGCTTTGGAAACAATACGGTTTCATTTTTTTTTCTTTACTTACGTATCAGCAGAATATGTTAAAGTATTGATATATCATAATTTCGTATATATGTTTTAGTATGTCATATTATAAATACTTATAAAATATTAAATTTTAAAATTCTAAAACGTAAGATAGAGGCATGTGTGTATAGTATAGTAAAATTCGTATCAACGATTTGTGTCATGACTTACTACTCAAAATTTGTAATAAAACTTGTGGCTCTAATACATCTTAGCATTTATTACAAAACGACATTTACGCGCACGATACGTCCAAATTGGTTTCCCCTTTATTAAAATAATTTTGCCGAAACTTTTTTAATTATTAAACTTTTTTTAAATTATTAAACTAATTTCAAACAAAATTCCCTAGGCATAATCAAAGTAATACCAGGGGATGGTCATGCTATTTTCAATTTTTTTAAACGGAAGAATAAGTTCTACGTTTTGCACACAAGGAATTTCAACACACAAAATGGTTGTGTACAGACGCTGTATATGGACACGTATTCTTATATAACTGCATACAGAGACGCCAAAATATTACTGGATATATCTATAATGCACAGCTGCATAGATCTAGTTATTGATATATTCATTCGTATGCAATATCACTAGGTAGATTGCCAATGTATCTACCTAAGTAATACTAGTGGTGTTTAAGAAAGGAAAGGCGCTAAATGTTTTTAGAAGATATCGAATAATCTTGTCATAACTATCTTCCAGAAGCAATGTTCTCCAACCAAGAATCGACCGGTTTTCAGTAGCTTTACACAAGTAACTAAATCGAACTTAAAGTCTTCCTTAAATATGTGGGAATGACGCCCAGAATGTTGACGCAGTCCGAATGCCTTCTGTGTTTCTTTTTGCTGGCCACAGCTGCGTTTTCCGTGTTGCAGCTGTCTACGTCACGTCTTATAATCTTTAAAGTATTCACAGAGCATAGAGCAGTAGTCAGGATGTTTGCAGTTTGAGGCCCGGCGCGAATCGTTATGATACAGTTAACTTTTTTCAGAATACCAATTTGCGTAAGAATTCTTCATAATGCATGTAAAATAGTAACACAGCTACATACAATGAGGGTTAACACATATTTTCTCCCATGTGTTTCCTTTTAATACCACCCGTGCTGGAAACAGAGGCAGAAAAAGGGCTTATGTCATTAGCAGGTCCTTCGAGAGTGATCAGATTAATACGATAATATGGCCAGCGCTTGAATTAAGCTACAATTAAACCTATATACTACATGCGTGTAGTAATCCAGAATGGTATTACCAGAAGAGAGGCATTGGGTATTGGGTCTATTAAAGTGCTTGTAGAGTTTAAGACAACATAAAGGGTAACGCAAAAAGAATAACATGCAATTAGAGAGAGCACGGACGGCCACTGGAGTTTGCATTTATTGCAGAAATGTGATTTTATGCGTGTAAGTCAGATCCCATTTTTCATGATATGTTTGTATGAAACAACAGTGACAGTGTTATCACAGTGTGGAAAAGGGATTCTAAACTAGTTCAAAACTGAAATACATATTATGTAGTTGTTTGAATTGAAAGCACACTGGTTTTAAGGAGAAGTTCTGACCTTGGATGTGAAACACCTGGTTTGAGAATAAGCGTTGATATTCTTAATCTAGAACGAATATTCACATTCAGTTTTAGCATCTGAAGTTGCAGCAAAAGTTCTGGAGATATTCTCAGCAAGTTTAAAGGGCGCGGCCTGATTACTGTTCCTTTATATAAGACGCAGGAGTGACTGTATGGTAAGTAGCTTGCTTACCAACCACATGGATCCGGGTTCAATCCTACTCCGTGGCACCTTCGGCAAGTGTCTTCTACTATAGACCCCTGTGCGTAACTGCCATTCATTTTATTGACCCGGAAAGGACGAAAGCAAAGTCGACCTATGCGGAATTTGAACTCAAAAAGTAGCAGCAGACGAAATTTCGCTAAATATTTCGCCCGGCGTGCTAACGATTCTTTTCTACTCTAAGCATAATGAAATTTTTAGGGAGGGGACCAGTCGATCCGATCGCCCCCTGTACGCAAGAGGTACTTAATTTATTGATCCCGAATGGATGAAAGGCATAGTCGACTTCGAATTTGAACTTCGAACGTAAAGACATGAAATTCCGCTAAGCATTTCGCCCGACGTGCTAACGTTTCTGCCAGCTCGTGGCTTTATACGTATGCATAATAACCAGCGCTTCTGTTTCTAGATGACAAATTATTTATAAAAAGAACTTAACACACTACTAATGAATTACTCAATAATACATGATCTTATATGTTAGCAATAACAAGGGTGAGAGTAATTTAGAATATTCGGTATCCTAGCAGTTGTTAAACTATATTTAAGTAATATCAATGTGTGTATGTGTGTATGTTGGTGTGTGGAGGCGCAATGGCCCAGTGGTTAGGGCAGCGGACTCGCGGTCATACGATCGCGGTTTCGATTCCCAGACCTGGCGTTGTGAGTGTTTATTGAGCGAAAACACCTAAAAGCTCCACGAGGCTCCGGCAGGGGATGGTGGTGATCCCTGCTGTACTCTTTCACCACAACTTTCTTTCACTCTTACTTCCTGTTTCTGCTGTACCTGTATTTCAAGAGGCCGGCCTTGTCACTCTCTGTGTCACGCTGAATATCCCCGAGAACTACGTTAAGGGTACACGTGTCTGTGGAGTGCTCAGCCACTTACACGTTAATTTCACGAGCAGGCTGTTCCGTTGATTCGGATCAATCGGAACCCTCATCGTCGTAACCGACGGAGTGCTTCCACAACGTTGGTGTATGTATTTATCGTTACTGACTGACATTGCCTCCGAACAAGATAAACAGGTAATAAACAGATTCGGTAGAAGCTGAAAAGGAAAAGAAAACAGAAATCTCGTTTTAATACGTGCTTTCTTTGGTTCTCTCCTGCAGGCTTAATTGAGTAATTAAGCGGCGCTGTGGATTGGATAAAATAAACAGTGCATTGTTTCTTAGAAGCATTGATTTGTAAGAGTTTCATTTATTGTCCTTTGTCTTTGGAATATATCTGTCTCATTTGCCTCCTGAGATATTTTGTTGTGTTTTAAGTATTCTGTCTCTATCTAAGAGAATATAAAAGCAAGGCCTGATAATGTTTTACACTTAGGGAGATTAATATTAATTCAATATATATATATATATATATATATATATATATATATATATATATATATATATTATATATATATATAATATATATAGATATATATATATATACACATACATACATATATATGTATATATATACACACACACACATATATATATATATATATATATATATATATATCCACACACACACACATATACATATATATATATATATACGGCGGCCCATTTATCATCTACATAGTAAATAACTAGAAGCGATACCTGCATGAATGTTTCATTCTTTAGCATGAAAGTATAGAGAGACTTAAATAATTCCAAGCACTTATAAATAGACTTGGCGTAAACATTCAATTCACAATGGAATATAGCCATCAACAATTTCCCTTCTTCGACATCCTCATTAGGAAATCTAAAAGCGTAACAGGAATAGATATATACTATATGCCCATAGACTCCAAGCAATATCTACCGTTCAACTCATGCCACCCAAGACACATGAGAATGTATATCCCCTTCAAACTAATAAAAAGGATATATACTACAGTTCCTAATGCAAACGCCAGAGACACACGACTACATGAAGTAAAGTATACACTCATCACCGGGAACTACCCACCTTCACTAATTGACATATGCTTTCAACGTGCCATACACCTCAACATCCACGAACTCAATTATCTCAAATTAAAGAAGGATTTACAAACACAATCCCTACCATACATCACACACAACCCTTTTAAGAATAATGCCTTCGACACCATTCATCAAAATATTTCTCTGCTAAAAAAGGACCCCAGAATGAACTTAATCCTCCAAACACACACCATCATAAAAAGCAAGAGACAACCCAGATCTATGAAAAATCACCTAGCACAGACCGAATACGCTCAACAACACAGAAGCAGTCAGAAAAAATAAAAAGCGGAAGACCTAACTGTGGGGTGTGCATCAATTTAATTGAGGGATCAGAGTTCTCCAAACAGGGTCAACGATTCACAGTGAAAAGCAGCTTCACAAGTGCTTCGGAGAATCTGATATACGCACTAAGCTGATCGGGGTGCCAAGCGCAATATATAGGCCAAACAAAACAGTCTACGTCAAAAATGGCTCTGCACAGATCCCAGATCAAAATTCCCAAAGATAGAAGAATACCATTCAGCTAGCTCAACGCCAATAACAAGATTCCAAGCTTCAGAATTTTTCCCCTCTACCAATTCAAGGACGGAACAACCTGTAGCCAACGAATTAGTAAAGCCACCCTCTTTATTACAAAATACAGACCCCTTTTGAATATATCTGCAACAAACGAAATATCCACCACGGCCTTAGAATAACGCAAACATCAAAAATGATACGTTCAAGAGATACCCAAGAATTCATTAAAAACAGTTCCAATCACTGCTATAATCCACAACGAGCTACTTTTAGGTTACTTGACTATTTATCATCCTACTACTAACATACCACCTACATTCCTTCATATTCTTCCTTCTCTTTCTCCTTCTTCTTGGTCGCCTTGTTCCTCTCCGCCACCCCTTCTTATCTTTACCACTATTGCTGTTTAGAATAACACCTACGCATATTTTATAAAGAAAAAATTCAAAAGTGATGTCTCAATCATTCAATCATTACCATCATCCACGACACACTTTCAAGGCACTTGACCATTTAACATCCTACTATTACCATGGCACTCCCTCTTTCTTCTTGTTCTCGTCCTCCTCTTCGTACTTATTCCTCTTCTTCTTCTTCTTCTTCTTCTTCTTCTTCTTCTCCTTTTTCTCTGCCAAGAATTCACAGACTCGCGGTTGAGGGATCGCGGGTGTGCGTTTATTAGCGAATCACCTAAGCTCCACGCGGCTCCACCAGAAGGTAATGGCGAACTTCTGTTGACTCTTTCACCACAACTATCTCTCGCTCTTTCCTTCTGCATTTCGCAGCTCACCTGCGACGGACAGGCGTCCCGTCCAGGTGGGGACCTTATACGCCAAGGAAACGGGGAAGAGGCCCTATGAGCCAGGCCTGAGTCGAGAAGGAACAAACCATGTATATATATATATATATATATATATATATATATATATATATATGATTAAATGTGCGTGCATGTGTTTGCATAAAACCTTATTCATAATTACTGCGCACAGATCTGCAGTCAATGTACTGAAAATAACAGTGTACAAATGAGAAAGCAATAGACAAAGACGTTGCACTCTTTATTTACAGGTATTCACCAACATAAAACTATCAAGAAAAACGTTGGTTTACTCATATGGATCTTCACCAACCTAAAAACAAAATGTAATTAATATTGATTTGTGCTTATAGACCAACCACTAAGTAGAACTTTAAAAACCTTCACATAATGAAAATCACTATGGCGTATTAATTATCAATATAACAATACAAGTCACACACACACTCATATATATATATATATATACATATATATATATGTATATATATGTATATATTTATGTATGTATATATATAATATATATATGTCTACATATATATACATATATATATATATATATATATTATATATATATATATATATATATATACATGTAGATGTAGATAGATAGATGGATAGATAGATAGATAGATAGATAATAGATAGATAGATAGATAGATAGATAGATAGATAGATAGATAGATAGATAGATAGATAGATAGATGGATAGATAGGTATGTGAATGTTTGCAGAATCGAGTGGTAAAGCCATGAAATTAATGGCCAAGATCTGCTGCTTTAAACAAAGCTATACATGTGAGCATCTGTCATTCCGTTTATAATTCGCACAAATTAATAATAAAGAATTATTTTCAGTGGAGGTTTAATCAATTCCATATAGGGATACAGAGTTTCCAGAAATTGCTATTCGAACGCTGCAAGGAGTAAAACCAAAGGTTATTTTAAACGTGAATTGTCTATCTAAACTTGGTGATTGATGTTACCTTTCAAGGTTTACATGAAGCTTCGATATCCTCCTTATCGTTTAGCACTTTTACCGTATATTCTAGAGAGAACTTGTTTTTGAAGGATCGTCATCAAGCATTAAAGAAAAAAAAGAATAATTCTTTCAGATTTTGCAACAATACATGTAATTCGAAGGATGGGGCCATTTCAATTATGTAAACCTTAATTGTTAGAACCGAAATTTGTAGATAAATAGATGGATTGATAAATAGACAGACATATAGGGAGAGAGATAGATAGATAGATAGATAGATAGATAGATAGATAGATAGATAGATAGATAGATAGATAGATAGATAGATATATAAATAGATAGATAGATAGATACATAGATACATAGATAGATAGACAGATAGATACATAGATACATAGAGCGACAGCTAGTTAAATCGCGGTACACCGTAAGTTACGATGACGTACGGTTCCAGTTGATCCGATCAATGGAACAGCTTGCTCGTGAAATTAACGTACATGTGACTGAGCAATCCAGAGACATGTATACCCTTAACGCAGTTCTCGAAGAAATTGAGTGAGACGAAGCTAGCCCTTCGAAATACAGGTACAAGAGAAACAGGAAGAAAGAATGAGAGAAAATTGTGGTGAAAGAGTACAGCAAGGTTCGCCACAATGTCAGTGGCTCGTGGAGCTTTAAGTGTTTTCTCTCAATTAACACTCAAGGCCCTGTCTGGGAATCAACTGCGATCCAATGACCGCGAGTCCGCTACCCCAAACACTGGTCCATTGCGCATTTGAATTTGGGACATGAGGAATCGGAATGAATAATTCTGGCTATTTTCTCCTAATTTGTAACAATTCTGGAGGCACCACCAATAATATATTTTTATACACCTTTGCTTTTGTCGTATGGAATGCGAAGTGAATCTCGGTGGAATTTGAACTCGAAACTTACACTTGGCAGATAAGCTGCTAACCTCTTGCTTATCTTCGGCATAGTAATCAGTCTGCCAGTTCGGCGCATTTGCATAATTTTAAATATTGGCTAAAAAACAGAAACTTTAGGTGCAAGGAGAAGTCGATTTATTCGACTCCATTCTTGAACTGGTACTCATGTTAGCGACCGCCAATTGATGAAAGGCACAATCGACATCGGCAGAATTTGAACTGAGAACACGAAATGTCAGTAAAAATATCATTAGACATTTTGCCCGAAACAATAATTATTCTGCGATCTCACCGATTTGCAATTGTCTTGTACACATTAACTGTCAAATCTTTTTATTCATCTGTTTTTACGCTTTGCGGGGTGTCTTGGGAGTTAAAATAATATATAGCATTTAAATGTTCTTCATTTGTGAAGTTTTCGAGAAGTCCAAAATTGAGATCGCTGAAGGAAAGCATATTTTTTCTTTTATATTCAATTGCAACAATAAACATGTTATTTTTTTTTTTTTTGGAACTATAGTATCAAATGCAAATGTGTAGGAAATGTCAATGAATGGGAATGCAAAATACAAAAATAACAAAAGCAATAACCTCTTCAAAACAGTCAATATTTTTGTAGTTAAAAAATTGACATTTATGACTTAAAATGTCCTCTAGAATTGGCCAGAGCTAATAATGACAAATTTTAACTACTAAAATGAGCAACTGGAAGTGAGACTGCTTTTAGCGGATTCCCAAATGGGTCCCATGGCAGGTAATGAGTTAAAGCAGAACTGAGCAGTAAAACGACAAATAAATTTCTCCTACCTCGCATCTCACTAAAGCGGTATTTGTGGCTGCGTGGTCAGAGATTTGCTTCCCAAACACATGAGCTCAATCCCCCCGCTTGACACATTGGGCAAGGGTCTCCTACAACGTCTCTCGCCCGAGTAAAGCATTGCGAGTGAATTTTCTAGAAAGAGACTTAAAGAAACCACTCGTATTTGTGTGTGTTGATATCCCGCTACCGCTTCACAAACAGTGGTGGTTTGTTTACCTCCATGTAGCTTAGCCATTCGCAAATGGAATTGATACACTAAACACTGAGGTCAATTTGTTGAGATTTAATGACTAATAAGCGGTGTTCTACACCAGAAAATATTTCAGATACTGTCATGGTATTTTAGTAAGAATCATGGCATACATTGTGTCTCTTAATCGAAATATCATTCCGATCTTATAGAAATAGAATTAGTTTTCTAACCTTGAAATAGACATAATCAGAAGTTGATGATTAAATATAGAAACATCTATAATTGATGATTGAATTGTTTCTCATTTAATATATGTCTTTAGTAAAACGGAAATATATGAGAATGGATTCATAAAAAATAACAATCACAGCTCTTGGAATACAATAATGTTAATGGAACAAATAGAGTATCGCGACTTTTTCGAAGTTGCTTTAGTTTAGTGTTCATATTTATCCAATCGATTGAATAATGAATTACAGAAAATCTGATATTTATTAAACCGGTCTCCATTCTAAGTCCCAAGAGTGATTTATTGAGATCAAATATAGTGTGATGCCATGGAATGGTTTCTTGTTATTCATAAGATAAATTGTGAGAGATTATCATTGAGGCGAGCATTGATAATACATTATAATTTCCGACAAATTACATTGTAATTATATTGTTAGCACAATGCTGAAAGGACTCCTGAAAACAGATAATAACACTAAGAATTATCTGAAACTCCCTCATAAGACTGGAAGCAGTTACATAATATATGAGTTTACCATTAATTGTTCAATACATATTTTAATTTTCTAAGGTTCTCTTAATTTTATGGGTGCTACACCAGCACGATGAATATTCTGCCCTGCAATATAAGTGAGAGAATATTATTAAGTTCTTTAGGTCCTGAAAATTTCACCTTACTAATATGAACGTTCAGTTGATCCTGTAATCAGTTCTTTCATCACTGTCGACGACAACTAAGTTCAGCACAAGGGAGATGTAGAAAGGGCATGGTGTGTCCGCTTGTGGCCGATTAGTCCGATGTGTGCTTGCAAGTCTCTGTCGACTATTGGTGGTCAGTTGGGAGTGAAAGGAATGAGTCGGTTCTGGACTGGCGTATTCTGCGTTTTCATTGAGCCCTTGAAATCGTGCTCTGTTCGGATGAGAAGATTCTTCTGTTGGTGCAGCTTCTTCAGGCAGAGTAGTAGTCTTGTGCTTGTGTTTCCCATGGTCTGTGGTTGATCGGAAAGTTCTTTATCATTGATCCCTTTTTTCTGTCTGCCCTGACTACGCTACACTTTCATCAGTTCACTGTAAAACAGCCTCTTGCGGAGCCGCGTATCAGGCATTAGAACAAGGTGGGATAGCTACCTGTCTTGCATTCTCATCAGCATTGGCAGATCAGCTCAAGAGAGGACTTCCGTGCTGGAGACCCTGTCTAGCTTGGATCTTTCTAACAGCGTTCTCACAGCGGTTCATGTTAAAACGGTTCAGAGGTTTGGTGTGGCATTCGTAAACCGTCCAAGTCTCGAAGGCGTAATTCTATTTTAACAGGATCAATGCAGTGTCTGCACGTGATAGACTCTGGTCGATGCAGCTCAATGCCATACTTCTCTAAAAAAAATTAAATAAAGTCAATAAATAAACTGAATTTTTAAGCAAAATTATAACCGTATATCTATTTAATGCCTTCTCTGAATAGATGTTACAGATAGGATCCTCATGGAGAAAGTCGTCTGGTGATAAATTGCATGGAAATACAATTTAATCCATTATTTAGATGACTGAGGGAGATAATAACTGAGGATTTATAAAAATAAAGATGTTTTGAACTATAAAACTTCATATTTACAGCTGAAACTTTATCAAAAATACTGCTACGAGTAGCTGTAAATAATGGCGTAAAAATTCCTTTTTAATGTTGAGATTAACAATAAAAAAAGTTTTTAATGTTTAACTTATTATATTGGACTATAAGAATAATTTTTGTCTGAAATCTCTCCTCAGTGGAGAAAACAATAGGCACTAGATTGTCTTTCATGATCTGACCGATCATTATCTCGACCATTAATAACACATAATAAAGATAAAAACCAGCATCATTCAGAAAAGTCCGTAATAATCATATCTATATGTTATACTTTCGCTTTTGTCGTTGCTAATCACATATTTTCATATTAATATTGTCATCATTATGGTTCATTCAGAGGTTTTATCTTTGTTCATCAGCGAACCTAACGCCAATTTAAACTAACCATTTGTCCGAGGATTCCATGTACTTTTAAAATCACAAATGTGTATGTATAAATACAAGCCTACACACATACATTCACACGCAAACATACTCACACAGATATTAGATATATATGCATTTATATATAAATCAATATGCATTGCAATGTAGAAAACCAAATAAGAGGATCAGGCATCATTAAATACCAGTGTGGAAGTAATTACAATTAGAATTTTAAACTCACTGTAACACGGATTCATGCAGATTTCGATATTAAAAGTGAAAGCTAATTATAGAATTCTATGAGAAACAACGCGTAGGATGCGAAGTTAGTGCTAAGAAACTCTCAAGACAGCTGAATAGTAAATGGTTTTCAGAATAAAAGTCTCAGAATAAAAGAGTTGGATCTTTGCCCTTTGACGAAAAATACATCGCCGATAGTTGTTGCTGACAAACAACGGCAGTAATTTTATTCCGCTGAATACACGTCATTGAGTGGTTGAAATTACCGAAATAGGACTACTTTAACGTGAAATAACTTCGTAAATATAAGTTTTTCTCAAAAATACTAAGAGTAAAAGATGTTTTATATGATACATTCTACAGGTGTTCGATGTTTGAAAGTGTTTAGTTACAAAAGTGTTTAGTTTCAAAAGATAAAGATCTAAAGTGTTTCTTCACAGTTTCCTTCACTCTAAGTAGGGATGGTCAAAAAATGGTAGCGGTTTGTGAGTTGTGTCTGTAACTTCAGGGAGAAGGTAAAACATTTTTTCCTATGTAATTGATTAGAAATGAACGTGGAATATGCTAGATATTTGTATCAGTGGTATAACGTGACATAGTGGAGGCGCGTGGTTTAGTGTTTAGGCTGTTGAACTCATGACCGTAAGTTTGTGGTTTCGAATTCTGGACCGGGCGACCGGTTGTGTTCTTGAGCATAACACTTCCTTTCAAGTTGCTCTAGTTCACTCAGCTGGCAACAGTGAGTAATCCTGCGAGGGACCGGCGTCCCTTTCTGGTGGGGAATATATATGCTATGGAATCCGACCCTTCTGAGACGGCATGGCTCGAGGCGGTAGCTTCAAATATTTTAACTTTACTTATATTGCGACTTATTTCAGTGGTTTATTTAGGTTGAACTAAACAGGTCAATGAAGTTTATTTCGTGTGGAATATCTAATAAAATTTGTGGAGGCACATGGCCTAGTGGTTAGAGCAGCGGACTCGCGGTCGAGGGATCGCGGGTTCTAATCTCAGACCGGGCGATGCGTGTGTTTATGAGCGAAACACCTAAGCTCCACGCAGCTCTGGCAGAAGGTAATGGCGAACATCTGCTGACTCTTTCACCATAACTTTCTCTCACTCTTTCCTTCTGCATGTTGCAGCTCACCTGCGACGGACTAGCGTCCTGTCCAGGTGGGGAACCTATATGCCAAGAAAACCGGGAAACCGGCCCTTATGAGCCAGGCATGGCTTGAAAAGGAACAATCAATCTAATAAAATTTACTTCAATCTAATTTGAGAGTGTGGGCTCACTCACAGTCTTATTCCTAAATAATGACTAAAATGGACGTTGCTTTGATTTGCGGTGTTACCGTCGTAATGAGAGATGACGTATGTAATTACGAACAAACTGATATACTGGAGCGACAGATATCTTCAAACTGAACAATTCTTTTTACTAACTGCATTAGAAACGGACTCAAATTTTAAACTACATCAACAACGGATCTAATCTCTAGAAGATTATTTCCTAAGTCCTGATTAAATTATTTCTCTTAGATTTCCTACAGTTGAAGTCCACAAACAATTTGTCTTATATTCATTCAGTTTTTGTATAAATAATATTAAGGAAAAATTTATATTTACCGTGGACAGCAGGAAATAGCTAAAGCAGGGAAAACTATAAATAAAAGCAGAATTAAAGCAATATTCAAAAGAATTAAGAGACAATTAAACCAGCGAAAACTAGGAAGAGTGAAATACCGGAGAATCAGCTGAAAGCTGATTGTAAATCAGAAACATTAAAATTAACGAACAGCTTAAATAAATGACACTAAAAATCGAATCTTTTCTGGTATATTAAACAAAATATGTGTGTGTTAAAGAAACGTTTAGTTCATGTATTCTTGTGTTTCTAAAGTAATAGATGATTCGATATCCTGAGCAGAGAGAAAAGAAGAGCAGGGTTATGTTATACATAGAAAATCAGTGATATATGTAAATTAAAAGCGGTTCTGAAGCAAAAAAAAAAAAAAATCTGTTCACCATGGGTAGATTTCAATAATGAACTCAGCTTAATTTACTGAATTATGTATGTAGTAAATATACATTTCTCACATAAGGTACTTTCCAAATTCTTTATACAAAATATAATTTTGTTTAAACAATAATAAAATGAAAAGAAAAAAACTTTTTGGCTAAATTGCCAAAGAGATTAAGAAATATATCCATGGCATTAATGTTTTAAAATAAATACATATATTAAATATGTATATATATTACTTGGTCACCCAACAGGGTGTCGTGTCTAGAGTTTCTTTTTATGGCTGAATCACTAATATAACTATTGAAGAAATTTCAGGTGTGGAAACAAGATTTAGAGTCAAAGAACAATTAGGCTTAACCTAGCATAAACCAAATTCTTCGTGAGTAGGAAAGCAAAGAAGTCATAAATGCCTTCAGGTAGATTACATTGGTCAATGTGTCGAAGGTACATAGGGAGAACAAAAACTAAATGTGTACAGAAAATAGATTCCATCAAATGCCGGGGCGGGATGAGGGTAATTTGGAGTTAGTTGATAGCTTCCAACGGTAGCGGAGGTCGATGCTTCGGGAGCGTAGCTACGACAATAAGAATAGGCTGGGCAAAGTTCAGAGAGCTCTATCTCTGTTGGCAACAAAGTGCCTGTGCTTCAAATTGAAGGGCAAACTGTATGACACCTGTGTGCGTACAGCTATGTTACACGGAAGTGATACATTGGATACGACCTCCGAGGACATACGTAGGCATGTAGGAAATGAAGCTAACTCGCTTCGCTGGAGGCGGTGTCAGAGTGGAAGGGTCTTTAGAGAAAGGTTGGGCATAAGAGGCATCAGATATGGCATGCCAGTGATACGATTACGCTGGTATGGTCATATGTTGCGTATGAACAAGGACATCTGTGTAAAGACATGCCGATCTCTAACTGTGCGGTGAAATTTGTGGAAGTGGTAGACCCAGAAATATATGGGATGAGGTGGCGAAGCAGGATTTTCGAACGTTGGGCCTCACGGAGGCAATAACTAGCGACGCGAACATTTGCCGATGTGTGTGATTGAGAAGAACCGTCAAGCTAAGTGGAATCGTAGTCCTAGCCGATGCCAATCTCAAGTAATTAGCACCCGTGCCGGTGGCACGTAAGCGATTTCTTTTGAGCGTTGGGCCTCACGCAGGCAATGGGATATGACCGAGACATTTGGCGATATGATGTGCTTCAGCCGAATATCAATCCAAGTGAAATCATAGTCCTGGAAGTTACTGGTGTCACGCAGCAGGCACCTGTGTCGCTGGCGCATATAAGCACCCGTTACACACTCGGAGTGGTTGGCGATATCTAGCCGTAGAAACCATAATAAATCAGACTGGGGTATGGTGCAGACCCTCACCTCACCAACCCAGGTCAAATCGTCCAAGGACTCTAAATGTTGATTATTATGTATATATATATATATACATATATATATATATATCAGCTAAATGATAAATACACCAGAGTATTAGTATTTGCAAGAAACAGTCTTTTTTTCTGAAACCAACAAACACACACACACTCACACACACACACATACGCATATATATATATATATATATATATATATATAATATATATATATATAATATATATATATATATGCGTATGTGTGTGTGTGTGAGTGTGTGTGTGTTTGTTGGTTTCAGAAAAAAAGACTGTTTCTTGCAAATACTAATACTCTGGTGTATTTATCATTTAGCTGAGGTCCTCTTCTCGAAGACAACTGTATATATTTATGTATGTGTGTGTTGTTTGGTTGTGTGTATGTATATATACACCCACAGGCACATACACGCACATGCATATGTTTATATGTGAAGTGAAGTTGAAATGCACGAAGAATCTTTTAGGTTTAAAGATTTCCTTATATTTTATACTAAAGGAATACACTTGGCCGGTTTCACCATAGATTTTCAAAATTCCTTGTAGTTTAGGGAGTTATGTCGCGAATTATATCTTATCTGGCCGTTGTCAGAAAACGTATGTTGGTTTTAAACATAAGAATGTGGTACTCAGTGTTAACGTACAAATTGATCGGTTAACGTTCATGTGTTAAGCACATGTGACAATAGTGAAATGGCGGTCATATAATAATTTTTCTATATAGAATATGCCATATGATAATCAGGAAAAGGAGATATATGTGTTATATTTCTTTTACATTGTTTTCTCTCTCGTTTTATTCCTTGAATAATAAATATTGAAAGCTGCTTTTAATAAAAATAAATAAGTGTTTACATAAAAGTATTATGGATAAGTAATGTTTGTTACCACTCATCATTATTTTTCCGTCGAGTTACTTCCTGCGTCATTGTAGAGGTTTCAGAATTAACTGCCTTGTTTGTGGTATTATAGATAACTCTCTGGAAGTAAGTTACTAGTTAATATTAGTTTACTCCTATTGAACATGATGAAACGTATATGTTATCTGTCATCGAGTTCTGGGCAGATGTGGAGTAAAGTCGTTAGCTATTAGCTACTATTTGAGTCTTGGATTTCTCATAACAAGCGAAATAAGATATAACAGAATATATTTTTGAATAAATACTTCTACAATAATCAGTTAAAAGCGAATCGCATATTGCTCTTACTTTTATAGCCCGTTCAGAAGTGGCTTCTATTTTTATAATAATAGAATTTTTTTTATTTAATTTGTAGTATTATCCGCATATTCATAAAGTGGAAAAACAAGTAATTGTACAGATTTGGTTTTCGCGCATATGTCCAGATGTTCCAAAGGCAGAATTTGTCTAATGATGGGATCTCAGATTTTTTGATGATGAATTGGTAATAAAATTTATAAACTGAATTTTCTTTGTCCAATGGCATCTTCGTCCTATACATTGCATTTGATGAGCATATTTATATATATACGCATCGCACGCACGCACGCACACGCACACATATATAAAATCAAAATAAGCAACAGGATATCAAGTAGTGATGCAGTACGACCGCATCAAGCGGCCCCATTTAATTGAACAATGCAATCATTACACCAGCTGAAACATAATGCCATCTTCAGCTGCACTGATAAATAAATGGAATTTTAACACGTAGGACATATTAATATAATTTTTCTCACATATTTTAACAGATCAAAAACATGGAAGATATTTACGTTGTCGCTACTGTAGCTAAGAACAGACTTACACATCTAAGAATCGAATGGAACAATTCGATCGCTACTTCTCTCATTACCATATGCCTGATCGCTATTATAATAATCTTAATTGAGACACGCAGATATAAATTATAGTAATACCACTGTAAACAAAGAAATTTGCGAGTTCCAAATGATAACATCAAATTCATAGTAAAGATAATATTGAACGATATTTCAACTGACAGGATGCAACACAAACACTCTTATATCATCTACTCTATTAAATTTATACCAGGAAGTGTAAATTATGAACAGTGATTTTCAGTGGAGAGAAAAACAAGGCAATTTTAGTGAAATTCCTGTAAACTGTTTGTGTATGTTACCCACACTCAATTTTGTCCATTTCCTTCATCTGCTGAAATTTTATAAACTACAATTCTTTAACACTAATTATTTTTCATTCTGAATAAAACCTTCTGGATACAAAAAAATTATAAGAGGATTCTAGTATCTGAAGATGAGTCACTGGTTATTTGCTTGTAAAATTATTTCTTTAGAGAACGAATTTTAATAACGAATGATAAGAACAGAAAGTTAATTGAAAAATCAGCTTAAAAAATTATACGTTATAATGATAATAGAGAATTAACTCGTTAATGTAATGAAACTACGTTGTTCGTGCAAAGCTTCTTAGCAAAACTTTCTATAAACAGATATGAAGTTATGATTATATTGAAACGTAACGTGAAGTTAAACAACAGAACACTAGAAAATAAATTCATATAATATACAAGGAAGTAGATATTTTTGTAGTCTTTATTAATTGAGCTGAAACTCAATACATAAAGAGAGAAAAATTATATTAAGAATACCAGTAAAGAAAATGTGAAGTTTTCATTATTCAGAATTTTGATTCGTAGCTCACTTATTACGATGGATTGGATTCTTAGAAAAAATAATCATTTACTTTATATAACATGAGTTATTATCAAATATTCCATCACCGGAGAAAGTTACATATGAATTGTTACAAACATGAATTCCTTTCCTTTCTAACTCGTTACTAAGATACTTAATACGAAAATATTCTTAATACGAAAATTCTTTTTTGTGTGACTGTTACATATACATCAGTGAGATAATGTATTTTATTAACTTATCATCTGTTAACTGTTATCCAATGGGCGGAGAAACATAACATGCAGCTAAACGAGAAAAAGTTCAACGTAATCCATGCATTCTAACAACCAGACACTCTTCCCTCGGGCGAAGCCCTCGTTGCATCTATCACTACAAGAGACCTGGGTGTTACAAAATAGGCTGGAGTGCTCACACAGACAACAAACTTGACATGGCTCGCAGGGTGGGCTCCTGGATCCTCAGGATTTTCCGGTCTAGAGATGCCCCTCTGATTATTATACATTTTTCTGCTTTTGATCTCCCTCACCTTCAAAAGTGCTGTCCGCTGTGGCTTCCCACCCCACCACACGATAGAGAATATTATGAAAATTGACGCTCTCCAGAGATCAATCACAAAACAATAGATGACATTGACTATTAGGATCGAGTAAAAAAGACCTGGCTTTACACCCTGCTATGCCGCCGTGTGCGCTATATCATCTGTATGATGTGGAAAATATCCCAACAATATTGCTCAAATAATATAGCTATCATCACTAAAACTCATCCGGGGCTTGGTCCCCGTGCGATTCGTCCATTACTGAAATGATATTCGTGGTTGTACCTCGACACTACGACAGCACTATTTCGTCTAACCTGGCCGTGCTCTCTTCAACATCGTGCCAGCCCACACAAAAGAGGAAAGTTATTCCATGGCACTCCTTAGATAATATGATTACCTCCAACAAATAGCACGCAAACCACCCACACCCGAATATGTCTCTGAAACAACTTTCTGCTCAAATGGGCTATGGGGCCCAAGAGCTGACTGTGTATCTCCTCCAGGTGGTGCTATTAAATTTGAGATAGCATGAGCCAACTTCGGCCAAAACTTGCCTGAAGTTGTATGCAAGTAAGTATTACATTGAAAAAAGTTATAACGAATAAATTTTTCTTTCCCAAATACAAGACTTGTTCGACTGAAAGTTAAAACATTGGTTTCGTTGTATCTATTACGGAACGCCTGAAATCTCTTATGCTCTAGTTTATATCCGAGGTTGAGATTGGTGACTCTCCTGTTGGAAACATTAGCACTATATTTATGCATAATTTGGTTTTTATTGGGCCGAGAAACTTTTGTAGTTGAAAACAGGATTTCTGTAACATTGAATGGTTTGATTTTCTTATCAATAGCATATACTTGGAATTTTTTCTATCAAAGATTAAACGGAAAGAAAGAAACTATTTAGATTTCTGTAAATAAGTGGACATTTATTACAGAGTTGGAATGGAAGGAAGTTGTTTCTTCTCTTGATTGTGGCAGCTAGAAAAAATACAAATTGTAGCCCTGAGGCCTGCAAAAGCCTCGCAAAATTGATCAGGCTCTGCTAACAGTCTGGTGATAACCGGTTGAAATTTCCATTTGTTCACATGCAGTTTTAAGGAAAGCACATCTGGTCAACCATATATTATCTGGGTGTAGCATCTTTTTTGGTTATCAGATAGAGAATAGCGTAAGGTGTTGGTGATGTCGGTAAAACATAGTTTTCTGTTTTGCACACTCTAGCGAAATTAAAGCCAGAGTCAATATCTCGGTTACTGTGAAGTTATTAAGTCGTTCAATGTGCAGGAATTATCGATTGGATAAGATAACTAATTAATGTTATTAGATGGGAATCACGGTTGATATCTCTCAAAATGAAGACAGTATATATATATATATATATATATATATATATATAATATAATATATATAATATAATATATAATATATAATATATAATATATAATATATATATATATATATATATATATATATATATTCATACATACATAAATACATACATACACACGCACACACACATATATATATATATATATATATATATATATGTATATATATATATATATATATATATATATATAGCGAAGGAAAATGATTTAATGGTCTAATCTGTTTATTGGAACTTTCGACGATATGACGATAAGATTATAACACTGATATATGTTGCAGTAGCAGTGAAAATGGCGCATGATTTTATGTTACTAAATATCATTATTAGCTGTTGTGTCATAGGCAAAAAGTGCGTGATCAAATACAAAATTGTAACTTCATTTGATGGTGCCAAGTGAGAGTGATTAATCCCGGAAAAAATTCCACTCTTATGGCTTCCAAGGACCTAAATGGAGATCGTCAGTTCGATATCAGGTAAATGAGGTGTTTTACTTCTTAGTAACATTTTGCCGAACTTATACGTTGTTAGGAGAATCGTAAACAGCAAAAGTTAAGCCTACCATAAAGGGAAGACCACAATATCTGGTAGTAGGAATTCCTGTTTAAAGTTTAAAACCTCCCTTAGAATGAAACACACAAGGCTTATATCGTTAAAATGGCTGAAGGATACGATTAAGTTTAACGAACGTTATCACTTCAGACTGTCGTTCGAAAATTATTCTTAAGCACATAACATGTCTAAATTCCCATTGTTATCATAACGATTTCCTCCCTTAAGCGTGATATTCCATTCTGTATGATACGGATGATAACCCATCTTTAGATGAATATGTGATGTACATAGATTCTCTTCTTAGCACTCCGTCGGTTACGACGATGAGGGTTCCGGTTGATCCGAATCAGCGGAACAGCCTGCTCGTGAAATTAACGTGTAAGTGGCTGAGCACCCCACAGACACGTGCACCCATAACGTACTTCTCGGGGATATTCAGCGTGACACAGAGAGTGACAAGGCCGGCCCCTTTGAAATACAGGTACAACAGAAACAGGAAGTAAGAGTGAGAGAAAATTGTGGTGAAAGAGTACAGCAGGGATCATCACCATCCCCTGCCGGAGCCTCGTTGAGCTTTAGGTGCTTTCGCTCAATAAACACTCACAACGCCAGGTCTGGGAATCGAAACCGCGATCCTATGACCGCGAGTCCGCTGCCCTAACCACTGGGCCATTGCGCCTCCGTGCATAGATTAATGCATTATATTCGATTTAGTCTATCACCAGTATTCATTGACTGTCGAGAATGCAGTCAGTTAGTTCCTCAGGATAAAAGGCTGGATCACCTTAAGCTAATTTGAAAGAGAATAGAGAATATAGTCAGATTAAAAGTACATAAAATGCATAGTCTTTGAATCATCAGTTCGAACTTTAGATGCAGTTGTTTTCGTCATTTCTTGCACGTTCTGACACTTGAGCCAATTCCACACATTTTCCTTCTTGAAGGACACACCGACTGATCAGAAAGGCAGATGCATCTCCTCGTTGCCAGCATTCGTATTTCTCTATGAATATTATAAATGAATATCATTATTCTACACATTTTCCAACATCTCTCTCATTATATCTATATGTATATGTCGTTATTTGTATTTATACATTTATATCGTTCATGCACATATATACATATGTATGCCTGTCTGTATATATAAATAATATATACGTTAGTTAGTCCTAAGCTGACATTCTGTCAAGTGCTACTGCTTAGAGTCCGAGGGGCCCAGGTAGAAATAGCAGCTAAAAGTGGAAGTCCTGAACCAGCGATGAACTGCGGGATGCCAATTGAAGTCATACCCAAGACATTCCATCAGAGGTTTGGGACGCAAAAGTATATTTGGTTAATATCAGAGCTCACAGAAAACTCTCTGGGAGTGAGGGACTGCTAGCTGTTGGTGCAACATTCTTCTTGGAAAGGGATGTTGATGTACAACCTTTCATATCATTAATTATCATCTCACTTCGGCCTGACAATAGCTATTAATCACTATGACACAGAGAGTAGTACTCGTGTTGTACAAGCGCTTACCATGACAATCCAATGAAACACAGGTGTCTGTGTATGGTAGCCTCATTTGTCATTCTATATGTTTAAAGACCTATAGCGTTGGAAGAGTGGTGACATGTGTAGACCTAACTAGTTTCAAGCGCACAATACCTTGAAACCTCCATTTCTCACCTGCGCTTTAGACCATAATCACCTGAAAGGAATTATCTGAGAGAATATGAGAGGAAAGTCAGAAATGCTATTGACAACGCGGAAATAGAAAGAAGCGGCAATCATTGGTGAAAATATAGCAATTAGCCAAAGATAGACACACGCGCGCGCGTAAGTTATTTTCAAGGCAGAAAGATGTAAATATAATTTTCAAAGAATTTTCTCCTTGCAAATATACTTCGATACATTAAAGGGAATTAGGATGATATACACAATATGTAGTAAAAGACATAAAATATAAAATTAGTGCTGTCTTCTCGTTCGAAACTGCTGCGAAGTAAATAAGAAAATAAAAAATAAAAAAAACTCAGAAAGACCGTTAAATGTCTTGTATACAAGATTGATATAATTATTGATGATGTACATCCTCGCATTGTTAATAAAATTTTCAGAGCATAATCTTTTACATCTTCATCATCGTGACAGTAACAGTAGCTTTGCTTTATATTACAGAGTGTAAGAAAATAAAGAAACATTATTGGATTAGTCTGAAATGTATACTTGGTATAAAATGGTAAAAAATGATATGAAAAAATATGAAGGAACATTAAACTGGTTTTCTTTAGGACAGGTACGGAACGTAATGGCGGCATGCAGAAATTACCAGTAGGCTTTCGCCATAAAGAATATTGTATGCAGAATGAAATAGTCTTATATTAGACTTCATATAATTTAATTTGTTCTCCCGTAATTGTGCGTTTTAGAATTTCATTCCGAAAGTAATTTAAACAATGTTCGATGGCAGTTTGCTCAAAAATTATATTTATTCTAGCTGCAGGTCGACCAACTATTTTTCTGAAACGTTTGTTTGACTAAAGATAAATGAATGTTTCTCGACAGAGTTGTTCATGTTTAAAGTAGTAGGTATATTCAGCCACACGACGGAGCATCTTCATTTCGACATAGCGTGATTGTCCCTTCCTTCCATCAAATCTTTAGGCCCTGGAAACATTCATACGCTAGAAAACTCCTTCTTGATAATTATGTTTTACAATCTTCTATTAGGAATAAATATATTAACGGCTTAATTTACGTACGTTTTCCCGATTTGTTTACTTTAGTAATAAAAAAGAACGAAACGTAACCTCTCTATGACTCCCCATTCTGATGGAAATAGCAATGAATCTCCCTCAAATAAAACAATGTTATTTCGGAATGTAATCATATTAGATAATTCAATCCATTGTAACTCTAAAACAACATGGTGAGATAATAAATTAATAACAAATATTTTGGTCATAGATATTTCATTCGATCAGAATTGACCCGAAGCAAAACAAGAATTATTGTTCGTAATATTTTGTTATTGCTATACAAAGTTGCTTTGTGAATAAAAAAACATTTAGAGATATTGACCTAGGAACATACTGTTATGCATTGAATCTGTGTTCGCATGAGATCCTTTCTCAAAACGAATCCCACATTTTTTTTAATAAAGGACACACTCGAGGTATTGGATGAGATCACTTCGGCTGGAATAACAACAGCCTATTGTATTATGAGTGCTTGAAGCTTTTCTGTTCATACACATACATTGAGAAATATCTAATATCTCAAAATATTTATGATTGACTAGTTACCCCTTCCGTCTCCATCGTAACAAAAAGAAATCATTTAAACGTTTGCGGTAAATAAATGCTTGTTTTCTCATATTTCTATTTCAACAATGGAATCGCTGAGGATGTTAAATGTGCTGGTACATGAAGAAAAACAAAAGAATGGGTTCCACTGAATAAGCAATAATGACAGTGTTTAACATTTAAGTAAACACACGAACACAAAAGTCATAGTAATTATCATGTGTCCCAAATAATTTAATGATATTCTGGCCTCACAATTATGCAAATAACCTGATTCATTGCTCTTTTATATTTTCTTTCTCTTGAAAATATCACTTGTTATAAGGATGTGGTCCTTTATATACAAACTGTGTAGCAGACATTTTACAAAGATCTTATCCATATTAATATTTTTTTCTACTCTAGGCGCCAGACCCAAAGATTTTGGGGAGGTTCATGTCGATTAGAGCGACCCCAGTACATAAGTGGCACTTAATTTATCGACCCCGAAGGATGAAAGGCAAAGTCGACCTCCCGTTATTTGAACTCGGAACGTAACGACAGATGAAATACCTATTTCTTTATTACCCACTAGGGGCTAAACACAGATAGGACAAACAAGGACTGACAAACGGATTAAGTCGATTACATCGACCCCAGTGCGTAACTGCTTAGCGGTGTTTCGTCTGCCGTTACGTTCTGAGTTCAAATTCCGCCGTGGTCGACTTTGCCTTTCATCCTTTCGGGGTCGATGAATTAAGTACCAGTTACGCACTGGGGTCGATGTAATCGACTTAATACCTACGTCTGTCCTTGTTTGTCCCCTCTGTCTTTAGCCCCTTGTGGGTAATAAAGAAATAGGTACTTAATTTATCGACCCCGAAAGGATGAAAGGCAAAGTCGACTTCGGCAGAATTTGAACTCAGAACGTAACGGCAGACGAAACACCGCTAAGCATTTCGCCCAACGTGCTAACGTTTCTCCCCGCTCGCCGCCTTCTTATCCATAATTATATTGTTGAACATAATGTATCGTCGGTGAAAAGGGAAATGAAACTTTGGGTTTCATTTTCAAGATGAAACTTAACTCATTTGATGTAGCTGACTAAAAACAGAAAATATTACACTTAGAAGAAATAAAACAGATCAATAGAATCACGACGCGACATATAGAATATTAGAATTTTAGAGAATGACAAGGTATGCGAGTTGCAATATGAATATTCGAGTTCCCACAGAAAATTGTGTTTGCTGCATTAGACATTTTAACAGTAAATGGGTTATGCTAAGATAGGAAATAAAAAAAAAATATCAGAAAACAAGTCTTTAACCCAGATAATTCCATGTAACTGATTTGTTCAGTGCTGATTTATTAGAAGTAGAATAATTAGTTTGCTGTAATTATACTGTAATAGTATAATTATTTCCATTATACATAATATTAATGGTTTATTTATCGTGAATACAATAGAGAGATATCGGAGAATTCAATCTTTGCTACATAACATGATATAAAACAAAGTTTGTTTTTGTTTTGTTTTATAATGAAGGATGTATTCAAACTATCATGTGTAGTAACATTTTCTGTCTTTAAAATACATCTTCCTGCACGAAATAATTCGATTAGAAAAAGCCGTTTGATATAAGAAAAACTGCTTTTAGTATTCTTAAAGAGATTTGTATAAATGCGCTTTCAGGTTACCTAAAATGTATACTTATTATGAAAAAACACGCAAGCCTCACCTTTGAAATCTTTCTTATTGTTTCATGTGTCACTAAATGCTAGCCTGGCAATACAGCAGAGCTGCATATTTATCAAGTGATATAGAAACGTTTGACAGTTTAACGATTGAAAATATTTGCAATCATATTCCTTACGATGAACAAAGAAAACGCCTTTATGGAGAAAGTTATTGAATCCATGAAAATCCTTGGGAATCCTGCAACAAAGATAAGAGGTTAATACACTTAACTTCCTTTAAAAGCTAGCTCTTCTTAAGTGATATTAGAGAAAAAATTTTCATTCTGTACAGCAGTGAGGAAATTCGGCATCCTATTAATATATTTACATATACCCTTTGTTTAATCCACTGCACTAAATTACTAGGATCAAAATATTGATTTTTTTTTTACACGGTCAAAATATCTGAGATATTATATGGGGAATTAGAAGTTGCGATATTCATGCAATTCCTAGGAAGCATTATTGATTTAATGCTAATAGAATAGCTGCCATCATGATTGTAACATCGATTTAGACCGCTGGGACTGCTGGCATTAACATGTATTACACTCTAAGTCTAAAGTATTTCGTGTTCTCTCTCACTCTTTCTTTCTCTTGTTCCCCCTCTCACTCTCTCGTACCCTACTCTCTCTCTCTCTCTCTCTCTCTCAGCCGTTCTACTGTGGCTATGACAATGAAGCGTAATATTCAATTACCCAGTTGATCAATTCTTCAGAAGATAACCTAAACTTCAATAGTTCTTTACTCTAGATCCGCCAGCACTTTAAAAGTGAAAAGGTGTTTGCCCAGCCTCTAGAATCGAAATCAGTTCCTCGTGGTTTCTGAGAGGTTGTTTGATCCACTAATATCGTAATTCTACAGTCTGTATTATCACTAACATGGCTGAGTGGACTCTGGAATTATTACATACAGAATGTTTTCGACACCAGGATATAACAAGATTTTAGACGTTGAAGGAACAAAAGATGTAACAACATAACACGATGGAAATTCAGTTAACTCGGCTTCTAATATTATACACGATGCATAAATCACGTTGTAATAGCTATGGCCGTGAGTCTTTGAACTACATTGTGAAACCATAACAACATATTCAGGAAATGTGGTCTCCCTTTGTCTCCAATTATTTGGAATGTTTAATATCATGAGTAATCAAAAAAAATGTTGTAATAAGGAAACTTAGAGTGCTTCCATATAAGAGTTGTTGGCCACTGCTCGCAAATTACAAAAGCAGTCTGAACATTATGATTTATTTTCTCCTACAACATATGAAAATATTTCTTAATACAATGACGTACATTTCACTTTTGCACACACACACCTATACGACGGGCTTCTTTCAGTTTCCGTCTACCCAAGGTGCTACGCAGTGGGATTTAACTCGGACCCATATGGTTGGTGAGCAAGCTACTTACCACACATCCATTCTTCCGCCTATAGCCACCCCTGATCATTTAGATTCTTCCAATGATAAAAGACTTGGTAGTAATAAACAAAGAAAGCTTCATCACCGGAACGTAGATAATGAAAACAGTGTCACATTTTATACTTGAGACAAGTCTTGCTTAACTTTACAACTCCACTTACAGGCTGTATATGCAATGTGCAAAATAGCTGATTTCTTTTTATTAAAATCCAAACCTAGCGAGACTGTTCGTTAAGCATTTACTCAAAACGCCAATCATTATTCATATCAATGTAAATTTGTCATATGTATTTGTGTATGTATGTATGTCATTATTCAGTTTATTTCAAGAATTCTTGCCAAGAGAGAAAGAAGAGGTTTCTACACTAGATTCACGGTTCCTTCAACATAAACAACGTTAATTTTGAAGGTATGTATGTTTGTATGTATGTATGTGTAGATTTGTATGTTTTACGTATGTCATCTCATGCATATAGTGACCTGCCGGACGAGATAGTGAAGATGCCGACGACCGCTCGGTTCAAAGTCTCCCTTGACAACAAATGGCCTGAACTTTTTACATGAACACCACTCTGTACGTAACTCCATGTCTCCCTACATGGACTTGCTTTTGCTTTTTGAGCCAAAAATTAACTAACTAACTAACTAACTAACTACATTTAAATGATAAACTTCTAGAAAATTTACAGATTTTTACAGTTCCAGTGATGGACTGGGTCTGTAGTCTTCGAATTAGCTTTCTGATTTCTAGTATTGAGAAGCCTAATTTCTCAAGATTGGTATGTAAGCAGTGTATTGCATATCCCAGTTCCCCAGTAAGTAACGGTATAAACCTGAACTAGTAATCTGGATAGAGTAACTGTAGATTTGGCAAGAGTTCAGCATAGGCGTTCTCTTTTTTACTGACAAACAGGTGAAACCAAAGAGCTCAAGACCCCACCCCCAGCGCCCCAACTACAACGAAATAAAAGAAGAGATCGCGGAATTCTGTAGAAAATCATAACTTACGAGAATGGTCCCCTCCTTTGCTAACCTATTCATGGGATATCTAGAAATCAGTCTTTATCGTAAGGTACTAGAAACATACGGAAAAATAAGGAAACCCATTTTCCCACTACATAAGAAGCACTTATAAATGAACTGGATATAAACATCTAATTTACAATGAAATATAGACATCAACAACTTCCATTCCTCGAAATCCAACAACGATATATTATAAGCCCACGGACTCCAAGCATTATCTACAATTCAACTCATGCCACACCAGACACACACTAGAATGAATATCCCCTTCAACATGGCAAAAATGGATTTGTTCTACAGTTTCTAATACAAGCACCACTGACACACGACTACAGAAACAAAAAGGATACTCTTATCAGTAGGAACTATCGATCATCACTAAGTTATATACGATTTCAGCAGGCCCTAAAACTCGACCAAAAGCCCTACCATAAATCTCCACAATCAACACTCTTAACAAGAATACCTTCGACTCAACCCTCCAGAAATTCCTCTAATAAAAGGAACCAGAGAATGAATCTAATCCTTCAAACGCACAACATCATGAAGAGCAAAAGACAACGCAAGTCAATGAAAAGTCTTCTAACACAATTCGAAGTAGACTTGATAACAACATTGAAACAGTCAGTAAAAAAATGTGGAAGAGCTAACTATGGTATATGCAACAACCTAATTGACAGATCGGAGTTCTCTTTCAAACCGGGTCAACGTTTTACGCTGATAAACAATTTCACATGAGCTTCGGAAAGATTGATATGTGTATTAACTTGCTCTGCGTGTCGAGAGCAATACATAGGCCAAACCAAAACATTCTATGGAGGATGAACCTCTATAGATCCCAGATTAAAATTCGGGAAATCAGAAAAATAACATTTAGCGAACACAACGACATTTGTACTACTAACGAAGAACCTAAATTCAGAATTTTTCCACTCAATAAATTCAAGGACAATGCAACCTATAAGTAGCGCATTCACACAGAGTTATTTTATTATCGCAAAATATAAACTCTTTTTGAATACTTCCACCACAGTTGACACTACTACAACGACCTTAGAGTAATACCCATGCAAATATTAAAAACGATATATTCAGAAATATTCCAATCACTACCGCTGTAACCACAGCAGGTAACTTCTAGATCACTTGAGCATTAAGAAAGCATCTACCAAAAGGCTACTACTGTCGAAACACTCCCTACTGTACTTCTTCTTCTTCTACTTCTTCTTCTTCTTCTTCTTCTTCTTCTTCTTCTTCTTCTTCTTCTTCTTCTTCGTACTTCTTCTCCTTCCCCTTCTTCTTCTTCTTCTTCTTCCCCTTCTTCTTCTTCTTCTTCTTCTCCTTCCTCGGCCACTGCTGCATAAACAATTAACATCCACAACCAACTTCCTTCATATTAAATATTTCTTGAGATCTGCTACTACCTACCTACCTACCTACCCACCTACCTACCTAACTAACTAACTAACTAACTAACTAACTAACTACCTACCTACCCATCTACCAACCGAGATTTCACAGAAGTAAGAGAGAGAGAGAGAGAGAGGAGAGAGAGAGAGAGAGAGAAAGAAAAAAGAAAATGTCCCACGTATTTGAAACGTATGAAAATATCTTGAAAAACATTTCATTAAATTTGTCTACAATATAATTTTTTTTTATGAAAAAGGCACAAAGTTTGAAACCGGCACTAAAATGTTCTTCGTGATAAAACCATTTAGCATTTACTACCTTGTTCTATTCTACTTATATATATGTGTGTGTGTGTGTATGTGTGTGTTTATAAATATATATATATATATATATATATATATATATTATATTAAATTAGAGATAAAACCACTATTAGGCAAATCAATACTTTTAATATATATTTTAACACTTTTGATATATATTTAAAATAATATAAATTAAATTAAATTTATGTATTGGCTTATGTTTTTCATTGTTTGATTTGCCTAATAGTGGTATTATCTCTAATTTAATACAATATAATATAATATATTTATACTATAAAATTGGATTTAATCCTAAATCTGATTTTTCCCTGTAAGTTTGAATTTATTCCCTAATATTTTAGTATATTATATATATATATATATATATATATATTATATATATATATACACACATATCTATGTATATAGAAACAAACACGTGCGCGCACACACATATGTGTATATACATATGTGTGTGGGTGTGTATGTGTGTGTGTGGGGGGGAGTACATTCGTATGCAGAGGCAGCGACACAAATGAATATAGACACACATCTTTGGAATATTATCGCAAGTGTGCACACAAATATCATTATGGCTGATGAAAGAAGTATTTGAAATGCAACGTTATTAATAGCTACCAAACCCTAATTCAATAATCTAAGATGCCTCTGTTATCGGTTAAAGAATATTTCCTATCAATGAAACTCGAGCGTGAGTCAGCGGAAATATTTAGATGAAAAAATACGAATGAAAAGTGCTCTATTCTGGAATAAAGGCATTTTTGTCGAATAACTATTTGCGTAAAAACTATTAATAGAAGCTTTTGTTCCCTCTGTATTCCCTGTATAAGAAACTAAACGTACTGGAAATTACTATGTAAAATATTCCCTTGAGGTGTTTCCCATCAGTTTATATTTTTTAAGAACCTCAGATCATTTCCTCATTATACATTATCCATTGTTAATCTTCGCAAAAATGGAATATAGGCGTCAATGTGCATGTCTAATAAAGCCGAGCACCCATTTTTGTTCTACACCAAAACATTTTAGATACGTTCATCGAGCGACTGCCTATATTCCTAATATATAGCAGAAAACCATTAAATGAATTCCTTTTATTGAAAATACTTTCCGCGTTCGTTTTTCTTTAGAGTTCTTGAGTCTCAAAGGGAGAATTAGTCTGCCAATTACATAGATAATCTCACTTTATCTTATGTACTTAATGGATATTACATTTTGAGACGCTTATCGGATCTCGTCTATGCATTGATGACAATTATATTTTTGTCTTCTTCATCTCTAAATATTATTGGTGAAATATATTCGATATATTTTGTCAAAGCATGATTAATTTAAATTGTCATGTTAATGTGCCCTGCATTAAATATCTTACGGTTGAATTAGCTACATAACAAAACGAGAACATTTATGTCTGTGAATTTCGTCAATGGACACTGCGGAATCCTCGTTGTGTGCGTGCTTCTATACGCATGCGTTCGTCCGCGTTATTACATTTATGTGTCTTTAAATATTATTATTTAAAGACACATAAATATAAGTGTGCACACAAATATCATTAAGTATCTTATTACATTTATGTGTCTTTAAAGCAACGGTTCGGTAATAGAACACGATAGAGTAAGCACAAATCATCAAAATAATTACGAGGGGTGGTGGAATTTTCTGACAACACCCCACCATGGGTGCTCTCCAATGACTGAAATATATATATATATATATATATATATATATATATTATATATATATATTACATACATATGTGAGGGATGACCATTACGTGGACGACCCTTATGCTAGAAGTAGATCCGCTATAGTCTTACCACTAAGAAATGTTCCCAAGAATATTTAGCAAACACAAGAACTTATGCGAGCAAGACAAATGAAAAGCAACAAAAATATAGATTAACCATAAACATGAACATGAGAACATTTCTCAGTGGTAAGACCATAGCGGATCTACTTCTAGAATAATGGTTGTCCACATAATGGTCATCCCTCTCATATGTATATAATACAATTTTCTGAACCTTCAGATTTTACTATGCTAGACCACTGGTTTTAAATTGATCTCAATCAAATTAATATCCAATTTTTCACCCTCATTTTAAAATGTATATATATATATATATATATATTATATATATATATATATATATATATATTTCAGTCATTGGAGAGCACCCATGGTGGGGTGTTGTCAGAAAATTCCACCACCCCTCGTAATTATTTTGATGATTTGTGCTTACTCTATCGTGTTCTATTACCGAACCGTTGCTTTAAAGACACACATATATAATATATATATATATATATATTATATATATATATATATATATATATAGCCGTGCGTACATGGGTGTTCCTAAATAAGTAATTGCTACAATTCAATTATTTGTATCAGTATCATATTGCAGTTATTTACAACTGAAACCTACTTATATAAATGAAATTGCAATTTGCATGGAGAAACAATAAGAAGTGTTCTTACCAACAATACCGATTATGACGGTATCATATACGGCAAACGATGAAGTAATAACAAAATTGTGATTCCATCAGTGGCTTCCATTTAATGTTACTCTAACAACATTAACGAGTTAATGTAGATGTAATTAAATTGAAATGAAACAAACTGTCTCCTAAGATACCAAGTGTAATTTCATAACCCTAGAATGAGTTGTGATAATTTCACCACCGATCATTATACAATGGCTGCTGCATATCCATTGATTTCAGATGAAATAATAATACATATATGCATATATATATATATATATACAAGCATGTGTGCTTGTACATACATACATATATAAAAACAAACATACATGCAAAGATACATACATTGATATATACATTCACACATACACACACACACACGCATACAAAATCACTCACACGCATATTTACCCAATATTTGGGGTATATGTATTTTGGGCAATCTTGTGAATAAAAGCTTCAACTGTGCTTTGGTAAGAACGTCTATTTCTAATAATTATTTAAATAACAAAATATAGAAATGATGGAACATAATATATATGCTTTACTTTCTCTTAAATATCGGACCGTGTGAGTGCAATATATGGATTTCAATCTCTTAAATGTTGCGCTAAACCTTTCCGTATGCTAAAATTCAAAGGAAAAAAATTAATGCATTAAAATAACTGAAATTGTAATCTTTATTAATAAATTTATATAATAAATACATAAAGCTTGCCTCACTTTGAAAATACATTGTGTAAGCAGCTTTAATTGCGCTTATCTGATTGTCATTAAATCTATCCATAAATAATTAATTATTGAACTCCGTACGATGAGGTTTAGTAAAGATACGAAGTCGTTAATATTTTCTGAAAACACCTCATTTAATCTCATTTATGACCATCAAAACAAATATTAATTTTTGATATCAAATAAACTGAATTTTCCGAAACATATTTCTTTATAAATGATCAGGTTTAAAAGGAAACAAGATTATTAAATCTAGAAAAAAATAAAAGGCAAGATGATTGACTAATATTTCAATAGTGTGCATAAAGCATTAAATCAAGATTAAACGTTAAAAGATGATCTATATAAACATTAGGACGGTATTATTAACATATATAATATGAATATTGCTTTACAATTGCGAATATTTTGGAACAAAATTTATGAGTTATGTAGTACCAGTGTCACAATAAATTTTGCAGAATAATATGTTTTATTCCATAAGAATAATTCGCATTCATACAAATATTTTTGAAATCTATCAATTATTGTATATAAGGCCCTCTGGGGAAACTTTATAGGGTTTCCTCAAATACTGAATATGAACATTCATGAAAAAGACGCAAAGTCTGAAACCGGCACTAAAATGTTATTCGTCATAAAATTATTATAGCATTTTCTACCTTGTCCTATTTTACTTATATACATGAGAGTGTGTGTGTCTGTGTCTGTATGTATATGCATATATATATATATATATATATATATATATATATATATATATATATATATATATTCATATATCTATACATACACGTACATACACACACACATATATATATAGGTATTGTAAAACTTTTCATACTTACGAGAGTATAAAGGATCCGCACAAATTGCGACGTTCGGCGTCGGTATAAGACACTCCTGTTGCCCTTTTCAAAATATGAAATTCAAATATCCTCTATACCTATTGTTCCTAAGCTTTCTTGTCTAAAATATAGATTCTTTGAAGTGGTTTAAGAAAGTAATTATGGTGGAAGTCTATCAAAGAAATAAAATTTAAAACCGTTACATACATACAGACGAAAATTTATAGAATGAAATTTCAAATTCCACCATTTTATATATTAGTTAAATTTAAAGAAAGCTGGAATTAGGTAATTAAAAATTAATAAAACATACAAATTATATTATTTTAACATGAAATTCCCCATGAAATCCCTACGCGTGATTCGCAAATTTAAAAAAAAAATCTATTACAGGAAATTATCACGTTGCAAAAGAGAAATCGTGAAACCGTATATTTCCGTGGGTGTTTCTATTGTTTTCGTTCCACCTATCTATCTATCTATCTATCTATCTATCTATCTATCTATCTATCTATCTATCTATCTATCTATCTATCTATCTATCTATCTATCTATCTATCTGTCTGTCTGTCTATCTATCTATCTATCTATCTATCTATCTATCTATCTATCTATCTATCTATCTATCTATCTATCTATCTATCTATCTAAGCATTCTACAGGGGATTAGTGGAGGGGAGGTAGGACGACGATCTTGTTGCGCACCTGGGCGTCGACTAGGAATACCTGACCCGTTTGTTTGAGACGACTTTCGGGCCGGGACCTGTGGACAACTTCCAGAGATCCCTGGCCTGGCAGTGCTACCGAGAAGCGCTACCCGTTCGGGATAAGCTCTATAGGCATGGTTCGAGAAACACGAGGCCGACCTTCCCGAGATGCGGACAGAGCGACGAAACCGTTCTGCACGCAATCGTGCAGTGTCAACAATCTCCAACCTGTGGGGTTATGCCGAACGACTGCTGTCACGTGTGGGATGTGTCGGTTTATCAACCGAGTCTATCGTTAATATCGTCACGCCTCCTTCCTTCAAACGGGAAGGAAGAGCTATTTTTATCATCCTTGTGGCTATGGCGAAAGAATGTATCTGGTGGACGCGCCTAAAAGGATTAGAGACAAACACTTTCCTCTCTGGTTAATCTCTCATCAACTTCTTCAAGTATCACTTGAAGAGGAAAGTGAGAGGAGAGAGGCAAGTTTGGTCTAGTGAATGTTTTAAAAAATGATGGGTGAATGTAGCAAGGATGGCACGTATGAATGACGAAGCCACATTGACCATGATCATATGAACCGTAAAAATTAATACGGAGAGTTGCTTATTTGTAAAAATATATAACGTGACTTCATTGACCAAGGTTACCGTGGTCTTTTCCGTATGCTTTTCTTTCCACGGGTAAACCTCACCTGTCCTTCCCTTTACACTTTATATTGAAATTTCTGTGATAACGATCCCTATTGATCGATTTTATTTCTGTTTCCTTTTATTCCCCCCATTTTGTTTGCTTTCCTCTTTCTTTTCTTTTACAATCCCTTTTGATCGAAAACCAAACCCCCTTTTTTATCCCCAAAAAGAAAAGCTCTACCTTGTAATTTGTCCCGTCTGTGTGTAGCCCTGTGTGGCTAATAAAGAAACATATCTATCTATCTATCTATCTATCTATCTATCTATCTATCTATCTATCTATCTATCTATCTATCTATCTATCTATCTATCTATCTATCTATCTATCTATCTATCTCGGGGCAAACCTGGGCGTCGACGAGGAATACCTGACCCGCCTGTTTCAAACGACTTTCGGCCCGGGACCTATGGACAACTTCCAGAGATCCCTGGCCTGGCGGTGCTACCGAGAAGCGCTACCCGTTCGGGATAAGCTCTATAGGCATGGCTCGAGAAACACGGGGCCGACCTGCCCGAGATGCGGGCAGAGCGACGAAACCGCTCTGCACGCAATCGTGCAGTGTCCAGCAATTTCCCACCTGTGGGCTTATGTCGAACGACTGCTGTCACGTGTGGGACGTGTCGGTTTATCAGCCGAGTCTATCGTTAATATCGTCACGCCTCCTTCCTTCAAACGGGGAGGAAGAGCTATTTTTATCATACTTGTGGCTATGGCGAAAGAATGTATCTGGTGGACGCGTCTGAAAGGGTTAGAGACAAACACTTTCCTCTCTGGTCAATCTCTCATCAACTTCTTCAAGTATCACTTGAAGAAAAAAGTGAGAGTAGAGAGGCAAGTTTTGTCTAGTGAATGTTTTAAAAAAAGATGGGTGAATGTAGCAAGGATGGCACGTATGAATGACGAAGCCACCTTGACTATGATTCTATGAACCGTAAAAATTAATACAGAGAGTTGCTTATTTGCAAAAAAAAAAAAAAAAAAGAAATATAACATGTGACTTCATTGACCGAGGTTACCGTGGTCTTTTCCGTAGGCTTTTCTTTCCACGGGTAAACCTCACCTGTCCCCCCCTTTACACTTCATATTGACATTTCTGTGATAACGATCCCTATTGATCAATTTTTTTCCTCTCCCCCTTTTTTTTTAACCCCCCCTTTTTTTTTTTGTCCTCTTTCTCTCCTTTTACGATCCCTTTTGATCGACCCCCCCTTTTTTATTTTATTTTATTTTATTTTATTTTTTCTTATTTTTTTTTTTTTTTATTTTTTTTATTTTTTTTTTTTTTTAAACCTTCAAAAGAAAAGCTCTACCTTGTAATTTGTTCTATCTGTGTGCAGCCCTGTGTGGCTAATAAAGAAACATATCTATCTATCTATCTATCTGTCCGTCTGTCTGTGTGTCTGTCTGTATGTCTGTCTGTCTATCTATCTATCTATCTATCTATCTATCTATCTATCTATCTATCTATCTATCTGTCTGTCTGTCTGTCTGTGTGTCTGTCTGTATGTCTGTCTGTCTATCTATATATCTGCCTGTCTGTCAGTCAGTCAGTTTGTATGTCTGTCTGTTTGCATGTATGTCTATCTTTATATCCCCATTCTCTAGGATCATATTGTTTTACACCCATCACGTTTAACATGCCCGCCATGTCACAATACTTAACAATTTTTTTCCAGTTATATATATATATATTATATTAAATTAGAGACAAAGCCACTATTAGGCAAATCATACAATGAAAAACTTAAGCCAATACATAAGATTATTTAATTTATATTATTTAAATATATAACAAAATTATTAAAAACATATAATTAATATAACACTACGATCGTTTCATGGATTTATTCCCTAATATTTATTATTAATTTATATATATACATATATATATATAAATTAATTGTTATCGCCATATTAATATGGCATTCTCAAGACTTAGTAATTTTAATATTTCTATTATATATATATATATATATATATATATATATATATATATATATATATATATATATATATAATAAAATTCGAGACAAAACCACTATCTTAAAACCAAACAAGGAAAGACTTAATCAATTGTAGTGTCGGTTATTTAATTTATATTAAAATTTTATGTATTGATTAAGTCTTTCCTTGTTTGGTTTTAAGATAGTGGTTTTGTCTCGAATTATATTATTTAATATTTTACTATAAAATTGGATTTAACCCTAAATCTGATTTTTCCCTGTAATTTTGGATTCATTCCCTAATATTTATTATTATTATTATATATATATATATATAATATATATATATATATATATATAATATATATATATATATATATATATACATATGTATATGTATATGTATATGTGTATGTGTGTGACTAGATATAAAACTAACTTAGGTTTCATTAATGTTACATTATATAAGGAAATAGCTTATAAATAGATTTTATCATCAAATCAACAGATTGCCAAGCATATCTAAAACCAACTTTAGATATGGAATGGCATTTGGCGAGTGTTATGGTATCAACTACTGCAACATCACTGCCAAAGAAAGAAGAGGTTAATATCTCTTTTGTGTACTAATGTAGTACGAGAGGGAAATTAGTTCTCTCGAATATAACAAGACATTTTGTTTGCGCTAATGATGTGGGGCATCCCTTCATAAGTATGCTCGTAGTAAAGTTTACTTACTCTTTTACTCTTTTACTTGTTTCAGTCATTTGACTGCGGCCATGCTGGAGCACGGCCTTTAGTCGAACAAATCGACCCCGGGACTTATTCTTTGTAAGCCCAGTACTTATTCTATCGGTCTCTTTTCCCGAACCGCTAAGTGACGGGGACGTAAACACACCAGCATCGGTTGTCAAGCAATGCTAGGGGGGACAAACACAGACACTTCCCCCACACACACATACATACATTTGGTGGTTGGTTAGGAAGCTTCTTACCACACAGCCAATCCTTGCTTGTTATTACACGTTTCCAATTTCTGTTTCTTATTTGTCATTTATCTTCGCAGACTTACAGGTGAATTCTATCATACAACACATACACACTCACCATTGGACACATGCAAAAGTGTATGCCCGCGTGCGCAACATAGATATATCAAAACTCACACACGCAGAGGGATAATCGCTCAAGCTTAACTTTACAAGTAACACACAGACACAATAACACAGAGATAAAGATATCCTGCCACTTAACCACCGCACAAACATTTATACTTGACACCCGGTCACATGCAAATACACGCAAAGCACGCAGTCATTATCATTCTCCAAGTCTCCTAAGCCCTGCAGAAATACTCATAGCACATATGCATGAATCTTAGACACTACAGACTCTCTAAAATCTTGTTGATCGTCAACATCATAAACACACTCTAACAAATACGCTGACGTTACTTCTATTGACAAGCATAGATTTAATTTATTGCACGAACATTAGGATATATACAACAGAACATAACAAATTTATTTTCTGATAGTTCACCAAAGTGAAACAAATGCAACTTGAACAATCGACCATATTGTTTGAATGTTTCTGGCGTACACGATCTGACGCCTGGATGAAAATTTGATCGAACCAGCTGGCAAATTGGCGCAGCATCTGCGTGATGGACTGACCTTCGCAGACAAGAATATTGACATCAATGGACAATACTCTGTTCTACGTACAGCAATGATTTTTGGTGCCACTGCTATTGATTATCTCGTCCCTTTCTGCTCTTCCTCCCGTCTGCTTGCCTTCATCTTACCTTCCATATCATCACCCCCATCAGTTATTTCCTTCCCAAATATCCAAACGCAACTAGCCGACCAATTTCAAAATAACTCGATTGGATATCCTTATCCTTAATTGTGGCCCACATTCATAAAACTTATTTACTATTTCACTCTGCAGACCTTCCTTCATCATTCCAACTTCTTCTTGTTCCTTTTGTGTTTCGATATTAAATCCATTCACATGCCGTCATGTCCTTGCTAAGCTCCCGTCTTATATTTCAGTCTAAACCTAACTATTCGAACTCGTCAAGCATTTCTTAGACTGACATACACAGAATCGTCTGTCTCTTCACAGTGAAATTTACAAGCCAGCTTTTGACGGTTACGTGGAGGCATATATATATATATATATATATACGTTTAAATATTTGTATATATATATATATATATATATATATATATATATATATACAGGGTCAGGCAAAATGATCTGACACATTTGTAGGTTAAATAAAAGGCAAATGAAGTAAAGAAACAAAAAAGTGTTTTCAGTTTTGAAAAGTACATATAATGCCATTTTGTTTCATTTTTTTCTCTGGGGATACCTCAAGTCAAAGGTATACATTAATAGCCTTCGATCTATTGAACAACTTAAAGATGCAATTCGTCAAGAAATTACTGCCATTCCACATGAAATGACCCGCCGAGTTATTGACAACTTTCGTGAACGTCTTCGACAGTGTGTGGACAATAATGGATCCCATTTGACTGATTTAATTTTTAAAACATAATGAAACAAAATGGCATTATATGTACTTTTCAAAATTAAAAACACTTTTTTGTTTCTTTACTTCATTTGCCTTTTATTTAACCTAAAATGTGTCAGATCATTTTGCCTGACCCTGTATATATATATATCTTCATTCATTTCATTGCATCTGACCAAGCATTTTATGGCAGATACATCGATAAGTTCACCAGCATTATTTCCCTCTCCTACGTCATTTCCTTTTCACTGATAATCTAGTTTCGACCAGAGAACATATGATTTACGGTTTTAAATGCCTGGTTTCCGCGATATCGTGAAGAGGCACGTCACATCTCAGCGAATGTTACCATCGGACATGTATAATATATGTCCGTTTAAAAACATATCACATCACTTCTCGTTCCTCACAGCAACAGTGTCGAGAAAACTATTACCACATTTCTAATTTTGTGTTACAAGCATTTTCCCAGCCATATCTAGCCATAACAGTACAACGCATTATTTTCTTCGTCTAATGCTCTGCTTTCTCGGGAATGAATATATTTCTGTAAGCTTCTTAAAGCAACACTTTGACATACAGCAATATAGAAGTAGAGACCGTTGTCTTTTAGAGTGTAGTTATACAAAAATAGCGGTTATCTTCAGTCCCGGAGCACAGAAGCATCTGAAACAGGATGTTCGTTGTTGTAATGAGAAGTTTGTGGAACATTTTGTTATAAACCACCGAAGACTGAGATTTGAAAATCGGGGGAGCTGTGGTAATCTTTGTAAGAAACAATTGTAATAAATATTGATACAATCGAAAATTTTGCAGATAGTCTCTTCAATGTGCAAGCAATCATCCGTAAATGGAATTTAAAACACTAAATTCCCTGTACGACTGGTTCTACGGTCATGTATATATTTTTGAGTAGCCGTTAGCGTAATGTAATTTTATTTTAATTTAAGATATGGATGACGTAAGTTTGCTTTTAACGTCCCCGTTCTTCTAAACACCTACTAAATAACTAACTCGCTTTGTGATCATGACTGTACCTAAACACTCGTGTGCGTATGCTCACATTTTTGGTAATGCTTGTATGAGCGTGTGTGCTCGTGCTATGCAGCTTGCTCAAGGGCGTTTATACATCCATATTGGTTAACGGTTATTTTCAATATTTTTCTCACTGGATTAAGTATTCGTTTCTCTTTTTATCTTCTGCAATTATATTTTTCGATCTTCTGTATATATGAAGAATTTTCCTGTCTGGCTGTTTTCTCTCTACAAAACAGAAAATTGCATTGTGGAACAATCATGCTGATGAGTTATTATTTATTTATTTATCACCCGACGAGATACATCTGCACCACCGGATGCTCCTGAACCAGTTGTTAATTATCCCACAAGAAGAATCGATGCTAGATGTGTCGAAACAATTGTTGGCATTGATAATATATTCTCGTATATTCTGTTTTCTGTCTTTCATTTGCTATATATATATATATATATATATATATATATAATAGAGAGAGAGAGAAAGAGAGATGGGAAGAAGAAGAAAATTGAGAACTTGACGTATAGACATCAGTTTATTCAAAGATATTCGAATCAATATAATATGAAATTCACATCCCTACATTCGTTTCCACATCTAATTAATTACATAAGAGAAATTTAATTAAATTTTCATATTGAAACTGGTTAATTGGATATTTCATCAGGGGAGAATTTTCAGAAATGTGTTATACGTTCTAACGTGTAGGTTGACCCTCGTGGAATAACTTTGAATCGACAATGTCTATACATCAATTTCTCCATTTCTTCTTTCTCTCATTCATAAATATCTTGAATAGCAATATACACATATGCAAACCTAAACTATTTAGTATTCACTGAACACAGGTATAAACCGGAAGCTAGGATACAAACACACCTTAAAGGATTATAGGTTCTTGGCATTTGTATATATAAACGGCTGTGGTGTGATGGAGTAGGATGCAATCAGTACTTCTCACCTTATTTTCTCTCCCTAATATACTACACAGAACATTTAGAAATCTTAAAGATCTATGTATCCATACAAGTCGAACTATCAAACATTCAAAACCGAGTAATTCTACTACTTTGAGATACGCACACAGATTGTGAAAATTCTACATACATACAGAATGAAATATCGTTAACCTTCAGTAGAACAAGACAACCACCATAATTATTCTAAGTCACAAACAACCCATACACTGATACTATACATCCACAGATCAATATAGATATATAATTTACACCTAAACACAAGTTCTAGCTCGAGCTCCACATACAGACACGCATACACACAAACACGCAGATACATTAAGCTAACTACATTATATAATTACGCACATATATATGTATACACACACACACACATACATATATATATATATATATATATATAATATATATATATATATTATATATATATATATATATATATATATGTATGTATGTATGTATGTATGTGTATATGCCTCAGAACACTCCTGCATATACGTATATTCTTCCTCTATGCTTATCTACTACACACTCACGACATAAACGTATCGCATATCGTTACACATCGCATTCAGTCAAACACATATATATACATATACATATATATAGTCAATCTACATCCCATCAATACAAACACGCAAATGATTTGTTATTGTGCTCACAAGGAGATAGTTGGGTAATTACATGGACAATTAGACAGAGATATAGATATACGGAAATACTTATTGATCGACAGCTCCACATAATGATAAATATGTCACACCACTGCCAAATAGATGGACTGTTAGCTTAGCTCTCTAAATATAAATTTAACTAATGATATATAAGCATATTCATTGGTAGTTTGATAGACGGTGGTAGTTATGGACTTAAGGTCAGAGAGATATATTTTTAGACTCATACGTACTTACGCATAAAGGTTTATATAAAGTAATGTAAAAATAGCCATAATCATTTTGAAATGATATAGGTTTTGCAAAGTTCATATGTTGATACACTAGATATTTCCTTATACAGATGTGCTGCTCAACGTCATACGTGGAAGTGTACAGCCCAACAAGAGATGTATTTACGTGTCATCTTTGGAAAATCAGTAGTGTACTGCGATACTTCATACTTTACTTCCAGTTTCACATCTTCTGTGTGATGACATCGTTAAATCGTTGTCCCGAATAATGCGTCTTATTCAAACGAACAGGTGAATGTCGTGAGTCACTGAAACATGTATTCAGACTGTACATAGATTGGAGAGCCATTGAATATTCATATATGGAGATTGCTTGAATTTGTTGCTAAAGGTGTTTATAGCCATGCATTTCCATGCTAAACGTTTATATATTACTGAATTTTCTCCTGACTCATTCTATTAAAGCTTTTTCCGAAATTTCTGAGTGCCTCAATGTGCCAGTCGCTCTTCATCATACAAGCATGTTCCAGAAAATCAATGACTATACGGCTTTTGTTATACCCTAACAGTGTCACCATGACTTCCGTTGTCGATTGCGCTAACGAACGGCACACCTTTGGAGAACATATGTGACACCTTTCTGAATCGTAATGATAGGTAGGTACACAATACGTAAGAAGGTATTGAATATACAACTGGCATGCCTCGGGATTTTCTCCGAGGAGGTTTGTAGCTAAAACAAGGCCAAAAAGGAAACAAAAATGCTCTATGTGCATAGCCCTAACTAAAATATTTACCTGCTGTTGAACGTGGAGTTTAAAAAAAGGTTGCAGAAAACCTGTATGCTAATGCTACTTCCACAAAAACAAAATGAGGGAACTGCCACGTTCAATGCGTTCAAGTAGCCATTGTTACTACAGAAAGAACCACAGGAAACCTGTGAATACAGAAATCTGCTTCAATTAACAAGTACAACCCGTAAGTGATAACGAATTTGAATTTCACACGGCTGATTGGATGCTATTGCAATTCAAAAAGCCCACCACACAAAAACACTACGGAACAGAGAAATCAGCAGTCAAAATCTATCTCTCGTAAATTTCCTAAAGCAAGGGTGTTAAACACAGACATCTAAAAAGTAGGTTTATAGTTTCGATGGACTTTCAAATTAATGGCCACAACATTGAAGAAATAGAAAAAACAGACAGGTAATATAAATAACATTTTATTTTATCAATTAAAATCTATTATTCGAAAATTTAGCGGATCAATTGTTTCCAAAAGCCTCAAAAGCATCATGATATTTGATTTTTAATGTTTTAATGAAAGATATATTTAATACGAAAATATTTCAAAATCATTTTGCCGGAATCTGCCATTATTTTCATTTTTAATCTAACTCTTTTTGTTTTTTCAGCATATATAGTTTCTCTTCATTCATGATCTTGATTTACCTCATTTCTCTAAAGTTATTTGAGAGAACATAAATAAAGATTATTCGTTTCGCGATTGGTAGATTTCCTTCTATCACTGAATAATATTTACTAATTTACGATGAATGAAGTATTCCTTTCTTGGTACCTGCTAGTGAGGAAAACAAACGGGTTCCAAACGTATCTACCAGTCCAGCAGAACACTCTAAGATGTATCTAGGGCGGCTTAACACGCGTTTTGCCATAAACGAGAACTTATGTCTGCTGTTGACGACAGTGAAAAGGAAAGGCAGTTACAAGTTCAAACATCTAACAAGTTTCAACTGGTTTTAAGTTTATCTATCTATCTATCTATCCATCTATCTATCTATCTATCTATCTATCTATCTTTCTATCTATCTATCTATCTATCTATCTATCTATCTATCTATCTATCTATCTATCTATCTATCTACTATCTATCTATCTATCTATCTATCTATCTATCTATCTATATATATATATATCTATCTATCTATCTATCTATCTATCTATCTATCTATCTATCTATCTGTATGTCTGTCTATCTACCTGTCACTCCATCAGTCTGCATAAATGAATCAATGTATATGTATGTGTACACACACAAATACTAACATATATATATACATATATGTGTGCATGTGATTGTGTTTGCGACTGTCCGTAATATGTGTGCGTATGTTTGTGTGTCAAAGAATTTTATCTCCGTACAAGTTGAAATATAGGTAGTTTGCGGGCTTTAACAACTGTGCCTGATTCTTAAAGCAAGTTTTAAAATGCCATACCGGTTTCAAACTTTTCCTGTTTTTCGGAGGTACTTTAAAAAGTGCAGTTTAAATGAGAGGAAAACTATTGGAATATATTCGATATCGATGAAGTGCCCGAAAGTCATACATTCTCTAGGTTTCGCAGCCAGATTATATTTTCGATTATTGAATGAATTTGAGAAATTCGAGAAAAGAAATTAGTTAAGTTGGAATGGTCGATAAACCTCATTCTTTTAATACATGGCAAGATTTTGAAAGATCAATAAGTGCCAAAGCCGCTTAGATTCGATGAAGACTTTACAGATGTAAAATAAATTACGAGTCCTTTCGAGCTACCTCAAGAACAATTCTTCGTCGTTTGCTGTACTTGAAGACATCCAACTAGGTTTCCAGGCAATAATTCTTTGTATATGAGAATTTCAATACATTGGTTCACATTCTGATTGTCATTTATTGCCCGCCTAAATTTCGCATCCTGGTTGGTCGCTGTCTATACGTCATATATTTATAATATGTTCTGATTAATTAATTTTATTCAAATAGAGTACAGCCTGCGGGAAAAAGTTCCTTCTAAACTGTTCGAGTTCCTGTCATTTGCTTTTATACAACAGTCTTTGCCCTGACTGTTGGATTATCCGTCGACGGCATTTGTCTACTAAATGTCCTGATTACTTGATGTTGGTCTCACGCTTCGGTTGGCTGAATTGCATAAAATAATCTCTGCACTTCTAACGTCACGTGACGTTTGTTTTTGTTTCTTTTCATGAATGCTTGGTTTCCGCGAAAAACAATTGGTTAATATAATCAAATCGTCTTGAAAAATTGCAATTATATAATAGTTTAAAATTTAGGGTTTCGAATTCAGAAGGAATCCTCAACATTTGATTTGCAAATATTATTTAGTTTTGTTATTTTAATTTCATCATTGTATCGTGCTGGCAATTTTTTTTACCCTCGCTGTATATTTCTTAATAACATATTTTCTTATTTACTCAGAATTACAGTAAGCTGTAACTCCTACTACTAGAATATTTGTTTCTTGGATACACATCTAAATATTTACGCAATGTTATTTTTCTGTTTTTGTATATCGTATCTGTTGTGGGTGTATCGTTATTCTGTGCCATAGAGTTAATCCCGTAGGGTAAGGTAACTTAATAGCCTTTGATTATACGAGTTTCTTGACGCACAAAGGAAGCTTCTAAGTTCTTATATTGTCAATATTATATATGTGTGTGTATCTGTGCGTATGTGTGAGTGTGTGTACATGCGTGTGCGTATCTGTGTAATAATGTAAACGTTAGAAGTGGTGACCTTCAACAGCCGACAATTCCATTAACGTAATGCTATTCCTATTTATATAAAGAATTTTATACGTAACTGTGTAAACGAAGGAGAATATATCAGATCATATTCGTGTATTACTGTCATCAATTCTAAAGAGTTACCTACGTGAAATCATTACGTTTACAATGAAAATATTCTTTAATAAAATCTGGTATTCATTTTGGAATGTTTGATCAGAAATATAAACGGTCATTGAATGAACGTCAGTGCTATGGATATGCATCTCTGGAGTCCGTTTGCACCAGTGTTAATACAGAATGAAGTTTCTTAGATAATCACAATTACCTGCAAAGAAGTGAATGCTTAGATGTGTATTTTTCCCGTCTATTTGTAAAACTGTAACTTTAAAGATGTCAACACATGTACGAAGATGGACGGGTAATTTCACACACACAAACACACAAACACACATGCACACACACACACACACACACACACACACACACACACACACACACACACGCACATCTTGGTGAAAGCTTCCTGTTCGCTTTACTGAAACTTACTGTGAAGCAGAATAAAACCTTTCATTT
>NC_043001.1:8538079-8545579 GCF_006345805.1 Octopus sinensis | reverse complement strand
CTCTAAGATTCCCACACACGTTGCACCTCTAACCAAGACTCTTAATGGCTGTCTATCTATCTATCTATCTATCTATCTATCTATCTATCTATCTATCTATCTATCTATCTATATCTATCTACTCATCATCTATCTATCATCTATCTATATATATATATATAATATATATCTATCTATCTATCTTTATATATATATATATATCTTTATATATATATATATATATATATATATATATATATATATATTATATATATATATATATAATATATATATATAATATATATATATTGTTATATTTCGGAATGGTCATATTGCCAGTTTAGCCAATAAAAACACATGCACTATATATTTGGTGTTATTTTGCTTCAGTGATATTTATTTTTTACATTAATCTTAATTTTTCGGCCAAAGTTCTTCGTCACACTCCTGTGACCGCATCAGTGGTCCTTTGTTTTCTTCTCACTTACTTGTGTCTCTCCTTACTAACCGTCAGCCATTTTGTATTTCTATTGTATGTCTTCATTTGCGCATGCTTATATCTCTATGTGCGTCTATGTTTATTTAGTGTGTGTGTGAGGGGGATGCCTGTAATATTTGTATCTTCTGGTTATATACATTCTTGTAATTTGTATTTTGTTTTTGTTGTTGTTGCTTTTGTTCTAATTTTGTTCATGTGTTTACATCCACCCATTATTATCATTACATATGCTTGTATGTATGTATAACAACAATATTAGTAATAATATTAGTAATAATAATAATAAATCTAATTGAAAAAAAAAAAAAATATATATATATATATACATATACATACATACATATATATATATACACATATATATACATATATATATATATATATACACATATACACACACATATACACACATACGTACACATATACATATATACAGTTATTCATTTCTATTTCTTTAATTATCTGTGTATTTATTATGTTTGCAGGATCCACTATCGTCATATGTTGTCGTGTGCGCTATTGCTCCATTCTAGTTTTCTATTCAGGCTAGGTTTATTTTCTATTATATGTGTAGCTTCTGTAATTTGTCTAATTGTTGCATCTGTTCTATGTGTGGACAATATCTTAATCTCTATGTTATTGATTGATCCCCCGTGTTCTTGTTCAGCGTGTTGGTACAGAATCGATGAGCTTTTACCTTCCTTGAGTTGTCTCCCAATGTTCATTCACCCGCTCACCAATGCTTCTTGCTGTTTCCCCTACGTATGTTACTGTCTTGTTACTGCATCGTCCCTCTATACATCTTATACTATAGACCACATTTCTGGCTTTACAGTTTGTTTGTGGGCTAAATCTACATACAGTGCAATAGTTATCCGTACAGAGAGTTCTACTAAAAGGATAGCTTCTACCAATTATAGATCTGATAGGGTTGCCTGGCTTTTCAACAACCTTAATTCTTAGTTTAAGTTTATCTAGGGTCCTTCTAAAGCGGTACGCAAGTTCACCTCCAGGGGTGGTGTCAACGAACATGACACTCTGGTATTTATGGCTATCATACCAAGAGTTGGCCTTCCCTATTTTCTTTTTTGTCCTTTCTATAGTGTTCCATGACTTGTTCCTATAGAGTGGGCAAAGATTTAGCCCACAAACAAACTGTAAAGCCAGAAATGTGGTCTATAGTATAAGATGTATAGAGGGACGATGCAGTAACAAGACAGTAACATACGTAGGGGAAACAGCAAGAAGCATTGGTGAGCGGGTGAATGAACATTGGAGACAACTCAAGGAAGGTAAAAGCTCATCGATTCTGTACCAACACGCTGAACAAGAACACGGGGGATCAATCAATAACATAGAGATTAAGATATTGTCCACACATAGAACAGATGCAACAATTAGACAAATTACAGAAGCTACACATATAATAGAAAATAAACCTAGCCTGAATAGAAAACTAGAATGGAGCAATAGCGCACACCCACAACATATGACGATAGTGGATCCTGCAAACATAATAAATACACAGATAATTAAAGAAATAGAAATGAATAACTATATATATGTATATGTGCATGTATGTGTGTATATGTGTGTGTATATGTGTATATATATATATATGTATATGTATATATAGTGTATATAATATATATGTATGTATGTATATGTATATATATATATATATATATATATTATATATATATAAATTTTTTTTTTTCAATTAGATTTATTATTATTATTACTAATATTATTACTAATATTGTTGTTATACATACATACAAGCATATGTAATGATAATAATGGGTGGATGTAAACACATGAACAAAATTAGAACAAAAGCAACAACAACAAAAACAATACAAATTACAAGAATGTATATAACCAGAAGATATTACAGGCATCCCCCTCACACACACTAAATAAACATAGACGCACATAGAGATATAAGCATGCGCAAATGAAGACATACAATAGAAATACAAAATGGCTGACGGTTAGTAAGGAGAGACACAAGTAAGTGAGAAGAAAACAAAGGACCACTGATGCGGTCACAGGAGTGTGACGAAAGAACTTTGGCCGAAATAAGATAAGATTAATGTAAAAGATAAATATCACTGAAGCAAAATAACACCAAATATATAGTGCATGTGTTTTTATTGGCTAAACTGGCAATATGACCATTCCGAAATATAACAATATCTGTTTCAACACACGACTTCACATAAAAAAATCTTGCACAACAAATATTTAAACGTATATATATATATATATATATATATATATATATATATATATATGTCTAATCTTAATGCTCTTGTGTAGTGTTTTAATAAAGTATATGATTCGGTATTATCTGATTACTGATGAATGATTTAGATATATTTCTCCATTTTCTCATTTTGTATATATATATATATATATATATATATTATATATATATATATAGTTGTGATTGTGTGGTAAGAAGCTTGCATCCCAACAACATGTTTCTGAGTTCGGTCCCACTTTGTGGCAGCTTGAGCATGTGTCTCCTAATGTAGCCCCAGGCCAGTCGAATCCTTTTGAGCGAATTTGGTAGATGGAAGCTGTAAGAAGGCCATCATGTGCGTGTGTATGTGTGCGAGTGTGCGTGTGTGTGTATATGCATGTGTGTTTGTGCTTGTGTTTGTCCCACTACCATCGCTTGATAACAAATGCTTGTGTGTTTATGTAACCATAACTTAGCAGTTCAGCAAAATAAACCGATAGCATAAGTATCTTGTTCTAAAAAACATAAGTATTTAGGTCGATAAATTCGACAAGAAGATACTTTCAGTCGGTGCTCCAGAATGGCTGCGACCTAATGACTGACACAGCAAAAGAGAATGAAAATCGGCAATAAATAGATAGAGACAGATAGATAGATAGAGAGAGAGAGAAAGATAGAGACATAGACAGACAGCCAGGCAAACAGACAGACAGATAGATAGATAGACAGATAGATAGATAGATAGATAGATAGATAGATAGATAGATAGATAGATAGATAGATAGATAGATAGATAGATAGATAGATACATACATACATACATACATACATACATACATACATACATAGAGACAGGCAGCTAGCTACCTAGATGGATAGAAAGATAAGCTTGTTTCAGTTCGATGCTGTAAACTTTCCGTCCTTGAACACTTTTGTTACTTTCTAGAAATGTATACACACACACACCACACACACACACATATATATATATATATATAGATATAGCTAAAGATATAGATATAGATGTAAGCATATATATATATATATATATATATATATATATATATATATATATATATATATATATATATATACATATACATATGTATATGCATATATATGTTTGTGTGTGTATGTGTGTGTGTATAGGTGTGCATGTTGCATACATACATATATAATAGAAAGTACACACACACACAATGTGTATGTACTTTTTCGTTATATATTGTGTATAAGTATCGAATATTGTACTTGTATGCAACGTACACGTTATTATGAATGAATGCGTTGTGCTGTGTTCATTGAGATGTGTGTGTTTCCACCAGGAATATATGCGATTCGTGTCAGAATAATTTTTAGTATCGTATCAATGCATCAGATACACACTCAGGCAAAAACAAGCACACAAACACACGCACGTGTATATATATATATATATATAATTATATATATATATATATATATATATATATACACGTTTGTATATGTATATATGTATATATATATTATTCATGAACATAGGTTCAAATTGTATTTCCTTTTTCGATCTTCGGAAGTCAAATTTATAGTATGGCTAGTCTTCTGGTTACATTCTATGTTAATATGATATCAATTGCAGCTGGTCTGTATCGATTCAGAGTTAGACGAATAGCGTTTTGTTAGTATCAAATGAATATTTGTTTCTGTTCCGACTTTCTGATTAATATCAAGCAGTTCTCTGGGCGTATTTACAATAGTATGGGCACTTACAGTCAAGTGCCAAAGAAACTGATACATATCACTTTTCTGACTGTTTACTTCAGCCTCTTCCACATTTCCCCCTGTAATGGATTTAAATAAATGTAAATGGAGATGCACTAACCGTTAATATTTTTGCTAGAGGTGATTAATTATTTGAAACTACGAAGTATTATCTACATAGCCAACCATGTAAAATTACCATAAAAAGTTAAGTCTAGTTATATGCATATATTCTTAATATTGAGTATACAACCAAGAAACTTACACAACCGTTCAAAGGAGTGTATACAGAGGTAAGACACTGAAGCATACATGTTACAGTTCACTTGATTCAAGTTTTATTTAATCTATGCACGCCTAATTTAGTATACAATACATTATGCACACTCACAAGTGCAAATATATATACATTTGTACGGATATGAGTAACCAATGCTTGTACTTATGTATGTATGTGTGCATATGTGTATGTATGCATGAATGCATGTGTGTATCTATGCACATATATATGAATGTGTGTAAGTTAGTAGGTGCGTTTTGTATGACTAGGAGCACCGGCGTTTCGATTCATCTTTTGTGTCAATTTTCTATATAGCAGAAATAACCTCTTCAACAGTGCGTCACGTTTCCCTTTCTATTTATTGTTTTACAAAGGCTTTCTATGGTGGAGAATGTTCGTAGTAACGGGTCATGTATAAAACGTTTAGATTCACGGAGAAATTTGTGGAGATATACGCGCAGATTTACGTAGATGAAACTTCATTTGGGATAGTTTGCATTTCCAGTGGCCCAGGGAGTAAAACAGGGCCCTTTACTCACTCCAACGCTATTTCTACCATAAGTGAAAGACATGCTTAAAACTTTGGAATGATTGTTTATCATCACATACATAATGATACGCTGTTAAATATATCATGATTCAAAATATAGATTTAATATGTAATATAGATGTAATAATAGGCGCAGGAATGGCTGTGTCGTAAGTAGCTTGCTAACCAACCACATGGTTCTGGGTTCAGTCCCACTGCGTGGCATCTTGGGCAGGTGTTTTCTGCTATATGACTCGGGCCGACCAAAGCCTTGTGAGTGGATTTGGTAGACGGAAACTGAAAGAAGCCTGTCGTATATATGTATATATATATATATATATATATATATTTGTATGCGTGTATATATGTTTGTGTGTCTGTGTTTGTCACTCTAGCATTGCTTAACAACCGATGATGATGTGTTTACGTCTCCGTCACTTAGCGGTTCGGCAGAAAAGACTGATAGAATAAGTCCCGGGGTCGATTTGCTCGACTAAAGGCGGTGCTCCAGCATGGCCGCAGTCAAATTACTGAAACAAGTAAAAGAGTAAAGGAGTAAAGAGTAATCCCCTAATAAGCTCGTGTGGCTTTTCTTCGCAAGTTATTCGAAATAACCGGATATGATGAAATATCAATTTAATTTAATTTCAATTCATTTTCCCTTCTCTTTTAACGTGATTAAGTCTTCTTAAAACCATTGACACCAGTAGCATAGTTTGATACAATTATACAGGTATTCTCCCTAATATCAAACTATCAAACTATTTTCGTTCTTGTTTTATTATTCATGAATATGGAAATAAATGAAAATAGCGATGTGCAGCCAGTTCAATAGGAGATTGTAGATTAAGTCATAACATATATATACATACATACATATATTAAGTCATAACTTTTATGTGTATGTATATATATATGGCGGTGCCACAGTATGGCCACAGTTCATGAGCTGAAACTAGAATCAATCAATCAATCATATATATTATATATATATATATATTATATATATATATATATATATATAGGGAGTTTTTACGAAATTAACAAAAGACGAAGACAGGTGGTGTACAAAACAAACAGACGTATTAGTATAACGCTCAGGAATAGAAAAAACTCTTTTACGTTTCGAGCCTAAGCTCTTCTACAGAAAGGGACACAGAAAAAACAAGGAGAGAAAAAAATATGTATAGTGGCTAATGATTATCATTCCGACTGATATATATATATTATATATATATATATATATATATATATATATATATATATATATATATATATACATATATATATATATATATATATAGTCAATTTGTGAGTTACTTCTGTAAGGCTGAAGATTTTCTTCGTAGCATAAGACCTTTTCTTCCAGTGTTAGATTATTACGACTGAAAACGTTACATTTGGTATAGTTGTCATTTTCCTGTCACGCATGATTTAGGAAATGTTTTCAAACGCCATTTTTGATACATATAAAATCATATCCGCTTTCACATCAGATTTTCCAAATATTACTAAACAGGTACATCTATCGGTTCTATCATATCTTCCAAGGGATCTATTAGCATCTTGGGATAACTTGGTTAAATGTTTGCATGTGATGCTTGTACAATCTACATATGGTATTATTAACATTTCTCAATTCATTATTTGTAGTTGTTTGTGGCGATTTAGTTTTCAAGTAGCTACAACCAGAGATAGTGTTTTTGTTAATATGCTTCAAGTACATTCACCACGGAACGGTCTGTTTCTATATTTCGCTGCAAATAGTTTTACATTGCCTTTATATATTTGCGTATAATATTTTCTGTTCTCTTATTTTTTATATATATTTTCAGAGTTATTATATATTGAGATGGAATTTGTTTACTCATAAAAAGGGTTAAAAATCCACGGTTATGCATTTCAGACAGTCTAAACATAAGACGCAGAGAAACATTCAGGCATATTGAACTTGACCAATCTTGATGTGATAGCTAAATTTGGAAGGGAAGTGAGAGTGTTTGGCTGTACATGCACGAGACGAAAATTTGTTCTCTGGACCCACTGTGGGTGACAGAAAAATGTGAACTCAGAAATATTTGGACCCTTAACTCATAAGGCCGAATAATTTACTACAGTCCATTCTATTTGACACAATACAGGTTCGGGAAAATAGGTTCACTACAAATTAGCTAAACAATAAAATAACAGATTTCATATAATTCATGCTCTGGAAACATCACCAT
>NC_043001.1:8485579-8533079 GCF_006345805.1 Octopus sinensis | reverse complement strand
AATTAAGCTAATTTAATCATTAATGACACAGAAACGTTGCAACGTCTAAAAGAAGAATTAGGGTAAATGTTTTTAAATTTTCACCTAATTTCTGAATTACTAATACTTGGCGGTGTGAGTTATGGCTGCTCTTTCTGGTGGACGAGTGACCTGTTGGGGTCACTCCTAAATCGTTATATTTATATATTTAGTCGATGACTATTTTCTCTTTTTCACCACCAGGCCGCTGGTTGCGATAAATTTCTATTGAATTTTTTGCTACCCTAAATTGACTAATTGATAATTTTCTGAATAATTCTGAGATTGAATCGGCAGTTTATATTTAATGTTGATAAGTTTGGCGCGAATACGTCAGTCTTGAAAATTTTAAGTCAGATATCCCGTAGGCATCTATACAGACGCCTCGTGTATATTTGTCTCTCTCCAGGTCTTTTACTGATGAAGTGTAACCTATGGTAGATTGGCTTAATTTAATTTAATTAAGCTAATTTAATCATTAATGACACAGAAACGTTGCAACGTCTAAAAGAAGAATTAGGGTAAATGTTTTTAAATTTTCACCTAATTTCTGAATTACTAATACTTGGCGGTGTGAGTTATGGCTGCTCTTTCTGGTGGACGAGTGACCTGTTGGGGTCACTCCTAAATCGTTATATTTATATATTTAGTCGATGACTATTTTCTCTTTTTCACACAGGCCGCTGGTTGCGATAAATTTCTATTGAATTTTTTGCTACCCTAAATTGACTAATTGATAATTTTCTGAATAATTCTGAGATTGAATCGGCAGTTTATATTTAATGTTGATAAGTTTGGCGCGAATACGTCAGTCTTGAAAATTTTAAGTCAGATATCCCGTAGGCATCTATACAGACGCCTCGTGTATATTTGTCTCTCCCAGGTCTTTTACTGATGAAGTGTAACCTATGGTAGATTGGCTTAATTTAATTTAATTAAGCTAATTTAATCATTAATGACACAGAAACGTTGCAACGTCTAAAAGAAGAATTAGGGTAAATGTTTTTAAATTTTCACCTAATTTCTGAATTACTAATACTTGGCGGTGTGAGTTATGGCTGCTCTTTCTGGTGGACGAGTGACCTGTTGGGGTCACTCCTAAATCGTTATATTTATATATTTAGTCGATGACTATTTTCTCTTTTTCACCAGGCCGCTGGTTGCGATAAATTTCTATTGAATTTTTTGCTACCCTAAATTGACTAATTGATAATTTTCTGAATAATTCTGAGATTGAATCGGCAGTTTATATTTAATGTTGATAAGTTTGGCGCGAATACGTCAGTCTTGAAAATTTTAAGTCAGATATCCCGTAGGCATCTATACAGACGCCTCGTGTATATTTGTCTCTTCCAGGTCTTTTACTGATGAAGTGTAACCTATGGTAGATTGGCTTAATTAATTTAATTAAGCTAATTTAATCATTAATGACACAGAAACGTTGCAACGTCTAAAAGAAGAATTAGGGTAAATGTTTTTAAATTTTCACCTAATTTCTGAATTACTAATACTTGGCGGTGTGAGTTATGGCTGCTCTTTCTGGTGGACGAGTGACCTGTTGGGGTCACTCCTAAATCGTTATATTTATATATTTAGTCGATGACTTTTCTCTTTTTCACCAGGCCGCTGGTTGCGATAAATTTCTATTGAATTTTTGCTACCCTAAATTGACTAATTGATAATTTTCTGAATAATTCTGAGATTGAATCGGCAGTTTATATTTAATGTTGATAAGTTTGGCGCGAATACGTCAGTCTTGAAAATTTTAAGTCAGATATCCCGTAGGCATCTATACAGACGCCTCGTGTATATTTGTCTCTCCCAGGTCTTTTACTGATGAAGTGTAACCTATGGTAGATTGGCTTAATTTAATTTAATTAAGCTAATTTAATCATTAATGACACAGAAACGTTGCAACGTCTGAAAGAAGAATTAGGGTAAATGTTTTTAAATTTTCACCTAATTTCTGAATTACTAATACTTGGCGGTGTGAGTTATGGCTGCTCTTTCTGGTGGACGAGTGACCTGTTGGGGTCACTCCTAAATCGTTATATTTATATATTTAGTCGATGACTATTTTCTCTTTTTCACACCAGGCCGCTGGTTGCGATAAATTTCTATTGAATTTTTTGCTACCCTAAATGACTAATTGATAATTTTCTGAATAATTCTGAGATTGAATCGGCAGTTTATATTTAATGTTGATAAGTTTGGCGCGAATACGTCAGTCTTGAAAATTTTAAGTCAGATATCCCGTAGGCATCTATACAGACGCCTCGTGTATATTTGTCTCTCCAGGTCTTTTACTGATGAAGTGTAACCTATGGTAGATTGGCTTAATTTAATTTAATTAAGCTAATTTAATCATTAATGACACAGAAACGTTGCAACGTCTAAAAGAAGAATTAGGGTAAATGTTTTTAAATTTTCACCTAATTTCTGAATTACTAATACTTGGCGGTGTGAGTTATGGCTGCTCTTTCTGGTGGACGAGTGACCTGATGGGGTCACTCCTAAATCGTTATATTTATATATTTAGTCGATGACTATTTTCTCTTTTTCACCAGGCCGCTGGTTGCGATAAATTTCTATTGAATTTTTTGCTACCCTAAATTGACTAATTGATAATTTTCTGAATATTCTGAGATTGAATCGGCAGTTTATATTTATGTTGATAAGTTTGGCGCGAATACGTCAGTCTTGAAAATTTTAAGTCAGATATCCCGTAGGCATCTATACAGACGCCTCGTGTATATTTGTCTCTCCCAGGTCTTTTACTGATGAAGTGTAACCTATGGTAGATTGGCTTAATTTAATTTAATTAAGCTAATTTAATCATTAATGACACAGAAACGTTGCAACGTCTAAAAGAAGAATTAGGGTAAATGTTTTTAAATTTTCACCTAATTTCTGAATTACTAATACTTGGCGGTGTGAGTTATGGCTGCTCTTTCTGGTGGACGAGTGACCTGTTGGGGTCACTCCTAAATCGTTATATTTATATATTAGTCGATGACTATTTTCTCTTTTTCACCAGGCCGCTGGTTGCGATAAATTTCTATTGAATTTTTTGCTACCCTAAATTGACTAATTGATAATTTTCTGAATAATTCTGAGATTGAATCGGCAGTTTATATTTAATGTTGATAAGTTTGGCGCGAATACGTCAGTCTTGAAAATTTTAAGTCAGATATCCCGTAGGCATCTATACAGACGCCTCGTGTATTTTGTCTCTCCCAGGTCTTTTACTGATGAAGTGTAACCTATGGTAGATTGGCTTAATTTAATTTAATTAAGCTAATTTAATCATTAATGACACAGAAACGTTGCAACGTCTAAAAGAAGAATTAGGGTAAATGTTTTTAAATTTTCACCTAATTTCTGAATTACTAATACTTGGCGGTGTGAGTTATGGCTGCTCTTTCTGGTGGACGAGTGACCTGTTGGGGTCACTCCTAAATCGTTATATTTATATATTTAGTCGATGACTATTTTCTCTTTTTCACCAGGCCGCTGGTTGCGATAAATTTCTATTGAATTTTTGCTACCCTAAATTGACTAATTGATAATTTTCTGAATAATTCTGAGATTGAATCGGCAGTTTATATTTAATGTTGATAAGTTTGGCGCGAATACGTCAGTCTTGAATATTTTAAGTCAGATATCCCGTAGGCATCTATACAGACGCCTCGTGTATATTTGTCTCTTCCAGGTCTTTTACTGATGAAGTGTAACCTATGGTAGATTGGCTTAATTTAATTTAATTAAGCTAATTTAATCATTAATGACACAGAAACGTTGCAACGTCTAAAAGAAGAATTAGGGTAAATGTTTTTAAATTTTCACCTAATTTCTGAATTACTAATACTTGGCGGTGTGAGTTATGGCTGCTCTTTCTGGTGGACGAGTGACCTGTTGGGGTCACTCCTAAATCGTTATATTTATATATTTAGTCGATGACTATTTTCTCTTTTTCACCAGGCCGCTGGTTGCGATAAATTTCTATTGAATTTTTTGCTACCCTAAATTGACTAATTGATAATTTTCTGAATAATTCTGAGATTGAATCGGCAGTTTATATTTAATGTTGATAAGTTTGGCGCGAATACGTCAGTCTTGAAAATTTTAAGTCAGATATCCCGTAGGCATCTATACAGACGCCTCGTGTATATTTGTCTCTCCCAGGTCTTTTACTGATGAAGTGTAACCTATGGTAGATTGGCTTAATTTAATTAATTAAGCTAATTTAATCATTAATGACACAGAAACGTTGCAACGTCTAAAAGAAGAATTAGGGTAAATTTTTTAAATTTTCACCTAATTTCTGAATTACTAATACTTGGCGGTGTGAGTTATGGCTGCTCTTTCTGGTGGACGAGTGACCTGTTGGGGTCACTCCTAAATCGTTATATTTATATATTTAGTCGATGACTATTTTCTCTTTTTCACCAGGCCGCTGGTTGCGATAAATTTCTATTGAATTTTTTGCTACCCTAAATTGACTAATTGATAATTTTCTGAATAATTCTGAGATTGAATCGGCAGTTTATATTTAATGTTGATAAGTTTGGCGCGAATACGTCAGTCTTGAAAATTTTAAGTCAGATATCCCGTAGGCATCTATACAGACGCCTCGTGTATATTTGTCTCTCCCAGGTCTTTTACTGATGAAGTGTAACCTATGGTAGATTGGCTTAATTTAATTTAATTAAGCTAATTTAATCATTAATGACACAGAAACGTTGCAACGTCTAAAAAGAATTAGGGTAAATGTTTTTAAATTTTCACCTAATTTCTGAATTACTAATACTTGGCGGTGTGAGTTATGGCTGCTCTTTCTGGTGGACGAGTGACCTGTTGGGGTCACTCCTAAATCGTTATATTTATATATTTAGTCGATGACTATTTTCTCTTTTTCACCAGGCCGCTGGTTGCGATAAATTTCTATTGAATTTTTTGCTACCCTAAATTGACTAATTGATAATTTTCTGAATAATTCTGAATTGTGAATCGGCAGTTTATATTTAATGTTGATAAGTTTGGCGCGAATACGTCAGTCTTGAAAATTTTAAGTCAGATATCCCGTAGGCATCTATACAGACGCCTCGTGTATATTTGTCTCTTCCAGGTCTTTTACTGATGAAGTGTAACCTATGGTAGATTGGCTTAATTTAATTTAATTAAGCTAATTTAATCATTAATGACACAGAAACGTTGCAACGTCTAAAAGAAGAATTAGGGTAAATGTTTTTAAATTTTCACCTAATTTCTGAATTACTAATACTTGGCGGTGTGAGTTATGGCTGCTCTTTCTGGTGGACGAGTGACCTGTTGGGGTCACTCCTAAATCGTTATATTTATATATTTAGTCGATGACTATTTTCTCTTTTCACCAGGCCGCTGGTTGCGATAAATTTCTATTGAATTTTTTGCTACCCTAAATTGACTAATTGATAATTTTCTGAATAATTCTGAGATTGAATCGGCAGTTTATATTTAATGTTGATAAGTTTGGCGCGAATACGTCAGTCTTGAAAATTTTAAGTCAGATATCCCGTAGGCATCTATACAGACGCCTCGTGTATATTTGTCTCTCCCAGGTCTTTTACTGATGAAGTGTAACCTATGGTAGATTGGCTTAATTTAATTTAATTAAGCTAATTTAATCATTAATGACACAGAAACGTTGCAACGTCTGAAAGAAGAATTAGGGTAAATGTTTTTAAATTTTCACCTAATTTCTGAATTACTAATACTTGGCGGTGTGAGTTATGGCTGCTCTTTCTGGTGGACGAGTGACCTGTTGGGGTCACTCCTAAATCGTTATATTTATATATTTAGTCGATGACTATTTTCTCTTTTTCACCAGGCCGCTGGTTGCGATAAATTTCTATTGAATTTTTTGCTACCCTAAATTGACTAATTGATAATTTTCTGAATAATTCTGAGATTGAATCGGCAGTTTATATTTAATGTTGATAAGTTTGGCGCGAATACGTCAGTCTTGAAAATTTTAAGTCAGGTATCCCGTAGGCATCTATACAGACGCCTCGTGTATATTTGTCTCTCCCAGGTCTTTTACTGATGAAGTGTAACCTATGGTAGATTGGCTTAATTTAATTTAATTAAGCTAATTTAATCATTAATGACACAGAAACGTTGCAACGTCTAAAAGAAGAATTAGGGTAAATGTTTTTAAATTTTCACCTAATTTCTGAATTACTAATACTTGGCGGTGTGAGTTATGGCTGCTCTTTCTGGTGGACGAGTGACCTGATGGGGTCACTCCTAAATCGTTATATTTATATATTTAGTCGATGACTATTTTCTCTTTTTCACCAGGCCGCTGGTTGCGATAAATTTCTATTGAATTTTTTGCTACCCTAAATTGACTAATTGATAATTTTCTGAATATTTCTGAGATTGAATCGGCAGTTTATATTTAATGTTGATAAGTTTGGCGCGAATACGTCAGTCTTGAAAATTTTAAGTCAGATATCCCGTAGGCATCTATACAGACGCCTCGTGTATATTTGTCTCTCCCAGGTCTTTTACTGATGAAGTGTAACCTATGGTAGATTGGCTTAATTTAATTTAATTAAGCTAATTTAATCATTAATGACACAGAAACGTTGCAACGTCTAAAAGAAGAATTAGGGTAAATGTTTTTAAATTTTCACCTAATTTCTGAATTACTAATACTTGGCGGTGTGAGTTATGGCTGCTCTTTCTGGTGGACGAGTGACCTGTTGGGGTCACTCCTAAATCGTTATATTTATATATTTAGTCGATGACTATTTTCTCTTTTTCACACCAGGCCGCTGGTTGCGATAAATTTCTATTGAATTTTTTGCTACCCTAAATTGACTAATTGATAATTTTCTGAATAATTCTGAGATTGAATCGGCAGTTTATATTTAATGTTGATAAGTTTGGCGCGAATACGTCAGTCTTGAAAATTTTAAGTCAGATATCCCGTAGGCATCTATACAGACGCCTCGTGTATATTTGTCTCTCCCAGGTCTTTTACTGATGAAGTGTAACCTATGGTAGATTGGCTTAATTTAATTTAATTAAGCTAATTTAATCATTAATGACACAGAAACGTTGCAACGTCTAAAAGAAGAATTAGGGTAAATGTTTTTAAATTTTCACCTAATTTCTGAATTACTAATACTTGGCGGTGTGAGTTATGGCTGCTCTTTCTGGTGGACGAGTGACCTGTTGGGGTCACTCCTAAATCGTTATATTTATATATTTAGTCGATGACTATTTTCTCTTTTTCACCAGGCCGCTGGTTGCGATAAATTTCTATTGAATTTTTTGCTACCCTAAATTGACTAATTGATAATTTTCTGAATAATTCTGAGATTGAATCGGCAGTTTATATTTAATGTTGATAAGTTTGGCGCGAATACGTCAGTCTTGAAAATTTTAAGTCAGATATCCCGTAGGCATCTATACAGACGCCTCGTGTATATTTGTCTCTCCCAGGTCTTTTACTGATGAAGTGTAACCTATGGTAGATTGGCTTAATTTAATTTAATTAAGCTAATTTAATCATTAATGACACAGAAACGTTGCAACGTCTAAAAGAAGAATTAGGGTAAATGTTTTTAAATTTTCACCTAATTTCTGAATTACTAATACTTGGCGGTGTGAGTTATGGCTGCTCTTTCTGGTGGACGAGTGACCTGTTGGGGTCACTCCTAAATCGTTATATTTATATATTTAGTCGATGACTATTTTCTCTTTTCACCAGGCCGCTGGTTGCGATAAATTTCTATTGAATTTTTTGCTACCCTAAATTGACTAATGATAATTTTCTGAATAATTCTGAGATTGAATCGGCAGTTTATATTTAATGTTGATAAGTTTGGCGCGAATACGTCAGTCTTGAAAATTTTAAGTCAGATATCCCGTAGGCATCTATACAGACGCCTCGTGTATATTTGTCTCTCCCAGGTCTTTTACTGATGAAGTGTAACCTATGGTAGATTGGCTTAATTTAATTTAATTAAGCTAATTTAATCATTAATGACACAGAAACGTTGCAACGTCTAAAAGAAGAATTAGGGTAAATGTTTTTAAATTTTCACCTAATTTCTGAATTACTAATACTTGGCGGTGTGAGTTATGGCTGCTCTTTCTGGTGGACGAGTGACCTGTTGGGGTCACTCCTAAATCGTTATATTTATATATTTAGTCGATGACTATTTTCTCTTTTTCACCAGGCCGCTGGTTGCGATAAATTTCTATTGAATTTTTGCTACCCTAAATTGACTAATTGATAATTTTCTGAATAATTCTGAGATTGAATCGGCAGTTTATATTAATGTTGATAAGTTTGGCGCGAATACGTCAGTCTTGAAAATTTTAAGTCAGATATCCCGTAGGCATCTATACAGACGCCTCGTGTATATTTGTCTCTCCCAGGTCTTTTACTGATGAAGTGTAACCTATGGTAGATTGGCTTAATTTAATTTAATTAAGCTAATTAATCATTAATGACACAGAAACGTTGCAACGTCTAAAAGAAGAATTAGGGTAAATGTTTTTAAATTTTCACCTAATTTCTGATTACTAATACTTGGCGGTGTGAGTTATGGCTGCTCTTTCTGGTGGACGAGTGACCTGTTGGGGTCACTCCTAAATCGTTATAATATATATATATATATATATGCGTGTGTGTGTGTGTGTGTGTGTGTATATATGTATGTACACACACACACACACACGCACATATATATATATATATATAGACAGATAGATTTATGCATACATACGTAAGACAGTCATCCGTATATATATATTATTATGCATATATAAGTAAGCACAAACGTTCACCTGTTGGGCGGGGGTGTACCATGAAGGTCCATGCGTTTCTATACTGAATATATAAAGTATGAATATATATATGAAGGAGATTCAATGCTAATTTTTTGAGGAAATTATAATTCAAATATATTAATTTAATTTGATTATTATATATTTTATTAATAGCTGAGTAAGACTCAATTTATACAATAACACACTGGATTATAACAACGTTTTATTATACAAGTTCTAAGTATTGAAAATTGCCATAGTAGTTTATACTTTATTATCGATGTTCGCCGTAAAGTTATGTAAAGCTATTTCGTGCATTCATTGGGGAATTATTTTTCAGGTAAGAACTCATTGTCTCTTGTGAAATATATTTATATTTCAGCGCTGAATGCAGCAGAAAATTGTCATATCTCCTCTTATTTGCTGTTACAAAGGACCGTGTACAATGAATGAAACAACTAAAATTGGAGGAGATATTGAATAGAATTCTGTAAGTAGCATGGCGCACTTTTATTACGCTATTTAAATTATGCTTTCCTTAATAATGAAACAGGACAATTTCAAAGTCTAACATTGAAGCTTGATAAAATAATGAAATGAGTGTTCTTCAAGCTGCTTTGGTTGTAACAAAATTTATGGAGGCGAAGCAAATGGACAAAAGACAGATAGATGTAATAAGTTTGAATAATTTGAAAATTGTGCAGTGTGAAATGGATCTTTTATAAATGAATAAAAAATAAATTTGAGTCGGCAACTGAAGCAAATGGAATGCTGTTAAATGTGAGAAAATGGCAGAGATGCATGATTTTTCCCCTAAAATTAAATGTATATAAGTAGGGAGCGCTTTCATATTTAGCAGCGAATAAAGATACAGCAATCAAGGCGTAAGTAATAATAGTAGTGCTTTGGAAAATAATATTTAACCTTTTAGTGTTCACATTATTCTGCCAAAATTAATCCTTTTTTATCCCCATTGTTTTGAGCTAATCAGGCATTATGTTGTAGCTTTGAGATTTTGATGAGGTAGCTGTTAATTTTTAAAATGATATTGTAGGTTTGTGTGAGAGACCAGATCTGGTTAGTTTGAACAGAAAACATGCAGAGTACTTTTGGCCGGATATGACCTGTTTAAATGCTAAAGGGTTAATGAGACATCTAGGAGACTAAATGACATCATATTTATAAGGATTAAAATGGTTCGAGATGTAGGGAAACTTTTTAGTTTCCAGGAATACAACGAAGTATCGATCAGAATGTTTCAACAGCATGTTTGCATTACGACGTTAAAGATTTTTAAAATACATCAAATAAGAAAATAGAAAATTAAAATTACCAGAAAAGCATGTCTTGGATGTGCATAACACTAAGCTTTACAAAGACAATAATTCACCCCGGGTAAATCGAGATGGAACTGAACGGACCTGAGTACTCGAAATAGCATTGTATACCTAGCAGTAGTAGCAACAACTTATTGGGAGTCGTATCAGACATACCACCATAAGTTAAGCAGATGCAGGTTTGTCTAATAATCTCAGTTGTTGCTGTTATTATTATTATTATTATTATTATTATTATTATTATTATTATTATTATTATTATTATTATTCAGTAGTTTTATTTTTATAGCGTGCTTTCACTTCACTACCGTGCACAGCTCTGTGTGCCTTGGGTATGTGCTGTGATTTGTTGTGATGCTCTGATGGTTATTGTATGGAAAGTGTTCTGCGTAGGATGTGTGCAGTGCCTAGTAGTGCAATTTTCTGTATGTTATATGTGTTTGTAAGTCCTTATTATTATTATTATCATTATTATTATTATTATTATTATTATTATTATTATTATTATTATTATTATTATTTGAATTATTATTATTATTATTAATATTATTATTATTATTATTATTATTATTTGTATTATTATTATTATTATTATTATTATTATTATTATTATTATTCTATTTTTGACTTTTGTTTTATGTCTGTACAAGTTGGCTCCAAGTCTCACCAAGAAACCTCAAGAGACAACAGGTTGGAAGTTCACGTTGTTGAACGTCCAACCTGTTGTCTGTATTGCTATTATTTTTATTATTATTATTATTATATTATTTATTATTATTATTATTATTATTATTATTATTATCATTATTATCATTATTATTATTATTATTATTATTATTATTATTATTTATATTATTATTATTATTATTATTATCATATCAAAGCTCACAGCTTATTTTGCTGGGTGTGATGGAAAGTTTCAGCTACCACAGTCAGCAGATTGTGGTGACACTTGTTTACTGGTCATGCTTAAAGAAGTTCCAAGCAATACTGACTTTTGTAGGTGATCTACTTTCACACTTGCACCGAGCTTTTTTCAGCCATGCCGGTAGTTGTGTGCTGATACTTACAAGTACACCAATTTCTATTGGTATCACTTCTACTCTCTTCATTGACCACAACATTCGTATTTCCCACTTTAAATCTTAAATGTTGTATATTTTTTATTTATTCACGTTCTTCTTGTTGTCACCGGGGTATCCAAGGTCGATAATCATACATGTTCTATCTTTTTTATTCACAACAATGCCCGGATTCCAATGTCTAGTCAGGTAATTGCACTGGATCATTGCATCCCACAGGATTTTGCAGTTCTCATTTTCGTTGACTCCTGGAGTTTATTCACACCACGTCTTGGATCTTTGTAAGCCGTGATTGCCACAAAACATCCAATAGAACATTCTTGCCACATTTATCATGGCGTCGTTTGTATTTACATTGCGTCAATTTCGGTCATTCACTAACGATGTACCATACCGTTTCACCCTTCTCGCCACACATTCAGTATTTTTCGCTATCTGTAGCGTTGTCAACTTACTCCTTCACGCTTGTTCCTGAGCTGCGCATATGAGTGCTTCTCTCTCTACCTTCCGGTCACCCCACCCTCATCCATTGCCACCAGTCCTCTGTATCTGAGTTGGCGTTTACATCTTGCAAACTATCCATACATTTTTCTCTCCGTGGTTTTTCTTTTTGGGTTCATTTCTTGTTTAAAATTTTCTTCAGTTGCTCAATTTTCAGTTTAAATGACGCTTGTCTTCTTCGTGTGTTTTAACAGTGGCTCCGTGGCTTTTCTGATATTACACACTAGGCTGTTTTCTTTTGCTTCGATACAGTCCGAGCAACTGATCAAACCTCTCCCACCTTTTCTTCTGAACAAGTGTAGCCTAACGGTGTCACTATCAGTGGAAGGCTCTGTGTACTGTCAACGTTTTTTTGTTCTTACAATTCATTTCACTTCTCTCTTTTGCTATTTTATAATTCCCGCTCCATACCAAACTGATGCTATCGCCTACTAATTAGCAGCTTGTATCTTATTCCATCCAGGCAATTTCTAGCGCAGCACTAATCTCAGTCTTCGGAAATGATCTATCCTCTGTTACTCTTTCATTTCGTTTTCTATTACCTCGTTGCATTCCATTACACTAAGTTATTTATATTCTTCCGTTTCAGTTTGTTTAATCAAGTGATTACATCCTCGCTGAGGAGTGCACCTTGCCTCTTTTTAGGTAGATTACTCTGCACTTCTTCAGTCCAGCTCAGGTCCCAGCTTATTCCTGGCAAGATTTATGTCTGTAGTGGGTTGCTGCCTGTAACATTATTTATCCACAATACTTTCAAATGTTTAAAACCCATCTGGTAATCCTTGCTGTCTCTAAGAGACAAACTTTCTGTAGGAGCTCTACATGACTTTATATTTCAATCTCCTTCAGCGATTTCTCTATATTTTTGCTTACTGTTCCCAATGCACAAATTATTATAGGCTCGACCTTTACTGTTTTCATACTCCAAATTTTAAGGGATTGCAATCTCTTTGATTCTCATCTTTCCTCTTTCTTTACAACCTTGAAATCAAACAGACATGATGGGTTGATTAATAAGCAATGTCGCTTTTCCTTAGCTATAATTGTTATGCCCGGTCTGTTATTTTCTAACTTCATGCCTGTTTGAACAATAACTTACATCTCTCTGACACCAGGGCTCATTCTACTCCATGATTGTATCATATATTTCCAGCTTCGAATCTCCATTTCTGGCACAGATAATATTTCGTGATTAAAAATCGATGTCTAATGTTGACGACGATGGCGGAAAGACATTCTTGCGTTACCGAAATGTTTAGGAATGCTGCTTCAAACGTTATTTGAACTAGTTTGCAACGAATCCCAGTGTATATCAATGAGCGAATATTCGACTCTGCCACGAAACATTTTGCAATATTTCTACAATCGTAAGGCGATGAGGTGGCAGAATCACTAGGACCCCGGGCGAAATACTTAGTGGTGTTTCGGCTGCCGTTACATTCCGAGGTCAAATTCCGCCGAGGTCGATTTTGCATTCATCCTTTCACAGTCGATTACTTAAGTACCACTTACACAATGGGGCCTATATAATCGACTTAATCTCTTTGTCTGTCCTTGTGTGTCCTCTCTATGTTTAGCCCCCTTTGGACACTAAAGAAATAAAGAACTATTTCTACGATCATCTTCTACTGGGTAGCTATTTCGCCAACTGATATCTATACATAATACAGATCACACTTAGCGTGATCGAATTTAATTTAGTGGACTCAATAATTTTTGTCCTTGCGAAAAGTTTTGTGATTGATGCAAAAATATTTAATTTATTCGTTATTGAAATATAATATTCATAATGTAAAGAAAGATTTTTGATTAAAATATGGAAGTAGCAACAGGCTAGTAGTTGTGCTAGAGAAAATTTATTTGGTAAATATTAAGCTTAGATCTTTATCATCAGTAATATGCGGTATTAATAATTTATTAATAATATCAGTAATATACGGTATTGATAATTTTAATTGATTTTCTATTACTGGCCTTATGTATCCAAAAGAATTTCAAATTATTTTCAATTTCTCTTTCATACAGTTACCCTTCAGTGTTAAATTTTACTACCTTTGGGCGACACTCATCAGAATGTATAAATTTTACTGTTAATCTAGTTATTTATTTCAAGTTTTCTATTGTCCCAATAATATGGAAGTAACACCATTATCTCTACAAAAGTTTCTCCACAAAATATAAAATATAACTTTAGTGACATAAAAAAGTTATTTCGCTAAGGACACGGATATTTTTGTTTTATGCACACATGTTTATATACTTAATTTTAATATTCAGGTATTTATTCTCATATTTTCCTGATGTACCAGTAATGTAAATCATACACATTATATGACTCCAAACCCCCTAAATATATATTAAAAAAAACAAATTATAAAAATGACACGTAATTACACTGGTCAGCAAGTATTTTTCATCAACCATGTATCAAGATGTATTAATGCAGTTTCTAATACTGATTTCAAATATATAATTATTTTTTTGACATCACGTATACTTTTCAAGATGAGAAAGTGTTTTGGTTTTGGCTCATGCATTATATAGAAATTTAAATTGCTGACGTGTATGCATGTGCTTCATTTACATCATACAAACATGCCTTTAACATAAACTGCATTATTTATTGTTGTACAGTCCAGATGCAATATTTCATCGCCTTAAATTAACCAAACAAGTTTTGTCTGAAGAAATAGGTATTTTAACAACTTAAATTGTCCAGTCGTAATTGGTCTGAAGAAATATTTCCTCATCACAAATTCAATACAAGTACAAGCGTTTGTGTTTATTTTCTTACTTGGTTTAACTTGTTTTACAGTGTTAACAATATACATACAGTGTAGAAATTGTCCTGATATGTTTTGTTACGTCTGTGGACAATTTATTTTGAAAGCTCAGAATCGTACAATAACTCCAGAGATCAAGAAGGTTTGTAAGCTACTCTGACTGTCCTCTTGAAGAATAGACGAATTTGTGTGCACCATATTATATCTGCTCAGCTTACTGTAATCGCTTTCCTGACTGGTTCATTAAGAAGAAGTCCATGCATTTTGCCATTCCAATGACATGGACGGAGCCGAAAAACCAGTTTAATGGTTGTTAATTTTGTAAAGTAAATGTCACAGGATTTTCTATAAAGAATAAGCACAAAATGGCGTGTTTCAATTAAGATTCTGCAATGAGACCTGTGCCTCACAATAGGAATCTGACAATTCCAGTCCCACCAATTGATGGTATTAAAACATCAGATAAAGTTGCTGAGTGTCACGATAGTGCTGATGAGGAAAATCACGTGGCTGATGACGTTAGCTGTGAACCCATCCCTGTCAAAAGATAAAGTAGAACTGTTGGCGTCAAGACCGAAGGAGAAGTGTCTCCTACAGCAAGGTGTTCCTATAACTTATTTTTGGCAGAGAAATGTGGATCTACAAACGTTCTGCTCTGTTGAAAGCCCGCTTTTAGATTGCAGTAACATCGATGGACGTTTCTAATGTCTATCACAAAATCATGATCCTGCAGAGTGACGTTTGTTTACTGACTATTCAAAGCGAGGTTTAAAAGCTGTATGTCACCATAATGGTAATTTGAAGCCCTACATTCCAATTGCACACTCCGTTCGGCTTCATGAATCATATGAGAATATGGAACTTTTATTCCATGCACTTGCCTACGAAAGATCCTCATAGAAAATATGTGGAGATTTAAAAGTCATTGAAATGTTAATTAGAATGAAGTTAGGTTTCACAAAATACTGTTGTTTCTTGTGTCTATGGGATAGTTTGGCGACTGACAGACATTATTCGGAATCAAACTGGCAGACAAGAACATCATACAAGCCAGGACTATTTAGCGAGAAGTATACACCACTTGTATGTCCATGAATGCCCTATTGCCTCCTTTGCACATAACACTTGGACTGATGAAATAGCTTTTAAAGAAACTAGGGAAGAGAAATAACGGAAGTGTTGAGTATATTGTAGAGAAGTGTCCAAAAGTCACACTAGCGTAGTTGTAAGAGAGTGTCTGACCCCAAATTAGAGAAGTTCTCAAAGATGTCCTCTTCAAGGCAACATTGGATAATCTGTAACTGCCTGCCTAGAATGATTTCAATTGGATCTGTGAGAATGAAAGTTTCTTAGATAACAAAAAGGCAAAGGACTACAAAGATGGCATCAAGAATCTTCTGAAATGTTACTCAGCAATAGGTTGTCGCATGACAATGAAAGTTCACTTCTTGGACTCTCCTCTGGATTTCTTTGCCGATAACCTTGGAGTAGCGTATGATGAACATGGTGAAAGATTTTTTATGGAGAAAAGGTAACAAGACTTCTGATATACTGGCTGCCTACTGCTGGACACTTTACCGTGATCAGCCAGATCAGGAACACCACTGGAAATCCAAATCACAATAATTTTGATTTTGTTCTTCTAAGTGTGTCTGTTTTGCCTGACCTATTTTATGTGTATTCACTCGGTAGAATGATGGTTATGATTTTTAACTCCGTAAACGTCATATTTATTACGTTAATAATTTCATACCTACAAATATGTAAATATTTGAATGCGTCAACTGAAAACCTGATACGTGATGCATACAAATGGAATGAAATTTTGAAACCAGCGTGTAACATTAGTCTAAAAAAAATTGCTTTGCGTTCACATTCAGCGTAATATATTTAATTCTGTTGACCAGTGTTATCAAAAACAGATTCTATCCCCAAAAATTTATTGAATTTTACTTTGAAATGTATGAACATGTCACGAGACGGAATCCTGAATCAGTGTTAAAGATTTCAACTGTAAGAGATAAACAAACTCGATTAAATGCCTGCTTATTAGGGAATTCTATATTTAGCGTGATGTATCTTTTCAGAGAAAAAAAATATTATCCACCTTATATAAAACATGCGTATAATACAGAATACAACATACACGAATAATATGTGTGCATGCCTGTGCATATATATATACATCCATACGTACACACACACACATACACATGCTCACATACATATATATGTATACGCATACATATATTCACATATATATATTTACATACACCACACACACACGCTCACACACACACATACATATATATATACATAATATACATATATACGATAGGCTTCTTTCAGTTTCCGTCTACCAAATCTACTCACAAGGCACTGGTCGGCCCGGGGCTATAGTAGAAGACACTTGCCAAATATGCCACGCAGTGGGCCTGAACCCGGAACCATATGTTTGGTTAGCAAGCTACTTATCACACGGCTACTGCTGCGCCTATATATATATATATATGGCGGCGAGCTGGCTGAATCGTTAGCACGCCGGGCGGAATGCTTAGCGGTATTTCGTCGGCCGCTACGTTCTGAGTTCAAATTCCGCCGAGGTCGACTTTGCCTTTCATCCTTTCGGGGTCGATTAAATAAGTACCAGTTACGCACTGGGGTCCATTGAATCGACTTAATCCGTTTGTCTGTCCTTGTTTGTCCTCTGTGTTTAGCCCCTTGTGGTTAGTGAAGAAATTTATATATATATATATATATTAAAGCGCAGGAGTGATGTGTGCTTACCAACCACATGACTCAGGGTTTCAGTCAAGCTTCTTGGCGTCTTGGGCAAGTGTCTTCTACTATACCCTCGGGTTGACCAAAGCCTTGTGAGTCTATTTGGTAGACGGAAACTGAAAGAAGCTCGTCGTATATATATATATATATATAATATATATATATATATATATATATATATATATATATACATATTTGGTAGACACACACACACACAAATATATATGTGTGTGTGTGTGTGTGTGTATTTTGGAGCATCTGCAATTGTCCTCCCTGTATCACTTGACAACTGATGATGGTGTGTCTATATATCTCCATAACTTAGCATTTCGGTAAAAGAGCTCGATAGAATAAGTACTAGGCCTACAAAGAATAAGTCCTCGCGTCGCTTTGCTCGACTAAAGGTGGTGCTCCATCATGGCCCCCGTCAATTGACTGAAACATAAACGAATCAACGAATATAGTATGCACACACACGCTCGGACACACATATACATATAAAAGGCGCACATGCTTATTTATGTTCGTCTTAACTGGTTTCTCATTAGGTAACGTCCAGTCATAGTTACCAATGAAAGCACAATTTCACATTTTCAGGTCATGACGATATGAATAATTTACTTTTATGAATCACCATTTTGTTAGTGAGTGAGTGAGAGCAAAAGAGGAAGTAAACTATATGAAAATAGAAAGCGGAGTAAAGGAATCTCAAGTTACAGCATGTATCTATCCATCCATCCATCTATCTATCTATCTATCTATCTATCTATCTATCTATCTATCTATCTATCTATCTATCTATCTATCTATCTATCTATCTATCTATCTGTCTATATGTCTATCTATCTAGCTGTCTATCTATCTATCTATCTATCTATCTATCTATCTATCTATCTATCTATCTATCTATCTATCTATCTATCTATCTATCTATCTATCTTGGACAGACAGACGCAAGTCAAATGGGCTCCACGTAAGTTGGTATTTTTATACGTTCAAAAGTGTATATTGACAAATATTTTGTGTTTAAAAGTTGTGCAACAACATCCACTGCAAACCTTTGATAAATATCTACACAAAATTTTGCCCCTTGTGGGCAAAATTTAAAAGAAAAAATTCTCATAGCCTTCGTGGTTTCATTTAGCCATTTTATTTCCAAAATGGCCACTGGTCACCACGAGGCTGAGGTGCAAGTCAAGCGTGACGCAGAGACAGAAAAACAGGATGCTTTGTTAGCATATGCTGAACCTGACAACAACACCATCACCTCCACCACCATCAACATCGACAACAGCAACAAATACAAAACAAAGGTCGCAAGGCCAAGCACCGTCAACACCATCAGTAAGTCCACCACCAACACCGACAACAACACCATGGCAGAATCTGCTACTAAAACTACTATCCCTACTAAAGACATCGCCACCAATAACAATACCAACACCACCATCACCGCCACCAAAGACCGTGCCGTCAATGCTACTAATACTACTAACACCACCGCCGTCACCAAAAACGACAATAACAACAACAACAACAACAACAACAACGACGACGACAACAATTCCCTTCAACCACTGCTCACTCCATCACCAACAAGTGAAAAAATAACGACGACAAGCAAACGAAATGCCGAAATTTGCGCTAATGCAGGACTAAATTACGCAGGCAATTTTCCACCCCTTGCTAGTTGCATAATCAGCAACCACAAACCTACAACCCACACCCCTGCCATCATCACCAACACCACCGGCAGTAACAACAATAACAAAACAACAACAAACTTCGCCGAGGCCATAAAAGAAAAGGTAACAAAAGTTTCGTTTACTACACAACAGATTAAAGATTGCAGAAACCTTATTACAAATGAAAACGGAAAAATACTCTTACACATACCTCAGCACATACTGAATGAGGAGAAAAAAAAGACAATCGTATATAAAATCACAAATAAAAAAAACTAAAAGTCCAGAAAAGGCAAGCACAGACAAAGTCGAAAAGTGCTTACGCCCCATCTGGGGATACAAGGATTGTGTGACTGTTCGCACACGTACAGGTGGTTTTTCAGAATGAAGAGTTGGCGAAGAAATTCTCAACGATAACCCTTCATTCTGATGAACTAACGTTGACACCGAGTTACCTCGGCCAGAAGGTGACGAAATTCATTATCAGTGGTGTCCCCCATGTGACTACAACACTGTGGATAACATCCGCCTTAACATCCGAAATGGAGGACTTAAACATCCTAGATATCGGTGTTTCGGAAAACAAGGACTGGCTGGGAAAGAGAATAGAGTTCCTCTTCCACATAAGTCAAGAGGACATAAATAAAATCCCCACCCACGTACATCTTGAGGATGGCCGCAAGTTATACGTAGTAGTCGAGGGCAGAAGGCCACGATGCTATACATGTGGCAGTGAGGCACACCTCAAAAAGGAGTGCAAATCTGCCGCAAAATTACAACAACAGCAACAGCCACAGGAAAAATCACAAAAGCCAGGTTTATTGCCCACACCAAAATATGGACAGCTAGTCAAGAAGCTGTATGCGGAAATGCAGGAAAAACAACAAAGAACAAGCCAACCCAACCAAACAACACCAACACCAGCGCCAAGAACAGAATCATCACCACCAACAACAAATAAACCAATTCAAACACCAAGAACAACAGCAAAACCCAAAGGAACAGAAAAACAAAGAAAACACACACAAACTGATCCCCCATCCCTTATACCGCACTCAACACACACAAACACTCAACAACCAACAACAACGAAAACAACAACACAACCACTTACACAGACATACATAGAAGCCCACAACATACCCCTACCCCCTTCTGATTGCTCAGTAATTTCGTCGGAAGACGAAACCAGTGAGGAATGGCAAATAGCTACAAAAAGAAGGAAAATAAAGAGCAGAAACACAACCAAACCAAATGCAAACACGAACAAAGCAAGGGGAAATACATCTCCCGAAGACATTTCAAAACCCAACGCAAACAACAGCCACACCAACACCACAAAAACATATACAGCAAACATGCTCACAGCCATAGACACCAAAAACACAAATTTGATGGAATACATCCAATCAAAAACAAACATAACAGAAGATGACATAAAAACAAACAATCACCCATACACAACACCACCAGACCACATCAAAATATTACACATCTCCAAAAGTCTGCACCACACACTCAAAGGCATTTTCCCCAGTGCGGTTGGTAAATGCCAAAAATATCTCACAAAGAAACTGTACTGGGATCTTCTCGAGGACAAACCAACGGAGGAGAAAGCAAAAACTTTCGAGCAGTAAGTAACCCTCTGTATTCTAATTCATTAGAACTATGATCAAGATTGGTTGTGTAAATGCCCGTGGCTTGGGGTCCCCTTGGAAACAAGGGTACCTCTTAAATGACATAAAGTCACATAAGTTAGAAATCATAGCCATAAGTGAGACCAGACTCCACAATCCGCGGGCCCTAAAGACCATGTTTGGCGGACAGTTCAACATTTATTTTCCCCCCTGTCTGCCGAGAATGGGCGGTAGTGGCACCGCGGTACTTTTTCACAAGAGTCTGGATCTCAAAGTAAGGACAATATTCGTAGACCCGGAGGGTAGACTGGTCGTCCTGGATGTCGGCGGCAGCAATGGGTGCGCTTTTCGACTCGTATCAGTTTACGCACCGCCCTTAACAGGTCGGGCGGATTTCTTTCAACGTCTAGAAGTATTCTTGGGAACGTCTCGTCCTTTACTCTTAGTGGGGGATTGGAATGCTACCTTGGACACGCATGTAGACTACGTGGGTAGAGATAGGAATAGACGGGGATGCAAATGCCTCAGAGACCTGCTCAGACGCTTTCAACTGTCTGACAGGTTCCGACTAGACCACCCGAATGCGCCAACGTGGACATGGAGCAACCGCATCTGGTCGTCGAGATCGTATCTAGATAGGATACTGTGTAGGACAGTAGATAGAGATAGCATAGGATGTCCACAATTCCACATAGTCAGCTACACGGATCACAAACTTGTGACATGTACGCTAGACTTAGGTAAGACACTTAGGCAGGGTCCCGGACACTGGAAACTAAACGCGTCTTTCCCATCGAGACAGGTTTTCAGAGACCGGATTAGCACACTAGTAAAGAGGGCTTTGACGGGAGCCATCATCAACAACAAATGGTGGTTTGCCCTCAAGAGAGCAGTAAAAGCAGAAGCGATTAGGTACAGCAAAGCACTAGCCATAGATAGAAATAGAGTAGAGGGTGAGCTAGTTAAGAAGCTAGAAGAGGCAATTAGATGCGGCATCGCATCCGACGTTTTGGCGGCGAGGTTGGCCCTCGACCAACACTTCAACGTCAAACACGAAGGATGTGCTGTCAGAGCTAGGATGCGTGCTCTAAGGAACGAAGGTGTTGGAGCCGCGAGAGAGGCCCGGGTGGCAGAGGCGCAACAGGGCAACAAAGCCACCATTCGGTCCCTGGTAGATGAACAGGGGCGCGAATTGCTCGAGCCAAGTAAAATGTGTGAGGCCTTTCAGCAGCATTTTGCCCGACTGTTCGGAACGAGTGGAGGGCAAGAACGTAGGGTGGACTTCAGTGCCTACCTACATAGCCTACCACGACTCTCGACAAGAAAGGCAGGGTGTTGCGAAGGTGCCATCACGGCGGCGGAAATGCAGGAACCGATGGCAGAATGCTCGAGGGACAAATCACCGGGTTTGGATGGTCTACCCTACGAGCTTTACAATTGTATGCCAGACTTGTTTGGAGATCTCTTGGCGGCGGTGTACTGCAACTGGCAGCAAAACCGGAGCATTCCTGGTTTTGTGAGCCGAGGAGCCGTAACACTGCTGAAGAAAGATCTAAACAAGGGAAATGTAATAGATAACTTTAGGCCCATCACTCTGCTTAATGCAGACTTGAAAATTTTGGCCAAGGTGCTAGCCAAGAGGTTGGCGCTTGTCATCGAGAAACTGGTCGACAAGGCGCAAACGTGCGCCGTGCCAGGCCGGACCATCCATGACAACCTCCATCTGATGCGCTACATCATAGACAGGGTAGTTAACGAACCTGGCATGGGTGGGGCCCTGATCAACTTGGATCAATCGAAAGCCTTTGATAGCGTAGACCATCGATACTTGGAGGCAGTCCTGGGAGCGGCTGGTTTCGGTCCCGTCTTCCGCGGCTGGATAGCTGCCTTGTACAGAGGCATCTGTTCGGTAATTCGCGTAAATGGACATCTATCGAGACCTTTCGACATTGCACGTTCGGTCCGTCAGGGATGCCCCCTCTCGGCGCTTCTATACGTATTGACTCTTGAGCCACTACTGCGGAAGCTGGCGACTCTAAGGGGCATCCCGCGAGAATTGGGATGCGGGACGAGCGTGTCTGCATACGCGGACGACGTCACCGTCATAGTGTCTAGCCACGAGCACATCGAGCTGGTCGGCGAGACACTGAAAAACTACGAAGCGGTGACAGGAGCGAAAATCAACCGGGAAAATCAGTGGGCTTGCGACTAGGCACCTGGAGAAGCAAGCCCATGCCGTCCACCAGCGCCTCCGTCGTGGGACGCTGGACCGACGGCCCGGTTGAGTTGCTCGGGGTCTGGTTTGGTCCGGACCTCCAAGTGGAGAAGAACTGGAACGAGATAACGAGTAGGGTGGTCACTCTCGCCCGGCAATTGTCCGAGAGGAAACTGTCCCTAAAAGGTCGAGCGGAGGTGGCGAACACGTACATCGCGTCCGTCATCTACTACCGCCTGACCGTCGTACCTTGTCCCGACCCTACCATCACCAAACTACAACGCATTCTCTTTCGCTTCTTGTGGAAAGGATGCATCCCGATGGTCAGGCGATCCATTTGCTGTCAACACCCGTTAAAAGGAGGACTAGGCATGCCGTGGTTGATGATGCGCAGATACGCGCTGAGACTGCGACATCTCTGGCTCTATGTAGACGACGGTGAACAGGTGTGGTCGCCGTTTGTGAGGCACGCTTTCCCGCAGCTCGTCTCCATGACCGAACTGCAGTCTTGTATCAAAAAGAGGCCGAGGAAGGGCGAATGGCACCGCGAGTGTCGCGTTGCTCTCAAGCAACTCTGCCGTCCTGGGTCGACCTTAAGTGACTTCAACACAACCAAAGCATTCTATAGGGGTTTAGTAGTGAGGGGAGGTACGACGACGAGCTCGGGGCGAACCTGGACGTCGACGAGGAGTACCTGACCCGCCTGTTCAGGACGACTTTCGGGCCAGGGCCCACGGACAACTTCCAGAGATCCCTGGCCTGGCAGTGCTACCGAGAAGCGCTACCCGTTCGGGATAAGCTCTACAGACACGGCTCGAGAAACACGGGGCCGACCTGCCCGAGATGCGGTCAGAGCGACGAAACCGTTCTGCACGCACTCGTTCAGTGTCCAACAATTTCCGACCTGTGGGCTTATGTCGAACAACTGCTGTCACGTGTGGGACGAGTCGGTTTATCAGCTGAGTCTATCGTCAATATTGTCACGCCTCCTTCCTTCAAACGAGAAGGAAGAGCTATTTTCATCATCCTTGTGGCTATGGCAAAAGAATGTATCTGGTGGACACGTCTGAAAGGATTGGAGACAAACACTTTCCTCTCTGGTCAATCTCTCATCAACTTCTTCAAGTACCACTTGAAAAGGAAAGTGAGAGTAGAGAGGCAAGTTTTGTCTAGCGAATGTTTTAAAAAAAGATGGGTGAATGTAGCAAGAATGGCACGTATGAATGACGAAGCCACCTTGAGCATAATCCTATGAACCCAGAAATTGAAAACAGAGATTTGCTTATTTGCAAAAAAAAAAAAAAAAAAAAAGAAATATAAAATGTGACTTCATTGACCGAGGTTACCGTGGTCTTTTCCGTAGGCTTTTCTTTCCACGGGTAAACCTCACCTGTCCTCCCCTTTACACTTCATATTGACATTTCTGTGATAACGATCCCTATTGATCAATTTTTTTCTCCTCCCCCCTTTTTTTTAACCCCCCCTTTTTGTCCTCTTTCTCTCCTTTTACGATCCCTTTTGATCGAAACTCCCCCCTTTCCTTTTTTTTTTTTAAACCTTCAAAAGAAAAGCTCTACCTTGTAATTTGTTCTATCTGTGTGCAGCCCTGTGTGGCTTATAAAGAAACATATCTATCTATCCATCCATCTATCTATCTATCTATCTATCTATCAATCTATCTATCTATCTATCTATCTATCTATCTATCTATCTATCTGTCTATCTGTCTATCTATCTATCTATCTATCTATCCATCTATCTATCTATCTATCTATCTCTCTCTCTCTCTATATATATATATATATATACATATATATATATATATATTTCTGTGTGTATATCTATGTATGTATATATATATATATCTGTGTTTATATTTATATCTACTTATGCCACACACACACACACACACACACACACTGACACACACACACACACACACAACACACACACGCACACACATATATATATACATATAATATATATATATATATATATATATATATATATACCTATGTATAAAACCTTTAGTAATTGCGTGTTAATTCCCTCGCTAAAAGCAAAATACAGATTTCCAGCTCTATTGCCATGAAATGGGATTATCCTTGATCCCCACTGGTTGAATATTGATCATAAAATTTTACTGAGGTGTATGTACGCTCACACATGTAGACTTTCAAGGGATACGTAACATTTAAGTATATCTGGCAATCTTTCATTTAATAGCAATTCGCGTATTCTATAAGGTTAGAGTTGTGTAACATGCAAAAGTACATTACTGAATTAATTGGTATAATTAGTATTAAATATTGTAATTCTATAGTCACTTCATTATATGTGATAGAGTGTGTGCCTATATCTGAATGGCAGTTTATGCATAACTATATGAAATATAATATGGTGTTACTAATATTAATGAAATAAAATTGTATGTTGGAATCCTTCATTTAAGTTGCCGTTGGAGCCAGGGCTGGTGTGGCATTCGTCATACAGAATCATCCCATCATGTGATGCTGCCAGACGCAGGTCATCGTTAATGCGAAAAGATCTTAAAATTCTTTGGCCCCGAAGTGATGTATGTCAAACTTAACCTAAAAGAGATTGGAAATCAGAACGAAAAGAAGGAGAACGAGCCTCACACCTTGAGGTTTTGTTCGGCATTATAAGGATTCAGTCGAGGCTCTACCCTTGACTTTTGTAAATATAGAAAAGGCTATAATATATGCATAAATAACAGAATAAACATACTGTAAGCAGTCGGATTTTTAGAATTACAGATATTGCGAGAAGGTGAAAACTGAAGAGACAGTTAAATGATTTTTCTCTGTTAGTTCTGCCTTTCATTATCAATAAACATCTTAACGTTGAACTATACAAACCATTGTGTCTGTTTTGGATCACTGCCAGAACTTATGAGTCACGATACTGAATTAAACCGCATTAACACCCATCATAGCTTCATATACATTTAATAAGCGGTTATTCATAATTATACTGTAAACAGTTTTTCTACTATCGATATCTACAGAGATACAATCTCTTCGCGTTCTTTCATTCAATACTTTAGCAATACCATAAAAAAAACACATCCATTTCTTTTAATAATATTGGAATGAAATAAACTTCCACCACGATATATAGTGTTAAACGTCCATCGATTCAGTAGATCCCATTCTCTCGTGGGTATGTAATTTAAGAACATTACAGCTATGTCTGGAAAAAGTGACATATACAGAAATAAGAAAACGGATTTCATGCAAGCTTTGTTCAAATGTGTTTACTCTGCCCTTAAACATATTGTGCATCGCAGTAATACGTTCCCAAATGAGGTCTACACATATTCTTTATTAGAAACATATTTTTAGATGCAGGTTTTTTAGTAAGTACATATAGCAAAGTCTTATGTAAAAACAAAATGTAGGTTTTCTCAGTTATTTTGATATGAAGAAAACTATAAAGTACTTAAGTCATATTTATGTGTTTTTAAACTATTCAGAGAAAATGTCAAGTACATATTCTTAGTCTATTGATACACGAACAATGTTTTAAATAATGATATGGATATATATTTCTACTTCGCTTTTACTTGATGATTTTGTACATTTTTCAGTCATTTAATGAGTGTAAGTATATTAATAACGAGTCGCATAGTTACAATGGTGAGATATAATCTATAATACATAGCTTTATACGAGAATAAATTATATCTTGCCGTATAAATCTTGTGACAAGTAATTCAAGGAATAATTATTCTAGCTGCTTAGAAAACCGGAGATTAAAATATTTATCTTCACATTCAACTATAATCAAACTTATTACAAGAGAACATTTTCAAGAAACTATAAACGAAAAATAACCTTTCACACGATCTATTCAGATATTTTCAGCAAAATTTCCGGATGATAGAATGTGATGTGATTTCTTAATTATATTGGCCGTGTGGAAACTTTGTACACTATGAGAACGTTATGGGAACATATCTCAAATTAGTTATGGTATATCTCATAATGCAGTCACTGATTTTTCAGTGAACATTACTTTACGAAGAGAACGGCAGAAATTACTCGATATTAATATAAAACATCAGTTTAAGAATCTACGATAAATAGGCATCTTTATACATAAAGAGTTAACTTAAATAACAAAATGATAAAATTACACTCTTATCTGATATAAACATTTATTTAGTCCATTAGCAGAAATTCAGATATTGAAAGTTTTCATAAAGTTATAAATTGGAATGCGATGAATAGCTTGGAATTAAATCAAGAAAATATTTCGTGACAAAACTGCATAGAATGTCACGGGGAAGCACGTGAGAATGCAGCATAATGAAGGTAATTAAACTTATAGGGCAGTATGTTGATGCATTTTGCAAAGACAGAATTTCTGCTGATTCACTAAATATTTATGTGAAGCGAAAAATTATTAGCAATTTTAATCAGATATTCTATCAAATTGGGCTTAATTAGAACCATGTAAACCGTGTGAAGTAAAGAACCTGCTGATATATCCATCACTTAGCACATGTAAATGGGAATATGCGTGTGACTATATTATATATTGGGTATTCAAATATAAAAAAAAAGTTCTTACAATCACACAAACACACACATGCACACTGACACACACACATGCAGAAATATTTATAATTTAGAGGGTGTTGATTTTTTTGTTCTTCAAACCTTGTCGCCATTTTTCAATGAAGAAATGCCCTATTTGGCACAAAGCCAATAGGCTTCCCTTATTGATATATCAACCGCACAAAAACAGGTTCATGGACACAGAATATTATGAAGCAGCAGTGACACAAACATTTTAAAAAAGGGAAATATGTTAGTTCAGAAGGACCGCTGGAGTCAAAAGACATATTATATTATTATTATTATTATTATTAATATTATTATTATTATTATTAATATTATTATCATTATTATTAATATTATTATTATTATTATTAATATTATTATTATTATTATTAATATTATTATCATTATTATTAATATTATAATTATTATTATTATTATTATTATTATATTAATATTATTATTATTATTATTATTATTATTATATTATTATTATTATTATTATTATTATTATTAATATTATTATTATTATTATTATTATATTATTAATATTATATTATTATTATTAATATTATTATCATTATTATTAATATTATTATTATTATTATTATTATTATTATTATTAATATTATTATTATTAATATTATTTATTATTAATATTATTATTATTATTATTATTATTATTATTATATTAATATTATTATTATTATATTAATATTATTATATTATATTATTAATATTATTATATTATATTATTATTATTATTATATTATTATTATTAATATTATTATTATATTATTATTATTATTATTAATATTATTATTATTATTATTATATTATTATATTATTATATTATTATTATTATTATTATTATTATTATTATTAATATTATTATTATTATTATTATTATTATTATTAATATTATTATTATTATTATTAATATTATTATCATTATTATTAATATTATTATTATTATTATTATTATTATTATTATTAATATTATTATTATTATTATTATATTATTATTAATATTATTATATTATATTATTATTATTATTATTATTATATTAATATTATTATTATTATTAATAATATTATTATCATTATTATTAATATTATTATTATTATTATTATTATTATTATTATTATATTATTAATATTATTATTATTATTATTATTATTATTATTAATATTATTATTATTATTATTATTATTATTATTATTATTATTATTATTATTATTATTTTTTTTTTTTTTTTTTTGGTTTGTCAAACAGAATGTGTTTAATTCCCTTTCCAGCCTTCCTTATATTCTGCTCTCACATCTTGTCTGGCTGTTTCCCTTTATTTTCGAATATTTGGTTCTCATTTGTCGTTTCCTCTTATCGTCCTATTTACATTTAGCGTACCACTGATCGTCTATCTGTCTCTGATTCACCTTCCATCTCTCTCTCTTTCTCTTTCTTGAGCACACACGCATACACAAACATACTCTCAATTATATAAAAAAAAACCCATTTCTCTCACTTCGCTCTGTCTTTCCTATTTACTCCACATTCTCTCTTACACAATTCATCTTTCTTATCCTCCCTTTCTCTCGTACTTTTAACACCGAGTGCATCTCGTGCTAAATTGCGCAAGGCCGGTGATTCTTTTCCTGTTTTCTTGATAAATTGCACAGGCTTCCGTATTTTAACTAAAATCATCACACTTTCCTCGTAGCCAATTTTTTATATATGCTACCAAGGCGCATGCAAATTTGCTTATCTTTAAAGTACAAACCTGAGAAGAAAAGAACTATTGCATGCCTCAAACCAAATTCACGAAAAACGCAAAAGTGATTCTCTCATATATTACATTTTAATTTACAACTATAACATATAAGGACACATAAAAATGTATAACATGTATCAGCCAGAAAATGAAAACTCGCAATAAACCTAAATAGAAAAGATTTTGACGCGACGTAGAGTCGTAAAGAAAACTAAAGAGAATTATGGCGTCTATGTAAAAAGATGAATAATCACATACATACGTATACATACAAGCATTGGCACATGCGCAAATATACTTTATTTTTTACCTCTCTTCACTCATTCGAATGTGTCCATGATGGAGCACCGTCTTGAGCTTAAAATAAAAATAGACTCCGGTACATGCTTTTGTCGAACCGCTAGGATACGTGGACATAAACACAGTAGTACCGGTTGCTATGCAGTGGTGTGAGTTTAGAAGATGCTTTAGTGATTCAGCTTGGGTATATAATTGGAATCATATTGTACATGAGGAGCCCTCGGCCAAATACAGCTCTCATTTCGACTGCGTGTTGCGAAGGAAAGGTCGTTGCTATCGTAAATGTTACGAAATCCCTTTAATTTTTAATCGGACAAACTTCCCAACGTATTATTAGGTTTAAAGAAATAAATATACCTTTAAACATAAAAAAAATATAAATTGTTGAGAGAAATGATAAATATTATTACAGACCTTATAATTTTCGAGTAAATGACGAGCAGTTTGTTTGCTGAAGAGGGCAGATATCACATGCACGTAACGACTGCTGGAACACATAATACGAATTGCATAACAACTTATATTATAAGGAACGTAAAAAGTCTAAATATAAATCGAAATTGGTACAGGATATCTAGAAACAGAATAGTTTTTCATTGCACAAATATAAGTGAAGATAAATGTATAGAGTGATTAAAAGTTTCCCGGAAAATGAACAACATATATAGCATTGTTTCACGGAAAAGGATACAGAAATTGTGCTCCAGGTTTCCGCCTGTAGTCGAACAAGGATCACTAAATAATAACACTGATGTAGAGTAGATGAATAATGTTATTTGGAAACAGCACACAACCTTACTTAATTGAATAAGTAGAGAAAATAGGTGAGAGATCAAACACACATGATGAATCTGTAATGGTAAATACTGAGAATATGAGATTGTTACTGTAAACACTGAAATAGAAGGGAAAATGATCCTAAGCTATTGCAAATAGTAATTCAGGGAGCGTTTACTCATGAATATTTATATAGAAATATATTTAGAAAGGAACACCGATTGTGAATAAGATCTTTAAAAAAAAAACGTATCTACTAAAACAACACGGACGCTGGAATATAAATGTTTGAAGTGCGTGACTTGCAAAAGAAAAATAAATGCTGAGAATCACTGACGAAGGGAAAGTCAAAAAGGAAAGAAAATGGGAAAAAAATAAAAAATAAAAAATAAGAAAAACATTAGAGATGAAAGGTCAAACAGTCACATTAAAGTATTATAGAGACATTTGCACAGTTAGTTGCACGCATCATAGTAAGTGAAAACCTGCAGCATAACATGCACCGAGAAAATAGAGATGAAATATTTCAACGGAAAATTGTTTCGCTACTTTATGAAATTATAACGACGCAGCTGGTGTTCTACGTGAAAAAACACATTTTCGCAGAATTACAATGAAGCGGTACACTTTGTGCTTACAAACCAGAAGCAATTCTTGAATAGTTTACGAGACGACACTCAAAAATCCATGCAAATGCTAGTAAAGAAACTAATTATTCAATCTGGATGTAAAGGAAGTCGCTCTTGAAAAACTCTTTGCTATTACTGAATGAAATATTATATCGTACCATATAATATGGAATTACAAACATGCATGGTAATAACTCTAAAGAAACTTGAGAGACTTTCCTACAAGGTATATTTCAGCTACCGTTATACATTTGTACCAGTAAAAATACTTAAGATTTATGCCTAAACAAATATATATTCAGTACACAAATATTTAAATCGAAAATTAAATACCTAAGTAGACGACATATGTTCCGAGCACATCTATAATAAATGATACAAGCAAACAACAAAAGATGTGATGATACAAGCGTCTGTATATTTTAGAAATTGCATTCGGAAGTATTTGCAGTTAAAACAGAACCACCTCCAGGTAAATACTAATTTAAGCAGATCGACAGCAACATAGCTATATTAAACAATATTGCAATCCAACTACGGTTTCAATGTAGGTTATGTTTCCACGCATCCAGAAACATATGCTCTTGTTTTGTTATTATATTATTGCTGTATGTGTCATTATTGTTTGTCTTCCGCGTAATGGATCATCCAGATTTATAACAAACACAAGTGCCAATATGTCCATTGGTGTTTGTAAGGCAACAAGTTGTCAGAATAGGTAGCTCGCCCGCGCAAAATGCATCCAAGCATTTCTTTTGTCTTAACGTTCTGGTTTCAAATGTCACCGAAGTCGACCTTACATTTTATTGTTTTGCGCTCGACAAAATAAGTACGAGTTGCACGTTGGGATCGATATAACCAACTTACTCCTTCCTTGGAATGCTGCCCTCGTGTCATACATTTGAATTTTGTATGTTCATTCTTTTCATAAAACAAAAGGTGGAATTTGAGAGAAATATGGCTCACAACAAAAACGCACAAACGAAATGGCAATAAAATTTACGGTAACAATGAAGAATGAGAATGTTTAAAGTGGCAAATATCATGTCTGTCCATATATATTTTCGCAAGGCGAAACAAATTCTATTGTTGGGCATTTATTCATGATAATGGCGTCAGTTATGGAAATCAACGGTTTCAGTGGGTTAATGAATTTTATACTATGCATTGTGCTGAATTGTACATTTTGTGTCAAAACAGAAATACACTTAGCACAACGTGTAGGTTTCGTCTCAACATAGGCTTCCTATAGTTTACGTTTCTGTCTCTGTTTATCTCTCTGTGTGTATTGCTGCCTGTCTCTCTCTCTTCTTCTCGATTTATCTATCTATCTATCTATCTATCTATCTATCTATCTATCTATCTATCTATCTATCTATCTATCTATCTATCTATATATATATATATATATATCTATATATATATATATAAATCAACATATCTGTCTATCTATCTATCTATCTATCTATCTATCTATATATCTATCTATCTATCTATCTATCTATCTATATATCTATCTATCTATCTATCTATCTATCTAACTATCTACATAGATGCATCCCTGTCTGTCAGTCTGTCCATATGTCTGCCTGTCTCTCTCTCTTTCTCTTTCTCTTTCTCTTTATCTACCCATTTATCTACCTAATACCTACCAACCTGTGTGTATATCTGCCAGTGTATCCGCGTGTTTATCTATCTATCTATCTATCTATTATGTGAACCTACGAATTCAGACACATTTACACACAACTTTATTCGGCTAACCTCGGGTAGAATGCCTGATCAAACTAATAGACGGATGTAAATGATTACCACCTTCAATTTTGCAAAGTAAATAGCTACATCCTAAAGAAATTTCCACGCATGCATAATACATTTGTACATACATATCCACGCACATTCACTCACGTGTATATTATTTATATTTGCTAGTAATTTATGGCTCTTATATTGCACTGTTAAATCTGGATTCTCATAACAATTTTATCTACGAAACCATTTAGATTTTAGCATGAAATTTCCATGTAAATATTCACTATTGCTTCTCTATGCAATAAACAGTGTTTTACCCACATCATTCGTAGCCTGGTTATTGAATTTCACGAAGTATTTACACGGTAGTATGTAGTTTCAATACTCATATATATATATATATATATATATTATATATATATATATAATATATATATATATATATATATATATATATATATATATTTAGGTATGTATGTATGTATGTATGTATGTATGTATGTATGTATGCATGTATGTATATATATATATATATATGTATGTATATATGAAAAAAGGTTTGAAAATGCAATTTAAACGATGTTTATTTACTTAACCGGTTTCACTCTTTGGTAAAAGATTGTCAAAAGTAACATTGAATATTATGGGTTAAAAAAAGTTTTTTACATAATTGTCACATTGAATATTATGAATTGAAAAATGTTTTTTTATACATAATTGTCACATTACATGTATAAATATAGTATAAAAAAGTTCAATAGTGTGATGAGAATATTTGTAAAAATTGGCAGAAAAGAATAAAACAAATATATTATTGGAAATTTGGTTGCGTTAATTATTGGTTGTCGCAAATTGTCACATTACATGTATATATATACAGTCTTTGGTGGAAAGGACATGTTAAAGACGTAAGGAAGTGTAATAGTTTGGTGAGAAAGCTTGTAATATTGACAGAGAAAATTAAAATGGATATTTTAGACATCTCAGAATATTTTGAATCGAAGGCGAGAATTTGTTTTTTACTGACCTGTTTGTTTCAGCAGAAAAGTTGAATTGAGAGAAAAAAAGATGTGTACCCAGTTTGGTTTATACTTCCCCTTCAAGCATCAGTGATTTTGGGGTTATTGGGAGGTGAGTATGCGGGTGTGAATAGATGTGTCCGTGTGCCTGCTGGTCAGACAGCGTCTGTTTGTCACACACATATATACACACCCACAACAACAACAAAACACACACACATAGTATACAAACACACACCACATACACACAACACACACACACACACACAGAACACTCACACACACACAACGCACCCACATATATAATATATATAGACACACACACACATATATATACATATATATATATATATATACACACACACATACACACACACACACATACACACACACACACTAACACACACACACAACACAGGCACACATATATACATAATATAAATATCACACAAATACACCTGGCATATATATACACATACAATACACATACACAGCATGTATATAATACACATACACAATATATGCATGCAATATACATACGCAATACATACATATAATATATATATATAGACAATGCATATACATATATACATATATACATATAAATAGTGTTTACATACACATACATAGATATACCACATATACACACAATATACATACATACAATGCATACACATACACGTACGCATACATATAATATATATAGACACACACACACATAACATACATATACAATGCTTACATATATATACACGCAACGCATATACATGTATTCATGTATATATAGCACACCTACAATATACATATATACAATGCACACATACACACACATATATACACTTAATTGTACACATACATATACAATACACATACATACAATATACATATACACAATGCGCATGCAAATAATGCACCTGTTTATACACACATATACATGCAAATATATATACACACACACATACACACACACACACATATATATACATATATATATATATATATACATATACATACATACATACATGCACATATATATATATTTTTTCACACACATACACACACATATATATATAAAATTCACACACATACCCACACACACAAAATACAAACCTATAGCGTACACACTCAAATATATCTCTACATACCGCACACACGCACAAACAATGTACTCACATATACACACATACCGTGCATATACACACACAACACACACATACATATATATATATATATATATATATATATAAACAAATCCACATGTAAATACATACACACGTACACAATGCTCACACACACACACACACATACACACACACACGCACGCAGTGCACACACACACACACATATATATACACGTGCACACACACACAACGCGCGCACACACACATACACACACACGCATACAGTGCACACACACACACATATATATATACACACGGGCACACACACACACAACGTGCACACTCTCACACACACACACACATACATAACCTACATATATATAATGCATGCGTGTGCGTGCCACGTATGTGTGCGGTCAATGCCCGCTAGTGTGTCCTATGCGTGCCGATGCGCGCATGTGACCGCCCGCACGATATGCTGTGAGTGTGCGCGTGTCCCTGTGTGCTTGCTCTGGATGTGTGTCCAGGGGGCATGTCAGAGTATGTTTAGTTGTGGTCTGTATTTTTGAATAAGATTACTTTCCTTATTTATTCGTGTTTGGTCTGTGGTGTTGTCCGAGCATTGGTATAGTGGGAAGACTAAGAATTTGGGGGACTTATTGTGTGCACAAAGGTCTAAGTGTCCACTTAGTGTTATCTGTCTTGTGGAGGGGTCCCTCAGTTGTTGTCGGTGAACTGTCATTCTTTCTCTGAGGGTAAGGCTCGTTTGCCCTATGTAGTCTTCGTGGCATCCTTCACACCTTATGACGTAGAGTAAATTTTTTGATGCGCACGTGAAATTATTTTTTATGATGAATGTGTGTCCCGAGTGGAACTTGTACGACGATCCCTCAATGAGGTGGATGCAGGTCTTGCAGTTGGGGCGACCACATTTTTTGATGGTGGGCGGTGGGTTAGTGTTGTGTAATTTTGCGTTGGTGAGGAGGTTTTTTAGGGATTTAGGTTGTCTCTTACTTTTTATTATTTTATGAGCTGCCAGTATTTTTTTCAGGTGTGGGTCTTGATTTAGTTGTGGAATGTTGTTGTATATAATAGTGTAAGCTTCTGCATTCCTTGGGTTGTGTGTTGAGAGATAGGGGAGGCTATCTACTGTACTGTGGATGTGTTTGGGTTTTCGTAGGTCTTGAATGTTGATTGATTTGGCCCGTTCTATTCCGTTGTCTACTAGTGATGCCGGGTAATGTCTTTCGAGAAGAATTGCCCTTAGTTCCCGGAGTCTTCTATTTCGTGTTGTGTCATTTGAGACAATAGTGCAGATTCTTCTCGCTAGGTTGAAGGGGATATTTGTCTTTGTGTGTTTTGAGTGATTGGAAGTGAATAGAAGGTATTGTTTAGAGTCAGTGGGTTTGTAATGGATGTCAGTTTCAATGTTGACGCCTTTTTTAATGTGTGTGTTTGTATACTATGTGTGTGTGTGTTGTTGTTGTTGTGGGTGTGTATATATGTGTGTGACAAACAGACGCTGTCTGACCAGCAGGCACACGGACACATCTATTCACACCCGCATACTCACCTCCCAATAACCCCAAAATCACTGATGCTTGAAGGGGAAGTATAAACCAAACTGGGTACACATCTTTTTTTCTCTCAATTCAACTTTTCTGCTGAAACAAACAGGTCAGTAAAAAACAAATTCTCGCCTTCGATTCAAAATATTCTGAGATGTCTAAAATATCCATTTTAATTTTCTCTGTCAATATTACAAGCTTTCTCACCAAACTATTACACTTCCTTATGTCTTTAACATGTCCTTTCTACCAAAGACTGTATATATATACATGTAATGTGACAATTTGCGACGACCAATAATTAACGCAACCAAATTTCCAATAATATATTTGTTTTATTCTTTTCTGCCAATTTTTACAAATATTCTCATCACACTATTGAACTTTTTTATACTATATTTATACATGTAATGTGACAATTATGTATAAAAAAACATTTTTGAATTCATAATATTCAATGTGACAATTATGTAAAAAACTTTTTTTGAACCCATAATATTCAATGTTACTTTTGACAATCTTTTACCAAAGAGTGAAACCGGTTAAGTAAATAAACATCGTTTAAATTGCATTTTCAAACCTTTTTACATATATAATCCCACTCGTACGATACCCCACAACTCAACTTTTTTATATGTATGTATATATATATATTTATATATATGTATATACATATATATATACATATATATATATACATATATATATATACATATATATATATATATATATATAATATATATATATATATATATATTATATATATATATATATATATATACATATATGTATTTGTTCATGTGTGGCGTGGGTGTGTGTCTGTGTGTATGTGTGTGTGTGCTCATGTTTATGCGTGTGTTGGTAGACAATTATTCTAAACCTATGTACTGCCAAAAGGCAAATGCTACGTCGGCAATATATTGGTTTCATTAATCGTGAGCCAATCACCATCTCTGATTGATTTTTTTCGTGTTCTCATTAATTGAACCAAAAAAAAAAAACAACAAAGCAGACGATTTCAAGTTGTCTTCCACCGAAACGATCTATGAATTAGATTACACTCTGGAACATGGCAAAGCCAGAATTTTTGAGAGTTCACTTTAGGTGCAGTGTAGATTTTAATATCGTGTGTATTCATACAACACACTAATAGTTTTCACACGTGCAAATTTATAGACATAATTTGAAAAAGTCGTCATCTTTATGACGTGAGAAAGTATTTCAATATATTTTATCAAGTTATTCTACCAGTTTCAAAGCCGTAAAAAGAGAAACTATTGCTGCTAAAATAAAAGCAATAAACCTAAATGAATTAAGTCAAATTAATCTCAGATTTTCCCAAACTTCTCTGATGTTGTTCACAAAAATCATTTTCGCCTGGTCTTTCGTTTCCATTCTGATTACTTATTGGCAGCTACAGCAGAACTGGCTGATAGTATTAGCTGCAGAAATCCTAGCTGCTATTGTAGTCGTTGATTTGTTTGTCTAACTCGGGGTAGTAAAATTTCAGCAACGAATAACTGGGGTTCGCAGCAGCTATTTTCCTTTCTTAGTCACAGCTGTGTCATTGGCATTAATTTATGAAGGTTGTAGTTTTGATGATGTGTTGTTTTTGAGTGATGAAATCGTTAAATGGTTCTCAAGTAAAGTTTGCTTATTCTGTTAAAGGCATAGGCATCTATGTCTTCACTCAATTCTCTTTGTCTATATTCTCCGTATTTTAATTTACGTTCTATACAGATTCACATGTGCTACCTTAAATAATCTTCAGTTTGTCTAAAATAAGTTCCTTCACAATTGGAACATATAACTGCTTGTATAAGGTCCCTTTCCACATTCACAAGTGCAGTTATTTTTCAATGTGAAGTGCTGTCTATCCTTAGAGAGTATTTCACATCCTTCGATCCTTCTGATAGTCTAAAGCATATACCACAGTTGGTTATTCCACAAACTTGTCCACATTGCTCTGTTCTTTGTTCACAATACATTGTTACCAATTCTTACAAGCAGACACACCGTTCTATAACTTATTGTTGATGTTTATGGAGGGCATTGCCCAACATATCAATGAGAGCTATACTTCATTTGTATCTAAATTTACATGGGGGAGCTGTGACCGCTGTTGGTGAAGCATCAATTTGTAACTTACATTTTCTCTTGTATTTGCTTAAACAACTACTGTTAAGACACAACATTTTGCTCACAATGTGTTGCAAAGCAAATTCTTTACTTTCATTTCCCATTTTATTCTCAAAATATAGTTGCTGTTGGACGCAAGGGCAAAAGAGAAAATGATGTCGTTTCCTTGCTTTGTTTATATATGCATTGACACGATTTTATTGCCGTTCTTAATGATGCAATATCAATATGAATGTTAACAATACCGTTTTCTTCCAAAGTGACATCGTGTGGCATCTGTAGCATGCTACGTCTATAAATATTTTTGTTTTGTTACTGTCTGTAAAATTGTGCTTGTTTTCCTTTGAAGATTTTGGTAGTGCAGTATAAAATAATGGACAACTATAAATTTAATCCTCATAACGTATGAAATACAACTGATAAAGTACCAAAATCGGGACCAAACTTCACGACAAAATGAAGAATTTGGTAATATGCATAGCGGGTTGTAAAATCCGACATTTATTTGAAAAGCAACTCATGATTATCACATAAATTGCATAACACGTCATAAAAGATTGTAAACGTGAAAGGCATTAAAATCTAAGAAGCGAATTGTTAAATGCAAACAAATGAACATGGTTCGACAAAATGTCACACTTATTTATCGTTGCGCGCACACACAGAAAAGTCTATGACAAAGCAAAACAGAGGGAAGAGTTAGATTTAAATTAAACAAAGTGAAAGAGAGTCTTTCAGAATAAACCATCACTCTACCATGTGCTATACTTAATCCCGCATAAAAATCAATCAAATACAGCGACAAAATTTCGAGGAAGCGTTTCGTTCTGTGAAAATGTTGCTGTAGTAATAACAAGTAAATTCTGAAAAATATAAAAAAAGAAAACACGATGACGATGAAGATAATGATGGTGATGATGATGATGATGATGGTGGTGATGATGATGGTGATGATGATGATGAGGATGATGATGCTGATGCTGCTGATGATGATGAGGGTGATGATGATGATGATGATGATGATGATGATGGTGATGATGATGATGATGATGATGATGGTGATGATGATGATGGTGATGATGATGATGATTATGATGATGATGATGATGATGATGATGATGATGATGATGGTGATGATGATGGTGATGATGATGATGAGGATGATGATGCTGATGATGATGATGTTGATGATGATGATGATGATGATGATGATGATGATGATGATGATGATGGTGATGATGATGATGATGATGATGATGATGATGATGGTGATGATGATGATGATGATGATGATGGTGATGATGATGATGATGATGATGATGATGATGATGATGATGTGATGATGATGATGATGATGATGGTGGTGATGATGATGGTGATGATGATGATGATGATGATGATGATGATGATGATGATGATGATGGATGATGATGATGGATGATGATGATGATGATGATGATGATGGTGATGATGATGATGATGATGGTGATGATGATGATGATGATGATGATGATGTGTGATGATGATGATGATGATGATGAGATGATGATGATGATGATGATGATGATGATGATGGTGATGATGATGATGATGATGATGGTGATGATGATGATGATGATGATGATGATGATGGTGATGATGATGATGATGATGATGATGCTGATGATGATGATGATGATGATGGTTATGATGATGATGATGATGATGATTGTGATGATGATGGTGATGATGATGATGATGATGATGATGATGATGACGAAATTAATAATAATAATATTTTCTACTCTAGGCAAAAGGCCCGAAATTGTTTTGGTGGGGGACCCATCCCATCGAGGATTTCAGTACTCTTTCGACTCGATGATTGTGCCATGTGTTTCCAATTTCAAATCCCCATTTCTGACACAGTTTGTAGTGTGAAACTTTTACAACTTGCTTGAGCTCAATTTCAAATATTCTTCCTGTCGCAGCATGAGATGTTCTGGCACATTATGTGCCACTGACTTGTTCAAAGTTTCTCAGGCTCCACATTTCTCTTACACGTTCTTTCCAGATATAATTTTTCTCACGTACAATTAAGTTCTCTTTCCATTGCCTCTTTCTTAAAGAAGCCCAGGATGTTCTTGGAACTAGGACATAAAGAACGAGTACAACTATTGCATGACATTTTTGCCTCTCTCTGAGACGCTTGCATTTTATTTAAAACTTACTTTACCAACGAATTATGTCAGACATTAAGTTGACTCAAAAAATGAAAAGGTGGTATTGTAATACGGAGATACTCGCGTCCGAAAAGTCACCCGAACTTTCTTTTTCAATCTTCTAAATGAACTCGAAACTTCTGACGTAGATCCAATCTCAGTAGCGAAACGCTAAAACACACCTACATGGTCATTATACCATCAGAACACATAACTTTATACGAAAAGTTCAAGAAATTATCGATAAAATTCCCTGAAGTCAATCAGAGCCATTGCTAATGACGCTAAGATAGTTTCAGAATGCATTATCAGAAGAAATGTACATAAGGATAACCAGTGCAAGTATTATGTGATGTGGAGGGGTCAGTTGATGTCAGGTGTGACATGAGACATTCGTTAGATCCGTGGAAAATGTCTGATCAATAATTTAAAACAACAACAGCTTGCAATAATCTGTTGGTTCTCCTTAAAAAAACATCTTCGATCGGGACCCGTATTCTGTTCCATCGGTACTAAGTTTCCAACAAATACGATTGCCCTGGAACAAGCGAGAGAGATGTCACCATTCCTCATTTTTAAAAGGGCTATTTAGGAGGAACTTTCAGAGAAATTGCAAGGCGCTGGATAGAAGAAAGCGACCTTCTGCCTTCTTATAAGTCTAGGAGAACCCAATAGTGGATACATGCCAATTTCCATGCGGATGTTTTCCTAGAGACATGACATCCTATCTCTACAGACTTCAGTCTGTTATCTGTGTTGCGGAATCGAAAGAGTGACATCAATCAACACTGCAATAACGTCATATAATCTCTCAAGTCTAACATAACCCTCATCATGTAAAAATCTATAAAGATCATCAGATTCTGGTTTGTCAAAGCATCTGATCCCGTCTTGGAGTGGCCATTGATGCTATCAGTGGGATTCATTGAATAAGTGTGACGAAGGCCGCTTCAAATTATTCGTATCTATTCATCAAGTGCAGCGTTCCTTTGATGAGGAATGTGTCTTTTTCTAAATTCATACAGATGACCTCTGAAAACTGACTCACACTGTATATCAGTTAATCGACCAAATTTAAGCAAATGTCTAAAAGCAAATATAATTGATGCTATATAGACCTTTATAGAGAATTTTTACCTATGTTATGCATTGCATATGATTATTAGACGTTTACTATGTTGGTGAAATATGCATTTATGTATACGGGGTCTGATCAAATGTATCCGGACTGTTGCTATATTAACGAAACTGAACAACGCAAAGTAACGCCACTAGGCACAAATTTTCCTTAAAATTTGCTATACAGGCGCAGTAATGTTTAGCGTTCTAGCTCACTTCCACTGTTTACAGCAGTATTTGGAAGGAAGGTGTGTAGCGTGTGATCATCGCATTGAACATGACAGAGAAAGCTGTCATGGTGTACCTGCTCTGAGGCCAACACAAAGTTGCAGAAAGTGTTTGGAGAGGTGTTCATGAGCCACACGCAAATGACCGTTTAAGGACAAATGTTCTGGGAGACCCGCAATCAACTGGAATGAGTAAGACATCACAGATGTGCTTGCAGCTCTGTGCGGAAATCGTCGAATCACAATCCATGAGTTATCAGAGGATGTGCAGATTAGTTACTGCTCAGTTCAGTCTATTATCACTGAAGATTTGTGTATGAAACACGAGTCTTCCATGTTTGTGCCAAAACTGCTTTCAGCTGGCGAAAATGACACACGGGTTTCAGTTACACAAGATCACTTGTGTGTCGACAACAAAGAAATCTGTTTGAAAACATTACAGAAACCTCTGAGATGTAATCGCCAAGCGTTCGGTAAAATTCGATGCAAATTCTCTGCTCAACTTTCTCTGTCGTATTCAATGCGACGATCACACGCTACACACCTTCATTCCAACCAGTGGTATAAATAGCGGTAGTGAGCCAGAACGTTAAAACTTAATGCGCATGCACAGCAGAGGTTAAAGACAACATGTGCCATGCGGCTTCACTCTGCGTGCTTCGGCTTCGTTACTATCGTCGTAACGCGGATACTTATTGATCATATCACTGATTATGTAATTATGGAGGTAAAAGAAAATATTTTCAATACGAAGAATAAAGAATAATTCATTTACTATTACATTTGGGATTATTACACAGAAAGTGTATTTTACAAAATAATACACACACACACACACACACACACACATGATATTAAAATTAAAATAATACATGCTGCCTTTTAAAGCCTAGCCAGGCCCATGGGCCCGGTTCCCCAGTTTCAATGGTGTACGTGTTCCCCAGCTGGACGAGACGCCAGTCCATCGCAGCGTTACTCATTTTCGCCAGCTGAGTGGACTGGAGCAACGTGAAATGAAGTGTTTTGCTCAAGAACACAACGCGTCGTCCGGTCCAGGATTCGAAACCACAATCTTACGATCATGATGCTGACACCATAACTATTATGTCACGCGCCTCCACTACATATGATATTATAGACTATAAAAATGTACAATAAATAATGAAGAAGAAATACTGGATTTAATCTTTGACTACAAAACTACAAAAAACAGACAAATGATCTATGTCTGTCATATCAGGGATTTAGGATTCAAACACTATCCATTATGGCGGCCACTATATGATTAAAAGAAAAGTTTTTCTGAGAAGCGGTGACTTTTTTACAGTAAAATTCGAAACAAAGACCCACTTATCTCTTCAACCTCAATAAGCGAAGAAAAAGTGTGCACTTTAGAAAATGGGTATTAAGCTACTATAACGTGCATGTTGGATATCAACTCTAATTTCAACACAGAATTGTTTTATAAAACAGAAATGAAATATGTATAACTAATATGAATTCGTGAGGAAATATATCATTACGATGACATTCGCGAATATATAAAGTTTTAAGAGAAACTACCACAAGAATCCCAAAAGGAAAGCAGAACAATTTATGCAAAAAACATTCACTGAACATGAAATATTATTACTGTGTATATATAAACGGACGAACGAATGAAAGCATTACAGTAGACCCCACCACCTAAAGAACACACACGAATCCGCAAAGAACAACATTTAACACGCTAAAGACAAAAAATATGTACGATAAATGAGGCCCTGGCCATAATGATATAGAAAAAAACGTACAAAAAGCAAAACAATACATCACAGCAAACAGAAACAGACATCAAAATTAACAAACTAAAATCCAAATGATAGTGAAAAATCAGAAATTCTCAAAGACGCACGCAACAAAATACATGTATGCTCTCGACGCAACTTACTAATAGCGAACGGAACAGAATTACACATTACAGCAGAGCAATCAGTGATAAAATTGAGGCTGACCTAACGAAAACAATAATGACACCAGAGAAATGTTTTATAACAAAATCTGTTAACAACCTAAAAACCTTCCGCAAACTAAAAATCTATGAAAGAATAAGTTGCAAAAGGGCCATCAAGGATTTCCTACAACAGAAACAAACTACCAGAATATTGGAGAAATGATTGAACAGATATATTCAACAGAATTTGTTGAATCAAGAACAGTAGTGTTTATATATATATATATATATATATATACAATGAGGTTTCACTCTCAGGCAAAGCGCATCATAAAGGAATTTGAAAGTATATTACATTCAATAAAAGTGAAAGAACAAAAAAAAAAAATGTAATCCTGGTTTCCAAAATGGACCCAACATGAACAAAAAGGTATTAATACAAAAATCATATTAAAATTTTAAAAAAATATACAAATATATAAGATATATAAAATACATAAAATTATATTTAAAAATGTAACCAAATTATAACATCTATGCAAAAGTATGACACTTTAATCATAAGAGAAATTGATGTGTACATAATAATATCTACTTGAGATTAATGTCGATGTAGTGTATAGGTATATCAACAAAGGGAAATGTCATATCATCAATGCCACACCCAATAAATGTATTAGGGAATTGATGAAGATAATGTTATAGCACCGTAAAAATAACTCGCTATATCTAATAAATAACTTACAAATTACCGAGATGTACTTGCATAGCATGTGACCTTATCTGAGATCGTGTGCTGGAACGAAAACAATTGCAGCGTGGACGGTTTTTATAAGCCATTTAAGAAACACATAAAAACCGTTAGATTCACTTCAACATTTAAATTTAATTTGCCAAAATATTTTCGATGCAGCGAACAGGTCGCAGTCTCAAAGCGACGAAAACATTTTGGCTAATTAAATTTAGATGTTGAAGTGAATCTAACGATTTTTGTGTGTTTCTTAAATGGCTTATAAACACCTTTCACACTGCAGCTTACAAATCGAATTATAAGAAAACTAGTAATTCGTAGATGTAGCGGTTGAAAACTAACCAAATTATCTGTGGTACAGGCATTTCTTGAAGTGATAAGGAAACGAGAATGAATCATTTGAATGACTAGAGGAGAACAACATAATACCTCGATAATCATATACCAGAGTGACTCAAATACCTACGCATATGCTGACTCCCTCACACGAGGCCGCAAACTGAATAATAGTGTTTGTCACCACCTCCTGCGGGAGCCTCGTGGTGCTTTAACGCCCGGTCTGGGAATCGAAACCGCAGTCCCACGACCGCGAGCCCGCTACCCAAACCACTAGGCCATTGCCCCTCCACTCTTGTATATAGTATATAAAAGAAATGAGTGTTCTTTTCACATTTATAAGCGCAGCATCATACCTTAAATATTAATGGTTTCTATTCGTACCTCCTATGATACCCATTGCCTCAGGGCGAAACGCATATTTTGCATATAAGAAATCCGTTAAAAGTACTTTGAATGCAAGAGTGGGGTCATGTCAGGTGGTCTTTTAAATCTTCTTAAAGGTCATGCGATCACAGTTCTCTCAGAATTTCTCGGAAATATATGGTCTACTATTCACTGAATAAGACGTTTTGCTGATATCCATATGCAACATCTTAGACGAATTAACAAACATCTCCATATTCCATGCTGTCCTGCAACTGCGAAACGAACTTGCCCGACATGATGATGCCTTCCTCATATAAGAGAAGTATCCCTCCATAGGCCTGCATTATTTTCTGTGTATAACTACAAAGACCCAGGGCACAATAAAAGAGAAAGCGATCACTGGGTAATACTGTCTCAGCGAAATTCATGAAAAAGCCGACCATCTTTCTTTTCGATTCGATTCTTATCTCTCATTGATTGCCAAGATCTTCATGAAGCAAACACATTAAAAGTTGATGCTATAATGGTAACGTTGTGTTAAATATTGTTCGCAATACACACCTCAGAATACAAAATTTATATATATTTCGTTATGTGCAAAATATTTTTGAGTTTCAGCGCATAGAAAGCACAACGAAACACACATACACACACACGATCACACATAGGTACATACGCACATCACTAGACACACACATAATCACACATACATACATACACACATAAACGCACACACACACTTACGCACATATACATCAGGTTCGGTGTGTCTCGGAACCTAGTAAATAAATGAAATATTTCGCATCGTATTTTTTTCTTAAAATATTATACATCTATCAAAACATACCCCAGCAAAACACTTACGTAAATGTCAATATATAAATTTTCCGTTTCTTAATGTTAGTTCCCAAAATAAAAATTACAGAAGAAACTTTTACCAAACTCCAAAATATTTTGAGCCAAATGTATTTGGAACACATTCAGAAGTAGCGATATACCAGTGTTTGTGTGAGTGTGTGTGTGTGTGTCTGTGTGTGTGTCTGTGTGTGTGTCTGTGTGTGTGTATGTGTCTGTGTGCGTGTGCGTGAGCTTGTGTGTATGTGTGTTTGTATATACATATATATATAAGTATATATATATATATATATAAAAGTATATATATATATGTATATATATAAGTACATATATATAAATGTATATATATAAGTATATATATATATATGTATATATATAAGTATATATATATATGTGTGTGTGTGTGTGTGTGTGTGTGTGTGTGTGTGTGTGCGTGTGTGTGTGGTTTTTAACATTTAACATTCGTAACCCTTTAATTGAAGTGTCTACATCGAAATCAATAGAGTGGATCTCATCAGAATATAGGTCGAACGAACGCAATAGCATAAACCATTTAGTTATGCAATCTCTATTGACAGATAGAAATCCCCTATCAATTCTTCACATACGAAGCACTCGCACGCGGTGGGTGTAAATTTACGCATATATATATGTGTGTGTGTGTGTGTATGGAGGTGCAATGGCCCATGGTTATGGCTGCAGAATCACGGTTTCGATTTCTACATAAAACATTGTGACTGTTTATTGAGCGAAAATACCAAAAGCTCCACGAGGCTCCGGCAACGGGTGGTCTTGAACCCCGCAGTATTCTTTTACCGTAACTTTCACTTTTCCTGCTTATGTTGTATCGGTATTTCAAGGGGCCAGCCTTTTCACACACTGTGTCTCGTTGAATCTCCCCGAGAAAAACTTTAATGGTACGCGTTTCTGTGGAGTGCTCAGCTACTTGCACGTTAATTTCACGAGGTGATTGTTCCGTTGATTTAATCTAGTGGAAACATCATCGTCACAAGCAACGGAGTGCCACAGTAGTAGTAATTCATATATACATACATACATACATACACACACACACATATATATATATATATATATATATATATATATATATGTATATATATAAACGACCTTTCCAGTGTCGTACATCACTGCAAAGTGAAAATATTCGCTGATGACACTAA
>NC_043001.1:8450579-8480579 GCF_006345805.1 Octopus sinensis | reverse complement strand
ATGAATATTGTATGTTGATTTTCAAAAATAAAAGAAAATTAGTTCGCATAGGTGCATGGGTGGGTGTGTTTTAAGAAGCTTGCTTCCAAACTATATGGTTCCGTGTTCAGTCCCACCCTGGGTAAGTGTCTACTTTTATAGTTTCGCGCCCACCAAATATTTATGGGGGAAATTTGGTGGACGGAAACTGAAGGAAGCCTGTCGTGTATATATATATATATTTATATATATATATATATATATATATATATATATAGTGTAGGTATGTTAATTAACTAAATTAAAGAAATACCAGCGAAAACGAGAATTTCTTCTGATTGCATCCATTTTATTCCCGTATATATATATATATATATGTGTGTGTGTGTGTGTGTGTGTGTGTGTGTGTTGTGTGTGTGTGTGTGTGTGTGTGTGTGTGTGTGTGTGTGTCTGTGTGTGTGAGTGTATGTGTGTGGGTGAGTACGTGTATGTGTTTGTCTGTGCGCGTGTGTCTGTGTTTGTGTATGTATTTATGAATATATGTATGGATGTAGGTGCTTGTTATTTGTGTCTGCGTTTGCCCCTCATCATCGTTTCACAACGCGACAGACTAAATAAGTACTGGGCTTACAAAGAATAGGTCCTGGGATCGATCTGTTGGACTAAAGGCCGTGCTCCAGCATGGTTGAATTCAAATGACTGAAACAAGTACATTTATTCATCGATCTTAAACAACAGCAATACTAAAGGAAGGCTGAAGTTTAAGAGAAGAGAAAGCCAAAGTGTCTGATGCTATTCATTTAAACTTATTATTATTACCTCTGCCTTTGAAACTATTTTGAATGGGGAATTTGTTAACTTTGGTTTGTATTAGATAAGGATAAACGATGTATTGTTTCTAAATTTTCTAAATTTTCTATAGCCAGCTTCACATTCCATGACTACCAATGAGTTTGAACATGTACCTCTGGATTATTTTTCGTTTTTTTTTTACTTAATTGGTGATAGCGTTCGGGTTCATTTTTAGTATTCTCGTTTGTGAGAGCAGTCACGTTTACTTCAAATGTGGAGGCGCAATGGCCCAGTGTTTAGGGCAGCGGACTCGCGGTCGTAGGATCGAGGTTTCGATTCCCAGACCGGGCGTTGTGAGTGTTTATTGAGCGAAAACACCTAAAGCGCCACGAGGCTCCGGCAGGGATGGTGGTGATCCCTGCTGTACTCTTTCACCACAACTTTCTCTCAATCTTACTTCCTGTTTCTGTTGTACCTGTATTTCAAAGGGCCGGCCTTGTCACTCTCTGTGTCACGCTGAATATCCCCGAGAACTACGTTAAGGGTACACGTGTCTGTGGAGGGCTCAGCCACTTACACGTTAATTTCACGAGCAGGCTGTTCCGTTGATCGGATCAACCGGAACCCTCATCGTCGTAACCGACGGAGTGCTTCCACTCCACTTCAAATATTCTCATTTTAAAAATCATCTCCAGTTCTTTTTTTGTGAGGACATTGGGGTTGCCTTGACGGACCTTTTCGTTCTGAGTGGTCTTGATGTTCTTTGCATCTGAATATGTTTGCAGTGGGCATTGTTTTCTTTACTTCTGTGTTCCAAGACCAGTATATGCACTTAGCCTGCAACTCTTAAGTCTCTCCCTCTCTCTCGCTCTCTCTCTCTCTCTCTCTCTCTCTCTCTCTCTCTGTCTTTGTATATCTATCTTATTTTCTCACCTCTTCTCTCTCTCTCCCTCTCTCTACAATGTAAAACTTGACTAGAGAAATAAACTAACCCATCAAGCAACCAGCCAACCAAACAAAGAAAAAAACAAATTACAAATATTTCTTGGCTCTTACTCTATAGAAGCTATAATTAAACACATTTATTCGTTTATTCATTTACTTGTTTTAGTCTTTTGACTGAGGCCATACTGGGGCACTGCATTGAGTCGACCAAATCGACCGCAGAATTCATTCTTTGTTGGCCTACTACTTTTTTATCGGCCTCTTTTGCCGAACGACGAAGTTACGCGGCCGTGAACAACATCGGTTGCAAGCGATGATAGGGGAACAAACACACACACACATGCACACACTGAAAGAAATATACACACATACACATATATGACGAGCTTCTTTCAGTTTTTGTTTACTATATCCACTCCTAGAGTTTTGGTCATCTCGATACTGTAGTAGATGACAGATGTCCAAAGTGCTAAGCAGTGGGACTGAACCTGGAACAATTGTAGTTTGAAAGCAAGCTTCTTACCACATAGCTACGCCTATATTTGGATAGATAAATGTTTTCTAATAACGCATATCAACTGTTTTTGCTGCTAAACCGTGCCTAAGAAATTACTGAGCTGACTCATGGGCAACAGCTTTAGAATTATGAACAGCGCTTTAGTTCAGACATTGACTTCTCCTGCAAGAACGTTACTACGTGTAACTTTTAAGAGAGTAAATTCCATTCCAGTCTGCATTGAAAGATATATATCTGTGATTATGAGAAGCAATTACCAGAATAGGGAGTTGGGGCTGAAAAAATTCGAAGCACTTAAATGCACGTTTTAATCCAATACACCTTAAACATATATCAACTCAATGAAATATCACCGTGGAACAATTTGCTTTGCTAATTCTAGTTGCAAAGCGGTTCTTGAGTAATTACATGCCATGTATTCCTTCTGATGTAATCAATTTACTCACCTCTTTCCGAATGATGATATCTTAACGTTTGATTACGAATGACTACCTAGAGAACGCACAAAGATCGGATCCTGTTGAGCAATAGCAAATTGCCTTTTCCGATTCTCTTACTTCCCTTAACGTTACCAATATTTTACTGCTGAAGAAGCTCTACAGTCTGTTGTATCCCAGTTAATTACGATACACATAAATCAATTACAAAGGCCGCTTTAATCGGAAACGGCCATTTTTAAAATTACGCGTCTATGTTGAAATTTTAGAAAAAAATCTATGACTTCAAAAATATCATATACTAGCAGTATCGCCCGGCGTTGCTCAGGTTTGTAAGGAAAATAACTATATGAGCATTTTTAGAGATGTAAAGTATAATAGCCATCTCAATATGGCTAACCACAAAGGATGGGGGTGTTACTGTAGCTTTTTACGTTCTGAGATTTAATAATACATTTTTAGAGAGTTACTTCCCTTATATATGCCAAACATGCATTAAAAATGGTAAAACAGATGGTAAATTTTTTTTTAAATCGTAGACTCATCGTAGACGCGCGCTAATACCCAGAAGGGCTCGATATGAATCACGGCTATAAGATACCCAGTTTTGGTTAAACTGCACGGCAAAATGTAGGAGTAGTTAGGAATCTAAATTGTAGGAGACAGACACACAACCTCTCTTTTATATATAAAGATATCCGCGCGTCAGAGAGTTTTAATTATATTTTGTAAAGAAAAAAAGCCAAAATATTATGGTATAAAAACACAATGCCCTCTTCTCACCCAAGTCATATGCTTTGGCCAAACTTAATAGTGTTTTCTTACATCACTAACATAGTAATATACTAAATTACAAACTCATAACATGAAAGAAATTTCTATGTATACTAATACAATGTAGTATTGGACCACTATTTCACGATCGTGACTGCAACATTCTTCTCAACGATAACAACAACAACAACAACAACAACAACAACAACAATGATGATGATGATGATGATGATGATGATGATGATGATGATGATGGTGATGATGGTGATAAATGTGGCATCTCAAGGCGACTACAGTACCAGTGATTGTAGGATGTCTAGGAATGATAAGAAAAAGGTACTGAAACATATTTGAAAATGATTCTAGGCTAACCATCCTTACAGGAAGTGGAAAAATTCGTGTTACCTGGACCGACTCATGTACTGAGAAGAGCATTATAGCTGTGTAAACAACATCCATTCATGAATCTATGTATTTATTAGTTTTTTAAATACATATTTTACCTGTGAATTTTGCGTGTGTAATCTGGGAATGCATACAATGAGCTTCTCTGCCCTAGGTGTTTGGAAAATACTCGGCGTGAAATGAAAGAAAATTTGAAGAAAGAAGGAAAAAACAACAACAACAACAATAATATCAATCAAAATAATATTAATAATAATCACAATAAGGATACTAAAAAGCTCGTTGAAAACCATGAAAGATGTAATATGCTTCAATCTGTTATGAAGGAGAGCAAACACTTTTCAAGTAAGTTTACGCATATTACCCACGTTGAACAGCATGATATAAGTGCACCAACTGTACTTGCAAAGAATGTGAAATCAATAGCAAAGTAAAATGCGCTTGAAAAATTGGCTGATAGGTGGGAACAAAATCCTCTGCATGGCAGAAGAACACCCACCAGTGGCTACTGCACTTAGGTCAGAATGCAGGGTGTGAGGGCTTTATCTTGGCTACTCAAGATCAGAGCTTATTGACCTGGAAATAGTAAGTCAATATGTTTAAAATGGTGTAGACCCAATCTGCGGTTACTGCAACGATATGATAGAAACAGTCAACCATTTAATCTCTGGATGTAAAGTTTTAGCACCAGTACAATACAAATCAAGACATGCTCGAGTTGGCCAATATCTACATTGCATAATGTATCGGCATTATAAAATCAAAACTGCTGACAAATGGAACAAGAACCACCCTGAGGCTGTAATTGAGGGAGAAAATGTAATCATTATTTGGGATTTCTCATTATATATACACCGGACCATCAAAGCAAATAAACCAGATATTGTTGTGAGAGACCAAAGCAATAATGTATGTTTATTGATTGACATGATCATACCCTGTGACCATAATATCTCGGCAAAAGAATTTGATGTTGTTTGTTCATTCATAAGCCATGCCTGGCTCTTAGGGCTAGTTTCCCCGTTTCCTTGGCGTATAGGTTCCCCACCTGGACGGGACGTCGGTCTGTCGCAGGTGAGCTGCAAGATGCAGGAGGAAGGAGTGAGAGAAAGATGTGGCGAAAAAGTCAGTAGAAGTTCCCCACTACTTTCTGCCGGAGCCGCGTGGAGCCTAGGTGCTTTGCCCACAAACACTCACACCGCTCGGTCTGAAACTTGAACCCGCGATCCCTCGACTGCGCGTCTACTGCTCTAACCACTAGGCCATGTGCTTCCAAAAAAGAATCTGATAAGCACAGAAAATATAAATCGAAATCGAAAAGGTGTGGCATCTCAAGACAGTTACAATATCGGTGATTGTAAGAGAACTTGGAATGCTCAAAAAAGTAATTGAAAATCTCTGGCTTTCCATCCATGCAGAAATGCAAAAGATTGTTTTAACTGGTACATCACACGTATTGAGAACAGCATTGTCGCAGTAAATTTTCTTTCCTTTCCCCCTTTTTATTTTATTTATTTACTTTTCTATATTTTTCTTTTCTCTCTCTGTCTTTCAGCTTTTTCTCTACCAAATGACTCTAAATGAACGACCTGGTGTGCTTGTTTTAATGGCCTACCCATTTATACAGTATGTGTCCCTGACTTATACTAGGCCAGAAATAATAATAATATTACTACTACTACTACTACTACTACTACTACTACTACTACTACTACTACTACTACTACTATAACTAATAATAATAGTAATAATAATAATAATAATTATTATTATTATTAGCATTATTATTATTATCATTATTATTATCATTATTATCATAATAATTATTATTATTATCATTATTATTATTATTATTATTATTATTATTATTATTATTATTATCATACTGGGAAACTGACATGAATGAACAGCATGATACGGTAGGCTGCAGATAGCTACGCATGTCAGACTCCACAAGCTCCAACAAAAACCTGTGATAAAGAGAAATAATGATAATTATGAATATAATAATTCCAACTATACATGTTCATCGGAATCAACGGCATAGCTGGAGATAAATGATACGCATCTCATTATTTACATGAGTGGTAACAAATGGGAAACACCGCTTAGTTTAAAATAAAAGCATGGTTGACAAAGGTATATAACGAGCATCTATGAAACATGAAATCTTTTAAATATTCGCGTTGAAGAAAAAAAACACTTCTTCAACGCGAACATATAATAATTTGAGATGCATTGCTGCTCATTAAACATACGTCATGCCCAGTCACTAAGGATTTGATATCGATTATATGAGTAAGATTATTATTAGAAGAATATTGTCCAAAATAACAAAAATGTGATTAATTCTAAGGCATATGCCAATCTGAAAATAAACAGAAAAATTATACTTAGTACATCTGAACCATATATTCGTTTACTTAGCAAAGATGTGGTATGTCGGTTAGCATACGAGTTTTACAAGAATACACGGGCAGAGATACACATATATAATTTATATACACGAGAATAGGGTGTTGTATATGTAATATACTATTTCATTTTCTATTCATTATCGCAACAACATACATAATGTTCTGCTGCCATAAAAATTGTCTGTACGTATTTCGTCTAATTGAATTTTCTCTGTTTTGTTTTTTAAACATTTACATATATACGCTAATATGACCAAGTATCTACTCTGCGCATCTTAAAATAATGAAGGATTTTAATTATTAAACGCTTACACATATTTAGGCTGCATTGCTTGAATTTATTTCCTCGATGTTCCTCTAAATGCAGCTTTTCTTCAATAAATTCTCTTTCTATCTTCGTCTGTATTACTTTCTCCAACTCAATTACCAATAGTAATCTATGTATTTCGGAAGTGGCTGCTTTCGAACGATATATTAAAACTAGTAACAGCTTGTATTGCGTATAAGAGCCTGCATATATAATATTTATCTTCAGCTATAAACAACACCAAAAGTAATTTTCCCCAATGTGTGACACATTAAATGAGATTTGTTTTCCCATAGATTCCTCTTAATAGACATAGGCATTCTCTTTCTAAACATGATTAACTGCACTAATTATTCCAGCTTCCTGTTGCTTTCGCACATTTCGGCGTCCATATATCTTTTGTGCTATTCGGCATGAAAAGAAGATTAGAATGGTAGCCTAGTTATTTACTGGGATCATATATATTGATAGGAATCCGTTACTGCGGAACAATATTGAAATCCGACTGAATGACAACAAACGCAACAAAGAATTAGTCGTGTAAATTGAATGGACGATTATCTGTATAAAGACATAAATAAAACGAAATATATATCCTGGGGCAAAATATGCACAAGGAAGTTGCTTCTTTTGTGATTCATACTGAGAAGTGCTTAGATAAAGGAGGAAATGTTTTTGCTTTAGCTGTCTTTTTCGTTAGACACTGATCTCGTGCAAGTAATGAAATCACGTGTAATTGTGTCTTTCTTGCAGACGCCATTGTTATTTTTCTACCTTGCATATTCGTCTATACTTTAGTAGGATTACGGTTCCGAAATACATCATTGCTTTCAATCAGAATTTCTGTAAGTTAATAATCATAATTCTAAACATTATTTATGCATCATTTAGTCTTATTACATCCCGAATTCCAATTAATATTCGCTTTGTTTCAATAACAGATTCAAGAAAGAAAAAGTCTGTGAAACTACAGACGACTGAAAGACTAAGAGAACTGTGGAAACTAGATGAGAAATAAATAAATAACAAATATAAAATATTGAAAGCTAATAATTATCTGAATAATATAAGGTGTTGTATTTTCTGTAAATGGGGGCCGATTCCTATACATATACACATTCATACATACATAAATACGTTGATACATATTCCACAATCTTTGTATATATTCTGTGGAAGAAACTATTTGTCGGTGTTTTACAGTCGTGAGAGTAGGAAAAGTACAAATATGTACATACATATATGAGAGTATATATATATATCTCTCTAAGTGTTTACATATATATACGTGTGCTTGTGTATGTGTGTGTATGTGTGCATACGAACGCACATAGAAAAAAAGAGAGGTTTTACTGTCTTTCGGTTTACATAGCACTTGGTTTCTACATACAGTAATCCCTCGACTATCGCGGGTGTTACGTTCTTAAAATCCCCCGCGATAGGGGAAAACGCGTGAAGGAGAAACAGAATAATACTGTATATTTTTTAATATTATCCAAAAAAGAAGAAAAGAAGTTTATCATATCTCCAATGATCAGTTGTAACTGCACGCACATCAATGTTCTATGTGAAAAGTTGAGTAGTATTTGCAGCTTGAAACAGTAGCGGAGATGCGACCCGAAACTGTGCATCGATCAAGGGTTTTATTACGCTTATACCGAGAAGGAACTAGAAATATGAATACAATTAAAAGATAATTGTGAAATAGCGTAGGTGCCATAGACAATGTTAATACCCAAGTAAGTAAGGTGATGGTTAGAAGAGAAACAGCAGATATCACTCTCTCAATCTTACTTTCTATGTTCCTTCGTCTGTTTTTCTGTCAGATCGTTTGTCTATATACCTGCCTATATAATGTATGTATATATATATATATATATATATATATATATATATATATAATATATATATATATATATATATGTGTGTATGTATATATACATATATATATACCTATATATATACATACGTATGTATATATATATATATGTATATATATATATATATATATAATATGTAATATATATATTAGACAAAACGAGATAACAAAGCCAAGGGTATGAGGAGTTATCAGGAAATGTATAAGGAAAATGATATAGATATGGTCTTACAGCTGTTTCTGGTATATTATGAATATCCCTTCATCAGAGACGATGTGAGATGGTAAAATATATAGGTGAATAGTTGAGCTCGGAATACGGAATTATTATGGAAAAGAAGGAGATAGGGAATATAGAAGAAAAATATGAGAATGGACGTAGAAATAAAATATAAAATATTGTAATTTCAGCTCCATTATTTGAGTAAAGTGATGTATAGAATTTTCTTTTCAGTACCCATGGTACCCGCAGAACACATGCATCGTGCACACCAATGGAAGCGAGGGAGGAAAAATTTTACAAAGAAATCTTCTCAAAGTAAATTTTTTGATTCTCTGTTGCACATATTTATAACACAAGCCTATTGACATATACATCTGCTCAACACTACCCAAGATGTAAGATTGTAAATGCTAATTCATTATTTAAACAGTGTCTTTTCGTATTCCTAGTACAGAATTAATTCATAGAAATTTAGGAAAAACACTGTAGATTCAGATGACATTCTACACCACTGATTGCCTTATGTCATAGAATAATCGTCGTCATTCCAGTAATTTTTGATGTGTATTTTTAGAAGTGTTTAATCTACATATAAAATGACATGAACCTCTCTTTAGAAAAGGAAAGTAAGATATAGAATCATGAAATAAATGTGTATTTCTGCCAAGATAACTGTTGAGCGAATGCAGAATGATGCTATAAGCCTCAGCGATTTCGCTCAAGCTGAAAGAATTATCAGCCAAATAACCCTCGTATCACAACCAAATCATAATCTATAGCCGCAAAATGAAGGGATCGCTATATAATATAGTCATATATGCTAACAAATACAGAATTTACAATGCTAGAACACATTTAATCATGGGCTTTCTTTATCAGAAATAACCTGGCGTGGAAATCATCAGCAATAATTACACAGAAATGAAAATTGGCAGCGAAAAAAAAAATATTTAAAATTACTTTACACTGCATTTAATTTCGGCTGTAATATTGGAGAAAATGATAACATTCTAATCAGTTTTCAGCTATTCTTTCGGATTCTGAAGATGTTTCTATTTATTTTGTTTCGTTATTGATATCATTTACCTCTTCGACACCATGTTCTATTCAATACTGAATGGAATAAAATGGATACTGTAACCACGAATTATATTGTACACTGTAGGATAAAACCAACTTAATGAAACTACATATTTAATACGATAAACCTGATCATTAAATTTAGTCGAATAACATACTTTCGAATAGTAATCACAATAAGAAATAAATGTAGATCTTGCATTAATTGAATGTCATCAGGTCTATAACTGTCCAATGGAACTAATATAAAATATTCATTGTACTTTCAGATTCTCTGCCATTATAATATAATGCTACTTTATAATGGCACAAATAATCATTTAAAGATACCATTTTCTCCAACGCGAATCAATATTAGATGGCTGTAGAAATAAAAATCACTCTCAACGAGAAAGGTTACCTATGGTTACAAAAGCAAAAGAACCTTGTAAAATTCCAATCTAACAGATCAAGTTTTAAAAATTCAATCCTCCAAGTAACAGGTGCTTTCAGTGTGCTTTCAAGGGAGAGCATTCACGAGCGCTTCGCAACTGTGCCTCTTATCAATTAAGGTATTCAACCACGAAGAAGCAGCAGGAAAATATATTCACCACAACATGCACTTTAAGAAAAGAACACAGTTTTGAGCTTATGAAGACAGTAGTGTTTAGGATGGTTTGCGTCAAAGTAAGTATAATAATATAATAAGGAATATTTCACAATTTCAATGGCAGTATCAGGTGAGTGTAGCATATTCAAACTAAATCCAACTTTTCTAGTCTTTGTGAATAAGAAATATTTATAACAGTCAGGACATTACCAGTTATATTGAGAGAACACAAATTAAAGGCTGGTACTTATGCACAAACATACTGCGATAACATATTTATATAATGTATATATGTGTGTGTGTGTCTGTATATATATTTATCTCTATGTACCTATATTTTGTTGTATCTGGGGAGAGTCCAATATACAAGGTTATTGAGTGGGAATCTAACTGGTGTGTCAATTAATAAAGCATTAAAAGAGAATGACTCAACCCAGACCCAACAAAATATGCTTCAACACACGAATTCACACGAAGAAACCTACAAACCAAATACAGAAACAAAGTATATATCTATATCTATACATATATAATTTTTTTAAAGGGAAACGTGAGAAGAAAAAAAATAATATAATATAATACCGTGATATTGCGCGGGCTAAGATCCCCGTTGACAGGCCGTTGGTTTTTATAGCGTGTTAAACACTTTGGGTATGCGAATTGGGAACTCCTCCGTAGAGTAACTGATGCATTTATTGGGTATATAAACAGTTTGGATGCTTGTTTTTGCGGAGATTGTCAAGGTGATGGAAACCCAGTAATCTTCGAAAATTAAGTAAAGTCGTCCACTTCTTTTTTCAGTCTGTAGAAAAATGCCTAAATTTGACCTGTTTATAATTATACCATATGTTATATATATATATATATATATATATATATATAATATATATATAATATATATATATTATATATATATATATACAATTAAAATCTTTATAAGGATTTATCAAGTAGTTAGCGTGAAAAACCTCACAAGGGAAAATTTAATCAATTACTCCTCTTAAACATATTTGTATTAAGGGCATTACTAAAACAACAAAAATAACTCTTAAGACACCATCATAGAATATATTTACTACCATCATTGTACCAAGATCACTATATATATATATATATATGTATATATATATATATATATATATATATATATATATATATATATATATATATATATATATATATATATATACAATTAAAGAATAGGATAAAATCTTTATAAGGATTTATCAAGTAGTTAGCGTGAAAAACGTCATAAGGGAAAAATTAATCAATTATTCCTCTTAAATATATTTAAATTAATGGTTTTACTAAAACAACAAAAAGAACTCTTAAGACACCCTCATAGAATATATTTACTACCATCATTGTACCAAGATCACTACCTGCTGCTGCTGCTACTACTACTACTATTATTACTACTACAACTATACTGCCACACTTTTGAATCCAATCGGTTTTCTGTTTTGTCTGTGGCATTTTGTACATATTCCAGAATCTATTCTTCGAAACTTTCTCTTTCACATACATTTTCTATGCAGTGTCCATCGCACCAGACTTTATACCAAATGGCGACTAATGCAATAAAGCAGCAACAATTGTCACATTCCCAATAGATACTTGACTTTGCATTCAAACATGGAAAATATTTAGGTCAAAGAACGGAAAGCAAAATTTCAGAGCAGTTTTTAAAATTTTTTGCTCCAAGTTATCTTCGATATTTGCTCCATGTAGAAAAGCACTTGCCAGCATATTATTATAGCTTCTCTGGCTTCTCTATCTGAAAGAATCCAGTATTATGTCTAACATTAACAGCACCCCATTGAATTTTGTGTTTATACTCAAACGCCATCTAGCAGTCAGTTGTTACGCTTGACGCGTTAGTGATGTTTATGTTTCAATGTAGCTAGTTTTTATTGAAGATTAAAAGCACTCACAATTGACCTTTAGACAACACATTCTGGTTACAGGAAAATAATTGTACCTGCTTTCACTAGAATATTTTCCCTCGGCTCTTTGTTTGTTCCCGTCATTCATTGGCATAAGATATACAATCTCATAAATATTCATCATTGGTTTTGCCAAATGGACACATTTAGGAATAGATATTCAGATGGTAATGTTTATTATAAGCGACTGTCTTTAGTATTTCATCTCTTAATTATTAGTTAATTAATTATTTCTCAGTCTTAAATTATTTATATTAAGGGATCGTTGTAACCAGATGACATAAAAAAAAGAGAAATTCAAGGCAATTTCTGAAGGTAGTTCGGATTGCGTGTGGGAGTGCAAATAGCTATGCACCATTTTATATATTGATGAATGCGTATATGTGGATATAATTGCATGTAGGTCACTCGTAATCACATACACACACACACACACATATATATACACATATACACACAAACACACACACACACACATACACACACACACACACACACACACATATATATATATATATATATATATACACGCACACACACAAGCACGCACACATTCACACAGAACTCTCTCTTTCCTTCTCTCTATAAAGACGTAGATGGAGAGGCGTGAAGACAGTAAAGTAGATGTATAAATTTTTTTTATTTATTTGTCCTAATTTATATCGTCTATTGAATAATTTGGTACTTTGATCTCTCTTCCACTTGAAATAGAAATCTTATCAATATGGAAAACACTTCATAAACTATTATTTTCTCATTTAGTATGGACGTTGTTACGACACTGAATATTATGCAAACCAGGCAGGCCGTTCTACCAATACTCATTTTCATGCACGCTATAAATACCTGGAAGATATTAATCTCTACCGGGAACAAAGAATGCTAATCTTTCTCTAATTAATTCGTCAATTGAATAGACGTTAATCATCTCCATGCTGTCATCTACTCACTGTTAGACTGATAACATCGTGTGCACTAACTACAACATTATCTTTTCACCTCGTGGCAAATAGCGTGTTTTGGGAAATAGATACTTTAGTTTAAAATCCCAATTATCAGAAATCATGTATATATTGTTTTACCTATCAATTTAATGATTCATTCTTTCAACGCATTAACATCTAAATTAGCACAGCTTGTAAATTTGTAATAAACGAAAGTAAAAATTCAACAAAAAAAAGGATGGGTATTCACTCTCTGTTGCAGTGCCAGACAGACTGTGAACTATTTAAATTACTTCAACTCATTAGCACAGGAAATGAGGACAAATTACGGTGTAGCCAATTGTTTTCAGAATAATGGTGTGATGTCAATGTATAGGTAATATGACACCTTCTCAATTAGATATTAGATTTTTAGCAACTAAATTTTTCATTAATTACTAAAGCATGACCAGTCCATATTTTTTGATAGATTTTATAAAATCAAAGAAATACTGGCGTTTGAATTGTGGCTCTCCAAACTAAAATGGTATGAAATAAAATGATTAAAATTCGTATTTATTTATATCTTTCGCAAAAGATTGATACGCCACCGACAAACAAATGGGGTTTATTTGTTTTCAGTAAAGACAGTCTAATGAATCTGCGGAAATATGAGTCTGGAATAAAATGACATATTTTACACACTACATTGTAAGAAAATCGAATTCATTTGGAAGATGCCTTAATGAAACATATGAACAATTGGATTCCATTTGTTATTTGAACAATTTGACAATCTTATTTCTTGGTTGTGTTGCTACATTGCCGTTTAGATTTGAATTTCGTATGATAGGCAGCACAATATTTCATGGGAACATATTTGTAAATACTTTTGGCAACAATTTTGCATCCCATATCATGGAATTATTTATTGTTTGCGATGGTGTAGATGATATCAGTGAAGTCTTTTGCACTTATACGGCAAACTCGGCAATTCTAGCTAATTATGGTTGCGTGAAGGCAACGTTATGGCTTTAACATTTAGTTAATTTGCAGCCACTTCCTGCAAATCGATAATGTGAAATTTTTCTTCGAAGTATGAAATTTCTCTGTTGCAAGCACAAATGGAGCTATTACCCTTCGGATTATAGCTGTCCACAGCTAGCGTCTTGCGTATTCATAACTTTCTAATGATGAGTATTTTAATATAAATTCAAGAAGGCTATTCCTCTTAGTAGTACACGAATTAAAAGTTGTGCTACGTCCTGAGTTATTAAATGACCCAACGATGAGGAAACGTTTGATTTACACGTCTCGGCTTTAACTGTCCCGTGACTCTTCTCTAATAATACGTTGCAGAATTCACATGTCTTTCAAAGCAAGCATTATACATCTGACGCTGTTTCTTGCTAAGACAGACATTCAACGTCAAGTATGTTATGGACGTTTCTGGTGGAAGGACTGAGTCTCTACGTATTGTTGTCCGAGTTACAGATCATTTCGAATATCTCGTTTCGTAAATTAATTACTGGTACTCGCAAAGACACAGCAGGGAATGGAATACGATTTTATTAAATAAGGGCGGCGTTAGATTACATATTTTCACGAGACGGCTGATATATATCTGTAGCTATAATTGTAGAACTTACGTATCCTTGGTTATTTTATTAAGCTTAGTACTTCTCAGAGCATACAGAAGACATACACAAACAGATGTTTCACAAGGTTAATGTCAATCCAAGGAAAGCTTCTTAATGAACTATCAAACATGGACTCTTTTGCTTATAAACTATGAGTTTCCTGTCCATGACAATAATAGGTCCTCTTCTCCCATTTGTCTTCTTAATGTCACCTGATTACAGCATCTATATGAATATATATATATATATCTATATATATATATATATATATATATATATATATATATATATACAAAGAGAGATAATATAGTGTGAAGGAGATTCATTTTCACAACACCCATAAGCAAAATATTTGTGCAGGTCATTTATCAAATTCTGAACACACATACATCATCTTCGACGAAAGGTCATCTTGTCTGAGTGTATATATATATATATATATATATATATATATATATATATAGGTACAGGACGTCACCAACAGTAAGCAACATGAAATACGTAAACAATTTCTTTAAAATACTCAAATAACGAGGGGAAAAAGGGCAAATAAAACAAAGAACGACTCTTCATCAGTTGTCACTTTGTATCTACACCACATTTCGAGCAGCCAGAGTGAATATATGTATTATAAATATAATATAATGTAATATGATATACTATAATATAATATAATGGAATTATATATATATATGTATATATATATATATATATATATAATATATATATATATATATATATATATATATATATATAATCTGCCACTAAGACAACAGTTTTGCAACCATTCTATGCTCTCAAGAATTTTAAATGCTTACGGTTGAATATTGTGGCTGACTTTTCTCTCTGCTAAGAGTGTTGTTATTTTGAAGCTTATATCTACAAATTTTCTACAAATTTCTCTGACAGTAGCGAATGTTACGACTCTTCGTATACGCACATGTATTGCTTATATAGCCGAATCCGTATACGGAACTGCGGATCTTTTAGTAATGGCTCTGAATTTTACACGAAATCTATAATGTATATATAAGAAAGAAGAAAGCAAAGGACCACTGATGCGGTCACAGGACTGTGACGAAAGAACTCTGGCCGAAATAAGATTAAGTTTAATGTAAAAAATAAATAACACTGAAGCAAAGTAACACCAAATATATAGTGCGTGTGTTTTTTTTGGCTAAACTGGCAAAATGACCATTCCGAAATACAACAATATGTGTATATATATATATATATATATATATATATATATATATATATATATATATATATATATATATATATATATATAATATATATATATAGATATATATATATATACACGCACGCATATACACACGTAAATGTATATACAAATATAAAAATTGATATGTATGTATATGCGCAAGTATATTATTTAAATGCACACACACGCGGATATACAAGTATACATGTGGATGCGATTATGATCTCTTACACATATACATGCAGGCGTACGTGTGTGTGTGTGTGTGTGTGTGTGTGTATGTGTGTGTGTCTGTCTGTGTGTGTTTCTCTTTGTCTGTTCATGTGCCTTTCTATGCAAACCTACCCTTTCATATGCGACAGAAATCCAGATACTACAGATGATATGAAGCTTGCAGTCATTGGTAATTTCTTTCAGGAATAAATTAACCATATCTCTGGAGAGGTGAATTTTAGTTTAGAAACTTATACATCACAACGATGGAAGCGTTGCAACTCGCATGTATTGAAATATATGAAAGTGTAAGTTTGTGCGTTTGATTGTGTGTCCGGAGAGTGAGTGGGTTTGTATTTATATGAATGACCAATAAATGTATCGAAGAGGAAATCTCTAAAGGGTAAATTTCATTGAGCGCAATCTTCTCAAATATGGCTAATTGGTTACTGAGCATGATAGAGAATGTTACTATGAACTGCAGCTATATTCAGAATGAAAAGAATATGAATGAAGCTAGCATTAAGACGTATTCATTCACATAAATTGGTGAGGGAGAATATTGTCTGAAAATATTTGACCAATATTGAGGTCAATATTTCACGCTAGAAACACACATAGACGTTCCCATATACATTTACATGCGTATACAGTCATGTGAATAAGATCACAAAAATCAGCACATAGACAATCACATGGGATAAAAGGAAAGAGTAACACGGAAATTAGCTTCATAGACATCATTTGAATACATATTTGTGCTGTCGCATATTGATATTAACAAGAAACATTCGGACAGACAAGTATATTTTGATGTATATTTATATAGAAACTTCGCCTATTCCGATCAGGCTTCTTCCCACAGCAATCAAATGGCGGTTCAGTTCTCTTCTCATCCAACTGTCATACGGATATTACACTGTGTCAATTGCTCGAATGGGTGGTATGGTGTGTCTCTCTAAGCGCAAATAAAATAAAGCTAAAAACAACGACAGAGGGCATGCCACATCCTACCATTTCCTTATAGCTTTCACACGCATTTATATCCCCACACGCACACATATAAGAAGAATACTTTTGTTAGTGAATTCGAAATTTCGGTTATCCAATCCATCATCTGTCAATCTGATGATTTATTGAGTAAAAACTCAGTTTAATGTAATATATATATATATATATATATATATATATATATATATATATGTGCGTGTGTGTGTGTATGTATATATATATATATATACATACATAATATATATATATATATATATATATATTATATATATATATATATATAATATATATATATATATATATATAATATATATTATATATATATATATATATACACACACACACATACATACATATATATACCATAAAAATTTAATGTACATTTAAACACAAAAATAGGTGACCCTTAACAGGCCGCCTCACATGGTAGAAGGAGCTTGCGCGGTGAATTTGAACAATTATAATGTATAATGAGGAGGCGCGTGTTACTGATGAGAACTTCGCCTGACAAATTATTTTAATTGCTAATTAAAGTACGAATCCTAGGGCTGGCTGTAAGAAATAAGGTAAAAGTTTTTTTTATTTTTCATTCCCTTCGAAAATGCTTTTAAATGTGATTTTGGATGTTTTGACAGCTCCTTCTATCATGTAAGGCGGCCTGTTAAGGGTCACCTCATTTTGTGTTTAAATGTACACTAATTTTATATCGAAAATATGTTGTCTATTGACTTGTTTTACATGCTAGGCCACTAGTGGAAGAATTTCTGTTTTGCTATCCTATATTATTTTAAGTATATATATATACGGAGAGTTTACGAAAAAACAACAACAAAAGACGAAGGCAGGTAGTGTACAAAACAAACAGATGTATTAGTATATAACGCTCAGGAATAGAAAAAGTATTTTACGTTTCGAGCCTACGCTCTTCTACAGAAAGGGACACAGAAATAAAAACAAGGATAGAAACAAGGAGAGAAAAAATGTGTGCAGTGGCTAACCATCTATCATATATATATATATAATATATATATATATATAATATATATTCATAATTAATCAATATAGGGTGGCAACAAATTTTGTAGAAGTTTTTTTGCCACCAGCGGCCTAGTGGGAAAAAATTTGAAGCTTTGGCTGTTATTTCTAGTGGGTGAATGGCCTATTATGGCCGTTCCTTGATTGTGATATTATATATATATATATATTATAATATATATATATATATATATATATATATGTATGTTTCTGTGTGTGTTTGTATGGGTGGGTGTTTCTGTTGTATATGCATATGCTGGAAGAAAGAAAAGGTAGCCGAATTTAAAGGGTGGGTAGTGACTTGTACACTCCTCCCTAGTAACCATTGCGATAGACGAAGTGCATGACAGAAAGATTAACGTGTGGAATATGAGTCAATAAAGTGCATTAATAAAATATATTTTACAAACTTCGTGCAGGGTGTGCTCAAAACGAGTCATTTAAAAATATGAAATATGTAGAAAACGTTTTTTATTTCTTTAATGTTTATAAAACATGCATTTCAGTAAATCAACAAGATTACACTATCTTATGGAAAGAAATCCGTAGTCTTATTTATTGATTTTGTCAGCGTTTACAGAAAAAAGAGACTTTCTTAATTTTTGCAATACGCACACACAGGCAAACAAACACACACTCACACACCCATACACATACACGCAAAATCGCGCATACCCGTTATTAAAATTAGCCTCGACCATCACTTGAATAGCGGAAAGGTTTACAGTGTTAAGAGCTGTAGTTCATACTGTAGTTCATATGATTGGTGTTATTATTATTGCCACTGAACATGTGGTTGTCGTCAGTACAATGGAGCCAACATCGCTTCAGGATTATCATCTCTCATTCGCTCCCGTCTGTCTTGTATATTCATAAACTGTTTCTAGCGTGCTCGAGTGTGTAATTATATCTGTCTCAATGCATAAAATATGGCCTGGTTCTTACATCAACCCGCCTGTCTTCTCTTTAGCAATATATTAATCTTTATTCTCCCTCTCCATTGAGATTTTGGGTAATTTGTATAATATGGATATTCATTAATCAAATTTAATAAAGATTATTATAATTGTTGTTGCATATATGTAATTGAATTGTCATACTTTTACTTTTACAATTTTTGACAGTAAAAAAATTCGGCTCGGCTGCTTTTATCAAACAAGAATATAGTATTAGGGCTGAGGAAGCTGTAACTCTTCTCTGGGTCGGGGATTGGCTTTGGTATCTAATTGATGAAAACGGCAAACAGACAAACAAAATATTCTGTATGAATACATGAATTTTTTGTAATATAATGCATATTTGTAATATTCTTTTCTACTCTAGGAACAAGGGACGAAATTTTGGGGGCGGAGGCCAGTCGATAGTTCGATCCCAATACGCAACTGGTCATTAATTTATTGATCCCGAAAGTATGAAAGGCAAAGTCGACTCCGGCAGAATTTGAACTCAGAACTTAAAGAGAGACGAAATACGGATAAGCATTTCGCCTGGCGTGCTAACGTTTCTCCCAGCTTGCTGCCTTATTTAATGTCGTTAAGCAGTTTGTCCGATGTAATAACGGTTCTGCTCGCTCGCCGCCTCCATATTTGTGGTATTTCAATGCATTTCACATGTTTTGCTTACGTGAAAAATAGTAATTTCTATACTGCAGTGTGACAGTTGTTTTTTGTCTATCTCCTTAACTTCTTGGAGATTTTAGGTATAATTGTACAGACGTGTCCATCTGTTCTCTGGATATCCTTGTTTCATATTTTGATTATAATCACCTTACTTTCAAATTGTATGGATAATACCGTACTAAATTCTAGTGCCTCAACTTTAGTACTATATTCATCTGAATATATATATATATATATATATATATATATATATATATATATAATATATATATATATATATATATATATGATTCTATAAATTTTCGTCTCCAACGTGCTTGCACACGTGTGAATGGTATAGGTTATTGTGACAAAATATTTTGGTTCCCGGTGACAAATTCAGTAATCTGTTACACAAACCATGTCAATTCCTCTCGACGTACAAACAAATGAATCAGTTTGAATAATTCTTCCATTGTTAGTTCCACCCCGAAGAAAATTTGCATGCTCTGTTCGTCGATATATATAAAGAGGATATATAAATATCATTCTGTGATATACGTTTAATAATATTTGAAGCTGAACAACATGATCGTTCTCCTACTCCCAATTGTAAAAAAACCCGTTATTCTAGGAGTTTCGTTTATATACATTTTAGTGGGGTCAGACTATCTATTGATTAAACACGTTTGCCTAACTTTCAAAATAATGGAAAATTTTGATTTAGTGCATTAAAAATAATAATAATGATGATGATGACGATGATAACAAAAACAGCAACAACTTTAATAATAATAATAATAATAATAATAATAATAATAATAATAATAATAATAATTATGATGATGATGATGATGACGATGATGATGATGATGATGATGATGATAATGATGGTGATGATGATGATTATGATGATGATGATGATGATGATGGTGATTATAATGATGATGATGATGATATGTATTTGTGTATGTTTGCATATATGTTCATATATAAAACAGAATTTCTTCAAAGATCGATGTCAAATAATTACTAGATTGTTTCATGCAAGAATAATTTAAACTGGGAGATTAAAGGCTCGATTAACATGATATTAGTGCAACTAAACATCAAAACATACTGTTCGTATGTAGAACATAGTATACCAGCTATATATTTCTATGTATTATTAACGATTAATGACCATATTTGCCTTGTTACTTTGATGTGAAAAAAAAATAACAAATATATTGATGTATATATGAAGCAAATATATATCAATATTGGAAATAATTCACTGTCGTTCTTTATACTTAAATAGACACTTCAAAACAAATTTATAGAATATATTTATATTTACTGCTTTCCTGCGGCTAATGTATCAGAGCTGATTGTATTTGGTCAATATGTTAGACTTCAATAATTCAAATAATAGAATTAAAGCGCTTGTTCCAGTCGGTCATGTCCTAAACTGCTCTACTTGATTATATTTCGATCTGAAATAGATACAAACCAAACATATTAATTTAAATCAAGAAGATAATTTGATAAATAAATGGCTATTTTAGCGAACGAACACTTTTCGATTTTTTCTAAATAATTAATCACCACTAATATGATAATTAATTAAAACAATTGACATTTAATTTATAGATATCACATATTCGCATTATAAGACACATACCAGATATGTGCATACAACGTTTATCAAAAATGGTTTGTAAAATATTTAATCCAATATTTGTTAATTCAATTTTTGAGCGTAATTGAAGTTATTCACTGTTTCTATATTTTTATATTAAATTTCCGAGGATGCCGTGTGATACATTTCCGTACACATCAAATAAAACTGTACCATGTTCATCATTATATCATAAATATATGTATAATTTTGTATGCACATAAAGATTAATCGTAAATGTAATATTTCAAAGATCACTTTGTAATCTAATTTTTTCCAGATTATTACTTACAAATTGCCCTGATATATGGACATGTCTGTTTATGAAAGTTAGTCCAGCTTGAATTTTATAGCCATAAATATCATGGAAAGATTTATTTGTCTACACCATATTCGTTTTATCCAATTCTTATTATCAACTGCAAATACCATGTTAAGTTAATATAGAAACAACACAATTTTGTACTCGTATATAGTTATGAATGTCATAGAAATTAAATGAATGCTGAAATACGTAAACTAATATCAAACTTTGAAATTTTCATTCAACAATCCTACATTAAATTAAGGCAATACACAAAAAGAAATAGAGAACCGAGGCAGCTCGAACTGCGATGTGTATACATATATAAGCTTTAGAGTCAATTGCCGCCGTCGGTTTGCATTATCTCATACAATGTCGTAGGATATTGATAGATTCTGCTTTAGATTTTGTCAATGAGATCACATTGAAGGAATAGTTTCTATTAACTAAATTGCAAACTTTGGATTAAAATATAGAGGGGACTCTCCTAAAAATTACATTATCATTTAGAGGAAAATACATAACGTTATATTACGTACGAATACAAAACTAAGAAAGGATAAGGAGAACAGCAAGAGTTTAATTTAACAACAGAGAGAGCAAAAGAGAAAAATAAAAATAAATAATATATACTGTCAACTTTCTCTATTTACGAAATATATAACTTTAGCAAGTTGTGTAAATATTGGAAAGTGTCAAGAGATAAACATTCAAATTCTGAATTAAAGTATTTGGCATAAGGCCAGCAATTGTGAGGGAGGGGGTTAGTCGATTACACCTATTGCAGTGTTCATCTGGTATTTATCTTATTGACCTCGAAGGGATGAAAGCCAAAGACGACCGCGGCGGAATTTGAATTCAGAATGTAAAGACGGACGAAATACCGCAAAACATTTTCTCCGGCGTGCTAAGAATTCTGTAGTGATAACTCGTTATCTCAACCCGAGCAATCAACGCCTGAATTATATTAGATAAAGGAACCGGATTAATACATTTTAAAAAATAAATTGAATATGCTAGATTTTGTTCAAAATTATTTTATTCTGTACCATTCGTACGTAGTCAACTGTGTGGACTTGTTTTGACTATTCGCAACAACCATGGCATTATGTGATCCATAAGAAATATTAGCAGTAAGAAACAGTGAGAGGGAGAGAGAAAGTGAGAGAGAGGTCGTGTTTAAAATGTCTTGAAATAGAAACAACGTTTGCGTTCATATTTCATAAAAAAAAAAAACATTATTTACCAAGTGATGGAGCGTCCCAAAATTTCACTTTTTTAAATAGGTATATGTTTGTTTCTTCTTTTCATTTTACTCTTCACTTTGTTTCATTTGTTTTATAAAAATAATATTAGATACCACATTTCATCTGGCATTGCTTATCAGCTTAATTATTTTCAAAAATGATTGCATAACTATATAATTATCTAATATTTTCTCCATGCCTGGTTGCATCTACATTTTAGTATGAAATGTCACGAAAATAGTATAGAACAATGTTATATTCTATCTAAATAGCTTGGATATAACTGAATGACAGGGATACCTGAATGGAGTGAACGTTTCAAAATTTAAGGAAAACAATTTTCAGACTGTTAATAATGAAGCACGTGAAGTAAATTCAGTTCTACAACCAGGTTCTTACCAATAATTATGTATCTTAATACGAAAAATAGATTTCATATTTTCTATTGTAAATTCGCCTCCAGAAACAGCCGAATGGATATAATTTGTTATAATTCGTTAATATACAGAAGTATATTACCACTTTGTACATGTATATGATACTTTTTGAAGCAGTTTATGTTTTATATTCATTTAAAAACTAGAACTTATTATAAGTTCCTACTTTTTATGCTACTACAGACGTTCTCTTATTTGTAAAGAGTCTGTGTGATTGGAGACAGAAACGTGAGTAATTGTACTGGAAGTTGCTTTGAAATTCTGACAATATCGCCTCTGGAAAATGTCAAGCTAAAGAAAAAAATCTAATAATTTACATTTCTTCTATGAATGGATAAAAGAATATGTAAATCACATCAAATGAGATTACTATTAACAACAGTTATTTGGAAATACTTGCTTCGAATATCGAAATACGTGAATTAATTTCAGAAACTTGAGGCTGATATTGTGGTGTCTATATAAAAGATTATATTAACATATCTTCGTAATGGTCACCAAATTTAGCAGCAGGAAAGGAGGGATGCACATTTGAAATGACAATGCGTATATATTGTGGACTTCAAATGTCACTTGGTTCCATTCAAGATATCAACCAATAAACAAATGTTATATGCTTCAAATAACACTGCTAATCTCAATGTTTCTTAACTATTTTAAAACGGGTTCTCTGTATGTAATTGCCATTTCAATCATTAATCTAATTCCTGGAAACGGTGACTTTAATGTATTTTATGAAACGCAGGAATTGAAAATAGAATTTTTCTTTTTACTTCATATCTAAATGCTATATTGTATTATCTTTAACAATATTCAAAGAAATTATCCGCGGCAGATTTTATAAAATCTCATATAAATCTTGTAGTATATATTTAACATATATGCCAATATTTCTTTATTTGTAAACTGTTACTATCATTAACGGATAGCATCAATAAATATCAGGAAGATAAATGACAAGGAGGTTAGCTAATGAGCTAGAAAACCATGTATCATATATTCAAAAAGAAGTCTAGAAGTACACATATGAATATATTTGAAGTTAATTTTAACGTCAATGATAGATAATAAAATATAGAACTTGTGAGAATAATTACAAGTGCTGCATGCATAAAAACACATATATTTGTTTACTGTCAATAGCTTACAAAAATGAAGTTATAGCCCAATAATACAGGTTATGACAAAGACGTAGTTTAAATACAATTTAACTAAACAATTTCACTTCATTAATGTGTCTGCTAAATCTATAGATTTACGTAGCATTCATAAAAATGCTAGGTCGGTTGGAGAATTTAATAACTATGAATTACAGTAAATGAAAATCAGTAACAGAATCTGAATAAAAATACTCTTAAACAGAAAAAAAAACACAAGTAATAGAGCTAACTTACATTAAATGTATTATAGTATAATTTGATAGACAGAATATAATGTAATACAATAGTAATATATCAGAGGATATTTTGATAGATTGAACGTATGAAATTCAATATAGTTGTACAAATAAACATAGATTATCAATATAAAGAAAACAATTATTATAATAATTGAAGGAGACGTGTCAGCTGTATGGAATTATTAAAATAAGAGCCAGATGGAAATGAGGTAGACTTTGTAAGAATGTCTGCTATGGGAGGAACCCACGGTCCAGCATTATGAATATGTGCCTTCTTCATTATTTCCAAGTATGTATGCGTGCTTGTATCTATCTGCGTTTCTATGAATTACGATTGTCAGGTGTCAGGGACCTGTAGATAACGATTGGAGAAATAATAATCGATAGGAGTATCAAAATCAAACGATTAACATAGCCGATGTAATAAAGAAAAACACCTGAATATTTGTCAACACCATTGCAAGGGTTCAAAGAGAGAAAGTAATAAGTTGATAAAATAATATGAAATACACAATAATGTCGAATCCAAATTAGTATGCATTCTCTCGATATACACTTTAATATCTGATTGGATACATTTTGTGTGAGGTTTGAACAATTCCTATCATAGTATAGCTACATTAACTGCATTATAGTATAATGTCATAGAGAGAATATAATGTAATACAGGAATAATATATCACAGAATATTTTGATAGACTGGAGACAGAGCCTCAGAATATTGAGTGAAAGAAGTAAAGGATAACAGATGAATTCCATTTTGATAAATACAAGCAATCAGGTGAATCAGTGCAAAGTGTGAAGAAATACATATATCTCTCATTCTCTCTATCTCTTCCAATATCTCTCTGTCTCTCTCTCTCTCTCTCTCTCTCTCTCTCTCTCTATATATATATATATATATATATATACATATATACATATATAGACGAGTGGGCGGAACAACAAGGAACAACCTAGTAGGAGCTACATATGTCATTATATAAAACTGTTTGAGTCGGTTCCATGCCATTTAAATCTTAGCATGCCTCAACGCCAGTGTAGCTCATTGAGGTCCGGATTATCGAATAAAGGACTCATGCAGTCGGGTCAAAGTGTTCCAGTAAAAACCATAATAATAAAAACGAAAGAAATGATATGTATATATATATATGTATGCCATTTTATTATTTTGCTGCATATATTGTAGTGCAAACTTTTATGTGACACCATGATGTGTTAATTCCAATGAAGAAATCCCACAGCACTTCATCATTTTAAGAAAGATTCGTTATTCTATAGGACATTCGAATTATGCCAGAGATTATGGGATTGTACTCCATCCCGAGCAAACAGTGTAGAAACAAACACAACAAGATGCGAATAAAAACACAGATATATTAGCAAATACATATCCGCACAAAATCACACGAAACATATGTAAACAAACGGGAGACAAGTAGGTGTTGAAAAGATCTTCGCTTTATGGATAACGCGAAAGGCTTGCTTGGAGATCTTAGACAATCTGAAGGACTGCTGCAATAAGTTTTGCATAAAATCACAATTTAGTGAATCTCTTGCACTACTTTCTTTTACTCAATATGAATATCAGCGGAAATTGCGAGGATGATCCGGTTCTTGACTGAAGATTGAAGGCTTCGAATGTCCCGTCCGTGATTTTTGTATTGTCTTCTAAATGTTTTGCGTCCTTGGACCGGTTTGTATTTTTTTACATATACATATATATATATATATATATATATATATATATAATATATATATATATATCGTTCTGTATTTAAGTGATGAACTATGTACACTATTTACATTTGACGGATATTTGTCCTCATCTTTGTTGTTAATTCAAAGTTTCCTCTGATTTACACCCCCAACCTTCACTTGGTGTCTTGGGGAAATTTCGAACCTGGGTTCTCATTTCTAAGGTAGTTTTCGATGTTATTATTATTATTATTATTATTATTATTACTATTATTATTAATATTGAGGTCACTGGCTGGAATATAACTCGGAATCTTGGGGTCAGTAGCCTGCGCTCTGAACCCCTAGACCATATGCCGTGGACCTAGTGGTTAAGAGCGTGGTGCACTAACCCCAATATTCCGAGCTCGATTCCAGGCAGCGACCTGAATAATAAATAATGTTAATAATGTAAATAATGTATACATATATATATATATATATATAATATATATATATATATATATATATATATATATATATATATATATATATATATATATATATATATGTACGTATGTATATGCGTGTGTGTGTATGTATATTCCACATAATCTCCGTCCACCAAATTCTATATGGATTGGTACACTAGGATTTAGAGAATAAAATACTTGCCCAAATTTTTGCGCCAATGAACTGAAAGTGAAACGACATGGTCGTGAAGAGCACCTCTTAACCTTTGTTCTCATGTATGGCACACCTGCAGCGCGTCTCTGACACTACAATGTAATTTTTCCCGATTGATATCCAGTTCTCCAGCAGCCGTTCAACGCTTGGCCGAACAGCATATGTTATTCTTATTTGTTATTTATTATTCCATTGTGTTCTTTGCCTGACTCTTGTATGAAAATATTGTCGAAAGCTTTGCTTCTGCCGGTATGACCATAATAGTCAAACTTTAGTATTTGTAGAATGTTTAGGAGTTTTCGCTTTTCAAATCCTACCTTTAAACCCGACAATCATTATAAAATATTCGTAAGATTCAAAAATGGGGAAGGATTCCGAGAGAAATGTATCACTTCTGTATATTTATTAAGCATCTACATTAATTGCATATCGCCAGAAACAATACAGGAAGAATTTGACATGAAATTACATGGCATGCATATTTCTAATCTCAGATAATACGGCCCTACTTGCCAAAACTGAGTACAACTTAACCGTGAGCCAATTCCGTAGATGCTCGCGTTAGTGCTTCCTTCATTTCATATAATGCGATTGTGATAAACGTGTGTCACCGTATTTTTCTAATCTTCGTTTCAAACAATTCTCTGTTCTTCAAGAAATGTCACCTTAATTTCAATTGGGTGAATGTTGGCAAGAAGGACATATAGCTGTAGAAAATTAGGCCTGAATAAAGTCCGTCCGACCTGCGCAGGCACAAGAATTTGAGAGAGAAATGCTATCACTGCTCTGAAGTATAGCTTTATACAGCATAAATCACTGTTAAAATACGTTTCCAGAAAGACCCGGCATAAAACTTTGGCAATATAGATTGGAAATCTTTATATATAAAAGTAAGGTTGTGTGCTGTCTGTCTCCTACGATTTAGATTCCTAACTACTCCCACATTTTGTGGTGCAGTTTAACCAAAACCGGGTATCTTATAGTCGTGATTCATATCGAGCCCTTCTGGGTATTAGCGCGCGTCTAAGATGAGTCTACGATTAAAAAAAAATTACCATCAATTTTTCCCATTTTTAATGTATTTTTGGCATATATAAGGGAAGTAACTCTCTAAAAATGCATTATTAAATCTCAGAACGTAAAAAGCTACAGAAAGACCCACCCCACTTTGTGGTTAGCCATTTGAGATGACTATTATACTTTACATCTCTAAAAATGCTTATATAGTTATTTCCCTTACAAACCCGAGCAACGCCGGGCGATACTGCTAGTAAAATATATTTTATAAATATTGAAAGAAGTCAATACATGTTGAAGTCGAGGTGGTGAGCAAATACATCTGAAACGAAAGCGAGCATGCGCATACGTCAAAACACTCGGAGTAGAAGTCCTAAGTTTATTCAATCGGTAAAACATTACAATGCGTTTAACAGTGTGGTGTTGGTATTGTTGTGCCACATCATATAATAGTTATATTATGCAGTTACAAAGTCCTCAAAATCTAAAGATACGAAGCAAGAAGGTCGTGCATAATTTTATCGATCTCATTATCTATAATCTAATGAAATCTATAGTATTTGTGAACAAATAACAAAATGAAAACAGGTGTCATACATAGACTGAAAAAGAATCCTGGAGCGTTTAGATTGGGTGTAAAAGCATTGCATCGTAATAACGTAATAGAATTTACGCAACCAATACATATTCCTCACCATACTAAGTTTACATAGGTGATAATAATAATAGTAATAATAATAATAATAGTAGTAGTAGTAGTTAGTAGTAGTAGTAGTAGTATTAGTAGTAGTAGTAGTAGTAATACTAATAAATAATAATAATAATAATAATAATAATAATAATAATAATAATATTAATAATAATAATAATAATATAATAATAATAATAATAATAATAATAATAATAATAATAATAATCATATCAATAATGATATCAATAATGAAAATAATAGTAATAATAACATAAGCAGGTACCGGTATTACCTATTTAAGCGATTATGAATACAAATGTCCAAAACACAAACGTAAAACCACACAAATATTGCTATGTTAAGGAAGATAAATATAAACAAAATACTATACAACATAAATATAACATAAATCATGTTTGTGGCGATTTTGTGTGTTGACTGCTCAAATAAATCAAAAAAATAAAAGACAACATTATTTTATTTTACTGTATTTTTCGTATGTATATTTTGGTAACGAAATTCTTAATCCTATAAAGACAGTAATCAAATCCTACTTTCCACATTTATACCATGTGAAGGAAGATCAAATCATGCTCTCGCAGTGGCAGCCACTTCAAAGTTCAGCTGAAAGCAGCTAAAATATTCCCAAGCTATATATTAAGCAGGTACACGTATCTTTCATGTTTCAGTCCGTGCAAGCAATATATATATGTATGTATGTATGCATGGGTGTAAGTTTATATATATAAGTGTAAGTGCATATATATATATATATATGTGTGTGTGTGTGTGTGTGTGTGTTGTGTTTGTGTGTATGTATGTATATTGTGTGTACGCATGTATCGTATATATGGCTTTAGTATTACAAAATACTTATTTCTGTGGCTGTATGTTTGGATGGGTATATATATGCGTGTATACGTGGATACACATACACACATGTGCG
>NC_043001.1:8333079-8445579 GCF_006345805.1 Octopus sinensis | reverse complement strand
CTATCTATTTATCTATCTATCTATCTATATATATATATATATATATATATATATATATATATATATATATATATATATATATATATATATATATATATTATATATATATATTAAATATATATATATATAATATATATATATTATATATATATATATATATATATATATATATATCTATATAAACGGCAGTTTGTCTGTGCGTTTTCTGTGTGTCTGTTTTCTCGTACCCTCACTCTGACCACGGCTTTCAACCGATTCTGATGAAACTTGACACACACATAGCCCAATGTCATAATTCAATACTAACGCAGCGAAAATTTTGAAAAGTTCCCCCAGTTCTGAAAAAAATCGATAAATTCGACATAGGGTCGAGAATCAGAAACCCAAACCACAGACCGTCTAGGGGACGCAACTCCACCTTTTTTAACTCTCAAAAAAAGTTACCATCATTTTTTTTCCATTTTTTGGCTATTTTTTGGCTATAACTCTCTAAAAATGCTTTATAGTTATTTCCCTTACAAACCTGAGCAACGCCGGGCGATACTGCTAGTATATATATATATATATGGGGGTATATGACATATGTCTGTATGCATGTGTCTGTGTGCGTGTTTGTGTGTATGTGTATATGTGTTTGCCACATTTAGTCAACCAGCAGCAACGAGGTTTTTATGATACTTTCTTATAATTCTCGCCATGCTAATTCTTCTATTTCTGCCTTTTTCTCTTCTAATATTTCTGAATATTCAATTTCATTTTTTTTTTCATTTTCCTAATCCATCATTTCATTTTGCAGCTTCAGCTAATTTGGTTCCTTCATCATCTTTGCCTCCTTCTGATAATTTTAAACTTTTTTTTCTTATTTTCATTCTCATACCTATCTGCATCTACCAAAATATATTTGCTTCAATTTAATGTAAATCTAAAGCTTCTTTCAAGATAGATGGATATTATTTCGCAATAATATAGCAACACGTCCGTTTATATTTCACATGAAAGTTACATTTAAATCACACCTACGCAACTATCAAGTCACACTATCAACACGTCGAGCAAAGTAAGTCATAAATTTACGATAAAAATGCACCAACAACACAGAAAGCATCGCCTGCGTTTTCAAATTTATTTCTAAATAAAAATCAGTTTATACTCAGAGATGGAATGACATTTATGTGGTTATTTCACAATATTTAAGTAAAATTATACAGAGCAACCATGACTGCAGAAACACAGATACACACGCACGTACACACACATACATATTCACATTCTGACACGCACACACAGAAGCACACACAGGCACATACAATCCCTCACACACACACACAATGGGGGTACAAGATACATTTATCGACACGTAATTATTAACCTATTCGAACCAATTAAATGTTTTGGTTTCTTATAGAAATCTCGTAAAAGAGGAAGTTGTAATACCATATAGAAACTTCATGCATTCATAGCTGGCATATTTACGGAAAGCAGCGTTTTACACATTACCAATATGTTTTATACAAGGAAGAACTTGGAATACTACTACCGGGAAATTTATCTGCATCGAAGAGAAATCATGCTAAACATTCGGATACTATAAGTGCACCGCAATTCAGTCAAGTGCTTCAAAACATAATCGAAGGTTCATGACAGCAAACCTCAAAGGTCTTGAGGTTTGGGAGTAGAGTATCAAAATTGTCGTAGATCAGAACCTCCGTTGCATGTCATATGTACTGAGAAGACGCCAATTCGTGAATGAAAAAACAGGAAAATCTGTTTTGTTAGTGTCCAGTGTTTTCTTAAAATGTTTTGGTTGTACTCTGATGAAAGAAGTTAAGGCCACACAAAAATATTGATATAAGAAACGACTGATGTATATGTCTAATCCTTCAAATCTACACAATTCTCAAACATATCCATCTATACACGTACACACGCACACAAACATAGCTGATAGGAAATTTCACACGTAAGCACTCACAAACACACCTGAGCAAGCATGCATATTCTAAGCGTCGGGCTGATATCACCTGCCCTCACGTGCAAGTAACTCCGAGAACACATAGCAGATACGCATGCGTATCTATGTATCCATTCAAAACGGGAATACACACACACCTACGCACCCTCGCCGCCGGCAAACGATATATTTTCAGTTCGTTTGAATACTGTTCAGTCAGCAAGGCGCCACTATCTTCAGACCAAAGTTTGTATTTTGAAGGATGTGATGTCACTGAGATTTCATTAAATTTCCAACACCATGGTACAGGTGTGGACCAATTGCAACTCACTTTCCATGTGCCACCCAGGATTCCATACAACTCTCGTCCGTTTGAGCAGCTGGCAGGTTCCAGCAACAAGCCTTGGAAAATACAAGCCGCATAGGGTCGAAACTACTACTACTACTACTACTACTACTACTACTACTACTACTACTACTACTAACAATAATAATAATAATAACCTACATACACTGGAAGCTATGCCAACATTATGGAATAACAGCAGAAAAACGATGGTATAGGCACACACCAGAAAAGGTCAAAGAAAATGAGAAAGCAACCATACTCTGGGATATGCCGATACACACAGATAGAGAAATTAAGGCCAACAGACCAGATATAGCTGTTAGAGATCATGAAGAAAAAAATGCTTTCTAACTGATGTATCAATACCGGCAGATGACAACGTGTCTCTAAAACAAATGGAGAAACTTTCAAAATACAAAGACCTGGAAATAGAGGTAACCAGAATGTGGAATCTAAAAACAGAAACAATTCCTATCATAGTTGGTGCATTAGGCATGATAAAAAAATATTCAGAAAAATACATAACAAAAACACCAGGACTTACAAACACATAACATACAGAAAATTGCACTACTAGGCACTGCACACATCCTACGCAGAACACTTTCCATACAATAACCATCAAAGCATCACAACAAATCACAGCACATACCTAAGGCACACAGAGCTGCGCTCGGTAGTGAAGTGAAAGCACGCTATAAAAATAAAACTACTGAATGATAATAATAATAATACGTAGAAGGAAAGAATATATGTATACAGTGATCTGTATATACATACACACGCACATATGTATATACATACATACATATGCATACACAGACACACACACACACACACATATATATATATATATATTTATGTACATGCACACATAAATACACACGTATATAAATTCTCAGTGCAGTTTCAAATGCATATATATATATGTGCATCTGTATCGTATGCTGCAAAAACGAGTATGTGTCTACTTTCATAAGTAACAGGTGCACAACCTATTAGCGCAGGTATGATCTTCAGAAATATTTTACAGCTAGACACATGTACTCTAACTTGTTCCTTTTCGAATTGATTTCAACCCATTAGTTTTCATTTGTCTTTGCTTATTGCGATAGAAATAATACATATTTGATAGTGTAGTATACGATGGAGAAATTGAAATAACATGCATGAAGAGAATTCCATTCATTTTCATACAGGAATTACCGGTCGAAAATTTTTTGTGCAATCATTTATCATGTTGCATTGAATTGCTATATTCAAAATGAATATCAGTCGTAAATGTCGGAAGGCTAGTGAAGCGAGTAATAGTTTCCAGCAAAGTGAAGAGCTGAAAGTGCATACATAATTGCCGATATACCGTGAATTTCCTGCTGGCCTAACCAGGTGAGAACCTGTCTAGTACTGAAATTTGAGATATAATATATACAATCAGAGACACAGAATTTGCTAATATATGTAAATGCAAAGGAGCTTGCTTACAAGCACACATACATCAGCGTATATGTAATACACAGAACACGAATCACACTCGAGCACTGATTTTAATACAAAATTGTGTGCGTATATGAGCGTACGTGCGTGTATATCAACTTGTATGTGTATATCTGCTAAATGTGAATATCTCCCTATTAGTAAATAGATAGATTGATATATTAAGTTAGACATGGCCTGGGCCAATACTGGCCAAAACCTTTCTAAGTTATTCTAAGTTATATATATATATATGTATATATATATATATATACAGAGAGAGAGAGAGAGAGAGAGAGATAGATAGATAGATAGATAGATAGATAGATAGATAGATAGATAGATAGATAGATAGATACATACATACATAGATACATAGATAGATGGACAGATATATGATGCAGCACGGAATTTTGTCAGTGAACAGGTCGCGATCTCAAAGCGACGAAAATATTTTGGCAGATTAAATTTAAATGTTGAAGTGAATCCAACGGCTTTTCCTGTGTTTTAAATGGCTTATAAACACCTTCCGCGCTGCAATTCTTTTCATTCCAGCACACGATCTCAGATCATGTCACTTGCTATGCAAGAACATCTCCGTAATGCTTAAATATATTTCTGCTAGAATTGCTCCAGACGATGTCGAAATTAATAGAAGCACCGCATATACTAGTCCTTGTTTGGGCACCACAGACCATTGGAGTAAATAATTTTTGGGGGCAAGAATATATTCGTGTGTAAGTAGTTTATGTAGAGTTTGCAAACGTTCGTCCAGGACCTGGTTAAACTCTGAGTTGCTTCAATACTTCAAATATTTCATGTTAGTGTTGTGAAACAACTGCGCAGAACAGTATTGAAGAGAAGTTGGGCAAATGCACGAAAAGGGTGATAATATGATAATAGTAGAAACATGTCTACACTGGAAGGATTTGAGTATCCAGAAACAAACCTTGCAGGATATACGAACTTAAGTAACTCCGGCTGAATTTATTGTCAACATTTACGCCGAGGTACCTAACTGTGCTTGATGCAGCCAGAGAATAATACATGGAAATTTTATTCAATTTTGCTCTCATTTAGCTGCAGAGTATGTTTCGCTGATTCAGTTGGGAATTTCTTAAAATATTCCCTGACATCGATTGCTTATCCGTTTTCTAAACTCGGAGATTTGAATGGGATAGGTAATTATAGGCATTATAGATAGTCTCTATTGATTTTCTCCAGAGAGTAGCTAAAAGAAATGCGAGTTTACGTCAATTCACCTTCAGGAATCTTGTGAAAAACTATGGAGATCGCAGCTGAGCTTTTTGCACATTTATTAATAGCTGCTAGGATATCCGAAGCATCAAATATTTCGGATAGGGTAGGCTCTGCTTTACAGATTACCTATGCTGGAATCGCAAAACATAGAGCAATATAGCCTCCGCACTCCGTGCTTTAGCTTCGTTACTATGGCAACAGTCCAGATAATTATTGATCAGACCGCGTATTGTTCAAAGTTTAAGACATAGTTTACGTACTGGCTGAAACAAAATGAAGATGTCGATTTGAAGCCAGATGCTGTCAAATTGTGGCTGGATGCTTTCAATAAGCAAACACATAGGGGACACCGTGCCGGACTGTTGCCATAATAACGAAACTAAAGCATACAGAATGAAGCCACTTGGCAAAGATTGACCTCGATGTCAGCTGTGCATGCGCAGCACGAAATTTCTCTTCATGCTCAATGCGAAGATCACACGTTAAACACCTTCCTTACAGAAGTGAGCTAGTGAGTTAGAACGTGCTTTAGCTTCGTTACTATAGCAACAGTCTGGATACTTATGATCAGGCCACGTAAGTTATAAATATCGTGTGATATTTATTCGAACTTGATTAACCAATTATTTTCCAAAGGATATTGTGGATGATAATGTATGTGTAGTTTATGAAGCAGGCTACATTGTTGCAGTAAAATCTTTTACTAATCATCTTGTAAAATTTATGCTTGATGTGAAATTATCAGAAATGAAATTAATAACTTCTCAGGTGTATGTAATTTTTAAACTGTAATCTGGATTACACCGCACGGTATATTTTATGTCAGTTATGAGGAATTTTAATGATATTAATTTGAAAAGAAAGCGACAGCTCCACGAAGCCATAGTTTATTAATGAAAGAAACAGAGTAACCTGCCTACCATTATACAATAATACTGAATCATAAACCAGAAAAGAACTTTAATTACACAACCGGTGGGTAATTATTTCTTATTTATTCTCATTTATAAATAAGCGTATAGAAATATTTCAAAAACTAAAAATCATTTATATTATACACAAGCAATGTTAATACTTAAACGTATAACACTGAAAATAATTTCCTGTCTTAGCTCAATTTTTCTAATATACATGTTTAAGAAAACTTTCTATTATTAAACTTTCCCTCCAAGGCAGAAAACATAAAAGAAACTATCGAAATTTATTGATATAAGTTTGGTATTTACAGCCTCTTCCTTTCTCTCTCTCACTTTCTTTCTCACTCCGTCAAACGTATATATATATATATATATAATTTCAACAATTGAGGGTAAAATTAATTAATTATTAATCAATTTCACCAAGTATTCAGTATGCAAAGGGACCATTTAAGGCGAATTCAAATTATTACATTATATAAAAGGGCTTAATAAAATAAATTACTTTGCCGCATACTGAACTCATTAGAAATAGTAGCTAAAAAAACTTTTTTAAAACAATTTCTAATACTTAAAGAAAACCTCTCTCATATAGTGTTTGCTCAATTCAACTCACGAAAGTATGGGGGTAAAGACATTAAAAAATCAAATGCAAAGGTTATTTGAGAACGTACGTTTCAAGATTAGTCAACTCGACATTTCTATCATCAGCTCAGAACTCCTTGGTTTGGATTTGAAAACACTGAAAGTGAGAGCATACCCTTTCGGCTTCTTATCGCTTCTGAAGATCTGCTCGAAACTAACAGTGCCAGCAAACTCAAATATGCAAGCCAAGAATTTCTGCTCTCCCCTTTCTACCAGCGTGGGTTAAAATCAGTAAACACTATGCTTTTTCGGTAAAATCCGAGGCATTAAATAGAGAGAGATGAATTATAATTTCAACAATTGAGGGTAAAATTAATTAATTATTAATCAATTTCACCAAGTATTCAGTATGCAAAGGGACCATTTAAGGCGAATTCAAATTATTACATTATATAAAAGGGCTTAGTAAAATAAATTACTTTGCCGCATACTGAACTCATTAGAAATAGTAGCTAAAAAAACTTTTTTAAAACTATTTCTAATACTTAAAGAAAACCTCTCTCATATAGTGTTTGCTCAATTCAACTCACGAAAGTATGGGGGTAAAGACATTAAAAAATCAAATGCAAAGGTTATTTGAGAATGTACGTTTCAAGATTAGTCAACTCGACATTTCTATCATCAGCTCAGAACTCCTTGGTTTGGATTTGAAAACACTGAAAGTGGGAGCATACCCTTTCGGCTTTATATAATGTAATAATTTGAATTCGCCTTAAATGGTCCCTTTGCATACTGAATACTTGGTGAAATTGATTAATAATTAATTAATTTTACCCTCAATTGTTGAAATTATAATTCATCTCTCTCTATTTAATGCCTCGGATTTTACCGAGAAAGCATAGTGTTTACTGATTTTAACCCACGCTGGTGGAAAGGGGAGAGCAGAAATTCTTCGCTTGCATATTTGAGTTTGCTGGCACTGTTAGTTTCGAGCAGATCTTCAGAAGCGATAAGAAGCCGAAAGAGTATGCTCCCACTTTCAGTGTTTTCAAATCCAAACCAAGGAGTTCTGCGCTGATGATAGAAATGTCGAGTTGACTAATCTTGAAACGTACGTTCTCAATAACCTTTGCATTTGATTTTTTAATGTCTTTACCCCCATACTTTCGTGAGTTGAATTGAGCAAACACTATATGAGAGAGGTTTTCTTTAAGTATTAGAAATAGTTTTAAAATGTTTTTTTAGCTACTATTTCTAATGAGTTCAGTATGCGGCAAAGTAATTTATTTTACTAAGCCCTTTTATATAATGTAATAATTTGAATTCGCCTTAAATGGTCCCTTTGCATACTGAATACTTGGTGAAATTGATTAATAATTAATTAATTTTACCCTCAATTGTTGAAATTATAATTCATCTCTCTCTATTTAATGCCTCGGATTTTACTGAAAAAGCATAGTGTTTACTGATTTTAACCCACGCTGGTGGAAAGGGGAGAGCAGAAATTCTTCGCTTGCATATTTGAGTTTGCTGGCACTGTTAGTTTCGAGCAGATCTTCAGAAGCGATAAGAAGCCGAAAGGGTATGCTCCCACTTTCAGTGTTTTCAAATCCAAACCAAGGAGTTCTTAGCTGATGATAGAAATGTCGAGTTGACTAATCTTGAAACGTACGTTCTCAATAACCTTTGCATTTGATTTTTTAATGTCTTTACCCCCATACTTTCGTGAGTTGAATTGAGCAAACACTATATGAGAGAGGTTTTCTTTAAGTATTAGAAATAGTTTTAAAAAAGTTTTTTAGCTACTATTTCTAATGAGTTCAGTATGCGGCAAAGTAATTTATTTTACTAAGCCCTTTTATATAATGTAATAATTTGAATTCGCCTTAAATGGTCCCTTTGCATACTGAATACTTGGTGAAATTGATTAATAATTAATTAATTTTACCCTCAATTGTTGAAATTATAATTCATCTCTCTCTATTTAATGCCTCGGATTTTACTGAAAAAGCATAGTGTTTACTGATTTTAACCCACGCTGGTGGAAAGGGGAGAGCAGAAATTCTTCGCTTGCATATTTGAGTTTGCTGGCACTGTTAGTTTCGAGCAGATCTTCAGAAGCGATAAGAAGCCGAAAGGGTATGCTCCCACTTTCAGTGTTTTCAAATCCAAACCAAGGAGTTCTTAGCTGATGATAGAAATGTCGAGTTGACTAATCTTGAAACGTACGTTCTCAAATAACCTTTGCATTTGATTTTTTAATGTCTTTACCCCCATACTTTCGTGAGTTGAATTGAGCAAACACTATATGAGAGAGGTTTTCTTTAAGTATTAGAAATAGTTTTAAAAATGTTATTTTAGCTACTATTTCTAATGAGTTCTGTATGCGGCAAAGTAATTTATTTTACTAAGCCCTTTTATATAATGTATATATATATATATATATAATATATATATATATATATATACATATATATATATATATATATATATATATATACATATATATATATATATATATATATATATATATACAGATATATTAGATATTACTTTATCAGTACACTCAACTATATTTAGCTTTACTGGAAAGTATTAAAATTTCTTTTAAAGTATCTTCCATTCACACAAATATTATTCTACCAAGAATAAATTGTAATCATGTTGCTTTCTGACCATGGGGTAGTGACAAGTTTCAAAAGGGCTCTGTTTGTTATAACGCTACATTAATTACTAATCGTTTCAGTTGAGTATCCCTAGTGAAAATTCAAGTGTCTAAATATTTTTGATTATTATTGTATCATAGAGTCCAGTTTATTGTTTAAATGTAATAAAAACACCACAAAATACTATTATAAGACAGGCAAGGTTTGTCAAGCGAATGTTTAAAAAAAGATGGGTGAATGTAGCAAGGATGGCACGTATGAATGACGAAGCCACCTTGAGCATAATCGTATGAACCCGGAAAATTTATAACAGAGGGTTACCTAATTGCAAACAAATGTGGTAACATGTAACAATAGTGACCGAGGTTACCGTGGTCTTTTCCGTAGGCTTTTCCTCCCACGGATAAACCTTATCTGCTTCTCTTTTTACACTTTACATCATGACACTGCGATACACGATCTCTATTGATCGTTTTTTTCTTTTGTTTCTTATCCTTTTTTTCTTTTTTGTCTTTTACAATCCTTTTGATCGAAAACCTACCCCACCTTTTTTTTTCTTTCTCCGAAAATAAAAGCTCTACTTTGTAATCTTTCTCATCTGTGTGCAGCCCTGTGTGGCTAATAAAGAAACTCATTTTAAAGGAGATTCTGTTTCACTTCTTTTCACAAATGACGGATTGTGCAAGACTTTAACAAATGTAAAGCTTAGGTTTACTTCATCATTAAGTATCTTTCATATTCTCTGATTTCATGGACCCACTGTACATAAGGTATATTGCCATTTCTAATCAATATTTCGTCTTATGCAGTATGCGTTCAATAACACTCAATTAAAATCTTATTCCGGATTCCCTCACAAGAAATTGTTTAGAAATTTATTTTCGAAAGATGTTATCGGGTGGTTAAGTAATGCAGCCTGGTTGGTTCAAAGCCTCGCAATTTATAAAATCCAGTTATGCATAGGAATAGTTCAATTTGTTTAAACCTAAATTCAAACTGTGTTCAAGTAAGAAAATGCTGATATCGCTCCACATAGCAAACTCGATCTAAAATATATTTTCTTATAGGAGCTTGCATACATCGAAATATCAAATGAACGGCAAGTTTCATATAATCATCCCAAAGTGATTTTTTTCTTACATATTAGATTTATTTGCTTAATTACGACACACAGTAACACAAAAGAAGATTTTCATGAAGTCACTTCTTCAACGTGGAAGTACACCGGGCGATGTGTGTGCTTATAGGCGAAGCACCTATACTCCACGCGGCTTCGGCAGAAGGTAAAGGCGGACTCCTGCTGACTGTTTCGCCACGATATTCTCTCACTCTTTTCTCCTGCATCTATCCGCTCACCTGTGACAGATCGTCATCCCGTCCAGGTTGGGAACCTATACGCCAAGGAACTGGGAAACCAGACCTTATGAGCCAGGCAAGGTTCGAGAAGGAACAAGCAAGAACAGCACTTCAACAACTGTTTTAGTTCCCGCAAACGAATTCTCTATAATATATAATGATTATTTATAATTAAGAAATATTTTAAAACATTTATTTAGTATCTCATTTGATATCATTTAATCAAATTTGCCTTCTTACATTATATATTGAAACGTTGTGTTTACTATTTTTTGCATTTATTTTACATTTGTATTTTATTCTATTATTATTGATTATTCAATATGCACTTTCTACATTCGCTCTCTTTCTAAATACCTGCCTTTCATCTCTTCTTGAAAGGAGATAATCATGTCCATTTCTATATAATGCTTAGCTTTTAGTTTTAAATACAAATCACTTGCGCTAATATTTAGTCACTTTGAATCTTCCCTCCCAATATTAGTATCCAATTGAAATTTGTCTTGTATCCAATCGAATATTGTTTTACTCTCTGGCCTTTAAATATATATTTTGTTATCCTTCAAGGATACGAAAATAAAACACGTAAAATGTCAGCTTCCATTCTCTATGATACTGATTTCAACGTTGTTCGCACTTATTTTCCAGTTTACACTCAAATGTTTATATATATACATAGAGTAAATATATATAAGAGGAATTTTAAACGTGTTTCGTGGTCTGCTACCACAACAGCCGCTTTATAGGTTCCAGTTTATAGGTTCAGGACATCATCAGGAGGAACCACGTCCGGTTTCGCCCCTTACTCCCCTACCGTTTTGACCAGGCGCGCCTCCTCCCCCTTTCGGTGGTGTCTTCAGCTCTGGTGTTGGGTGCATGTCTTCTTTCTTCCAGTTTCTACTCAAATGTTTATATATACACAGAGTATATATATATATATATATATATGTGTGTGTGTGTGTGTGTGTGTGTGTGGATGTGAGGTTTTAGAATAATTCCGGTATACCCATATATATATATATACATATATATATAAATTGAATAATGATATAGCTCTTGTTACTTAAATCTGAAATTAGTAACTGCAATGACGAAGTTCATTCAACGCAATATACATACCTATGGTTATGTGTAGCAAAGCTTTATTTTCTACAGATGATAGAAGCACACTTCTACGTTGCTTGTGCCTATCTGTAGTGGATAATTCGCACCGACAACCATTCCACATCGAACACATTGCAAACGAATCTCCAATCATGCAAATAGCCTCCTTGTCGAGTAATAATTCTACACTGACGGTACCATGAAATCTTTCGTCAATAACGCTCCTATTTACTTCATTGTAAAGCATTCTGATTTGAGAAGATCAGAAGGCTTTGGACTGCTGGAAAAATAAAATGGATGAATGACTAATTTGCTAACGGTTATAATAATTATGATGCGGCACAGTGAAATGTCCAATATGGTGTCAAAAGCGTGCACTTGTTATATGCATCTAAGAATTGCTCCGAGAGACATCAAATTAACTCCGTTCATATGCGTTGTAGGCGATCATAGAAGTTTATAAAACGAATTATTTCATTCTTTATTCAATAGGAATCTTCGAAAGTTAAGCAGGTTTTGTATTAAGACAGCTATCGGTTAATCTCAAAGAAATAATTGACACGGCCAAATAATTGGAAGTTTGCTGGCAGTAATTTAAGTTATTATAGGAAAATCCGCGTTCAATTGACTTAAGCTTACAATTCAATACTTTTCTGATAAACGTAGCTATGTCATGGCAACATATTATTCTTAGTTTAGTTTCTAGAGAAAGTTTAATGAGATATTCAAGCAAAAACAATTGAGGTTCTGAAAACAGGAATTCAATAAAATGTTGATCTTAAACAGACACTTTTCTTGTAAACATATAAATATCTTGACTAATTCTAACTTTCAGTCCGTCCAGCTGTCGCCTCTCACCTCTCACACCATCTTATGCGCACACACACACTTACACACACATACACACAATCCATCCTTCTCCCCATGTCTCTCTCTCTCCCTCACCTCTCACACAATCTTATGCGCACACACACACTTCCACACATACACATACACACAATCCAGCCTTCTCCCCATGTCTCTCTCTCTCTCTCTCTCTCTCTCTCTCTCTCTCTCTCTCTCTGTTTCTATCACTTTCGCTCTCTCTCGATATAAATATATATACATACATACATATACACACATAATTTCATAGAAATATGAATAACTCTAAAAAATTTCAGTAAAATTCCCGTTACTCAGATAATATCGAAGGGAATCAAAACGAAATTTATGCTGAATAAAATATATTATACATGCAAAGATTATACGAATTTCGAACACTTAACAATAAGCATTTCCAAAAAAAAACAAAAAACAAGAAAATGAACGAACGATTAATTTCCAAAGTTTACAAAATTATGTACACCGTAAAGGAAATGTGGTATTTCCAAGATTTATCCACTTTTCTTACTAAATTCAGATACTGATAATAACTTTAATTTTTATAAATTATTTCTGCTGGCATTTTTACACTTGTCAATGTTATTTCATCTGCAGGGATTCTGCGTACTGTGGTGAAAGTCGTCTTCCTTGTGAGGAAACCGGTAACAACAGGAAACGAGATGTCTGAAGATTCGCAGAAAATTATTTTTAAATTGCACACGAATGGTTTAGGATACAAGTCAAGTAGCAAACAGATACATATTATTGTAAACACGGTTGCCAAAGCGATTCAGAAGTGCAAAACTGCTGGACGTCTAAGCAATAAACATTGTCCATGTCATCCCTCTATTTCCACTGCGAATGATATTCGCCAAATCCAACGTTGTATAAAGGACGACAGGTGTCGTATCGCTTCATGTTTGGCCCAAGACATGTCTTCTGTTAGTGGAACGAGTTTATCCGCCCAGAGAGTTACCTGGAATTTGAACAAGAGTGGTCTTCCTGGACGCATTGCTCACTACCAGGCATAAATCAAGACGTCTTTCTTTTGCCGAAACCCATGTAAGAGGGAAAAGCTTTGGAATAAAATTCTTCTTTTCTGAGGATACTAAATTTAACTTGTTTGTGTCAGATGGCACTATACGAGTATGACAAAGACCAGGTGACGAAAAGAGCGACAAATGCACCATACGTACAGTGAAAAAAGACGACGGAAGTGTTATGCTTTAAGGATGCCTGAGAGCGGCTGGTGTAAGGGGACTCATATTTACTGATAGAACAATGGAATAAGGCTTTATTGTGACATATTGCAGAAAATAATGTTGAACAGCATCAAGTAACGAGGAAGACATTCCATTTTCCAACTTGATTATTACTATAAATACACTTCAAAGATGGCGTCTAACTTTTTCTCTGATAAAAATTGAAGGTATTGCCGTGGCCTACCATGTCAGATGATTTAAACCCAATAGAACATCTGCAGGGTGCTTTGAAAAAGAAGGATAAGGAGAAAAGATCTCACAATGAGTTGAAAGACATCACTCAGGATAAACGGAGGTCGATTTCATCAGTTATACACCAAAAGTTAGTCAACTTAATGCCCAGAAGACTTAATGCAGTCATTGAAAGCAAGAGTAGTCACACCAAATATTGAATATAGTAAATAAAAATTTAGGGTGTACATATATTTGTATCATTCTAAAATCTATATTTTATTCATATCTTACAAAATTTTTACTGTTTTGAGTTCCAAAATGTTCAATGTTTGCATGCATCATATTTTTTATTGCGTATAAATTTAGTTTGATTTCCTTCGATTATTATCAGAGAAATGGAAAATTAAAATTTGCTGTTAGTGTGTTTCAGCATGTCTTCGTATACACCGAAGTATATAGAAAACCGCGTGTATATTTCGTCCTAGATTCCTATATTCTAAGACTCCCTAGACTGTCACATACAGACAGAAACAAGTTTATATATTCTTTTTTTTTCTGTCGGGGGTTTATATGCAGCTTTATTAGACTATTTTGATTAGTAATCACACGGAGATCGCCATAAGCATTAAGCTTACATAAAATACCATTATTATTATTATTATTATTTACAAGACTGTAAACACGGCGCAGTATAAAATCCATTCGAACCGAAAGCATATAGAATGCGTGTTTACATAAAAACAAACTCGGACTATTATAGTTCTTAAATTTGAAAAAATGAGGGTGCTGATTCATTGGAGTAAAAGTAACATTCTTAATCGCGTTAACAAAGGGATGTGGATTCGACTCACGCGCCGATAGGAAAGCCTTTTTTTCTGTCAAGGGCTTATACACATCTTTATTAAACTATTTTTTCTTAGTCATTGCACTGTGATCGCTTTAAGCTTATACAAACATTCCATTATTATTATTTATAGGATTGGCAACTGGGTGCCGTATAGAAAAAACAAAAAAAAACAAACACTTTCGCTCCAAAATTATTTATTCGGATATATTTCCATACACCAACAAATGAAGGTCTGTTATTTTGATGCATATACTGTGATCTATGCTATAAAACATTAACTGAAGAACCGCTTGATATATGTATTTACTTTATTACGTTTATATTTACAAGGAAAATACTGAGAGTTACATCGATATTTTGCCCTGAGGAGACAATATCAGACTGATGTATCTGTCACAAGGCAAAATGTTACTATTATAAATATGTACACACATACGCGCGTGCACTCACACCTAGTGTAAGATTACACTTACGCAAACATATATACATATTTCTAATATATTCTGATATTTTCTTTTTAATTTCCTCACGGTACTTCCCAAACAGCAATGTCTGATAGAAACAGGATGTAATAGCACGCCTTTCAGGCAAGTCTAAGAAACTGCCTCTTCAATGCATAAAAACCGCAAATTTATGTAATTTCTCTTTTAGAAATTTCGCGTCAACTGGCATTGTAAATAGAGATGGTACGGAAAAATGTGTAACTTATGATAAAAGATGTGTTAAAGAATTTTCTTTGTCTCTTCTTTTCATTGGATAAGCACACACACACATACACACACACACACACACACACACACACATATATATATATATATATATATATATATATATATACATACATGTGTATATGTTTATGTCACCAACGTTTGACAACCGATGCTAATGTGTTTAGCTTCCCGTAATATAGCGGACTGGCAAAAGAGACCGATAGAAAAGTAATAGCCTTACAAAGAATAAGTTCCGGGATCAATTTATTCGACTAAAACACTTTTAGGCGTTTCTCTAGCATGGCCACATTCAAATGACTGAAGCAAATGAAAGAATAAAAGAATATGTCGTCAATGTATCAGATAACTGAAGAATTAGGACTGTAAAAGGTAGGGCAGAATGTGTTTGCGCATGCGCAGCGTGTATATATATACATACACATACAAACACACATATATATGTACACACACTCACATACACTCATACATATATATATATATTATGTATAGAGAGAGAGTAAGAGAAAGAAAGAGAGAGAGAGAGAGAGTAAAGTTTATTTGCCAACGTAAAGTGACAGTCGTGATTAGGACCAATGTTGCTGTTATTTATCCCCAGGAATACAAGGTCACCAGCTGGCTATCATCGCACTAGCTGCGTCCTTATATTTTCTAACAAGGGAGCTAGCGTGCCCACTCAACTGGTACACAGATATTGCTTTGAGCTGAGTGGGGACGCTAGCTCCCCTGTTAGAAAATAGAAAGACGAAGTTAGTGCGCCGATAGCCAGTTGCAGACTTTGTTGTCCTGTGGCTAAATAACAGCAAAATTTGTCCTAAGAATCTTTACTCTATCGTACTGTGCTTTCCCGATCAGAAATTTAGAACTAATACCTTCTCTCTTTCTCTGTCTTTCTCTCTCCCTCTTTATATATATATATATATATATATTATATATATATATATACATAATTACAAAATAAGGGCAGAAGAAATATTCTAATGCCAGATATGCCAAAACAAATATATATATATATATATAATATATATATATATATAGGTGCAGGAGTGGCTGTGTGGTATGTAGTTTGCTTACTAACCTCATGGTTCCTGGTTCATTCCCACTACGTAGCACATTGGGTGTCTTCTGCTATAGCCTCGGGCCGACCAAAGCATTGTGAATGGATTTGGTAGACGGAAACTGAAAGAAGCCCGTCGTATATAAGTGTGTATATATGAATGTGCGTGTATATGTTTGTGGGTCTGTGTTTGTCCCCCACACATGGCTTGACAACCGATGGTGATATGTTTACGTCTCCGTAATTTCGCGGTTCGGCAAAAGAGTCCGATAGAATAAGTACTAGGCTTACAAAAAATAAGTTCTGGGTTCGATTTTCTCGAGTAAAAATGTATTCACCTCAAAATGAAAGAACGGACAGAAATGCAGCGTCGGTTGCTGTTATCTATGTATACAAACTTTTGATTATTGATAGATGGAAATAGTAAATCAGTTTTCTGTGATTGAAATTATTCAATAATTAATAACACAACATATATTTATGCTATGAGAATCAGTTCATGTTTATTACAAAATTTGCAGGGTTAACATCTATATAATGATCCACATTCATTCAGCCACAAATAATGAAATTTATTAATCTATACATTGTGCATAAATGTAATCCCAAAGCTGTTTACGCAGCCGAAATGAATAATTTTACCAATGAAATTAGGTAGGACAATATCATTTAAAGATCTAACGCCCGAAGCTAAACTAAAATGACAAACTGGTATTTAAGAAAGAACACATCCGCGTATATGTATGTAAGCGTGTGTATGTATGCGTTTGTATGCATGTGTGAATGTATGCATGTATGTATGAATATATTTGTCTGTGTATGTGAGTGCTTGTTTGTGTAGTTCTGGTTGTGTACGTGTACCTAATTATTTGCCGTCGTTCGTTAACATGTATTCTTGGAATAATTGACTTTAACGACCTTAGCATGTTTTAAAACTATTATTATTTTTCTGTTGTATTACTGGAGGCAAAATTTATTTTCATTATTGCCGATGTTATGATGTCAAACACAATGGCCTAGTTTAAGTCATAAAATAATTTAACAATTTAGAACCTAGCGGCATTATTTAATATGCAGTTCCCCTTCTGGGTATAACTATTTTACGAAACGAAGAAAGACAACAAAATTAACTAAATACACGTGTGTAATACAAAAATAGCAGTGAAAATAAACATAAACAATATATACAACTTAAAACTTGCACATACTAGAAGTAATCTTGTGTTCGCGTCCGATACTAGAGGAAACGTTGTTGATATGAACCATGAAAAAAATGATACACAGATATTCACCACTATCAGCATGTATGGCTAACGTGCTCAAGCATTAATGCGCGCACATGATAATATGCTAAAGGCATTTATTTTCTTGCTTCCATTAAATGGAGAAGCCAGCGTTAAAGAACCAATGCAACCACATAAGATCTGGCGGTAATTGCTACTTCCAGATGGACTTCCACTACATGAAAATAGGGCAGTTCCTTATTATCACATACAACATCGAAAATATAGATAATAAAATATGCATGTTATATTACAAATGTGTGTCCATTTATTTAATGTGTTGCAGTGGAAGAGAAGATAAGAGAAACATCGACAATGAATAAATGCATTTATGTATTTTAGTTTGGTGAATATAACTGCTTCTTGGAACAGCACTTCGTGTATGTCAAGTAGAGCAGCGTAAAAGTTCTAGAAACGCTAGAATGAGTTCCTCTCCTCTATACTTTACGAAGATTAGAAAAAGAGGAAGTTTAGCTGTCAGTGGCACAAAATTAATAGAATATAGTTATTTTAGCACTGCAAGGATATATATAATCATAAGAGCTGACCATATCCAAAATAGGCAATACTCTAACAGTTTTTTTTTCAGAAATGTTGTGCATACTTGTACATTTATAAGTACATATACACACACATATATGTACATAAAAAATATACATTCACACACACACACAAACACACACGTAAGCACACACATGCACACTGTATGCGTACGTGGAAGAGTATACGTAAATATGTATTTTATAAATTCTTCACATCGTACTAAAGTGCATATGACATTAGGAATAAGGCTTACAGATAAGAGATTTCGACATTTCGAAAACTAAATAATGTACAAATACATTATGAAGGACTGAATGTATATTTACTTTATACAACATGATCTAATGCAATCTGAGTTACACTTGTTCATCATTTTCAGATTCAATTTCTTGTAAGTGTCTTCAGAAAATTAAAAGACGCAAAGTGTAGCAGCGGAGAAGCAGTAGTACAAATATTACTTTGCGTAGAAAAAATATTAACACCGATGTTCGTACAAATTCTAATAACACCCACCTGCGTTCCACTCATATCACTCTTGTTATCACAGTCGTCCTCTGGCGGTCGATAAAATAAGTACCATAATAATAATAATAATAATAATAATAATAATAATAATAATAATAATGATGATGATGATGATGATAATAATAATAATAATATTAATCAGCCGAATACGTAACGAAAACACCACGTCTCACAAATATATATAACATAGGGAAAATACCACTACCAGGCGCCGCACACATCCTGCGCAAAACACTTTCAATACAGTAACCATCAGAGCATCACAGCAAACCACAGTCACACAAAGCTGCACTCAGTAGTGCAGTGAAAACACGTGATAAAAATAAGACTACTGAATGATAAGACTACTAAATATTATTATTATTATTATTATTATTATTATTAATATTATTATTAATATTATTATTATTATTATTATTATTATTATTATTATTATTATTATTATTATATTAGTAGTAGTAGTAGTAGTAGTAGTAGTAGTAGTAGTAGTAGTAGTAATAGTAGTATATGCAGGTCACTGCTTGGAATCGAACTCGATGGCGCAGTGGTTAAGAGTACGGGCTACTAATCCCAAAATTCCGAGTTCGATTCCAAGCAGTGACCTGAATAACAATAATAATGATAATAATGATAATAATAATTATAATAATAATAATAATAATAATAATAATAATAATAATAATAATAATAACAACAATAATAATAATAATAATAATAATAATATTAACAACAACGAGAAATAGCTTAGAAATGAGAACATAGGTTCGAAAATTCCCCAAGACAACTGATGAAGGATGGAGGGAATAACCGAAACGTGTTAACAACAAATAAGATGAGGACAAATATCCGTCAAATGTAAATAATGTACATAATTCCTCACCTCTTAAATATAGATCTGTATCTCACCATTTGCATTCACATCCATCCCACCAGCCATTCCATCTCTCGATCCGATACAATACACTGCAAATGAAATCAAATCTAGTATACTTTACATCATAATATTCTGTACATATATCATAACTACAGAGTGTATATTCGCCTATATAGGTTTTGGAATAAAGAATTCAAATGAAGAGACGACCATACGGAGTGAGAACCCGGTTATGATATTACAGCGCGTTCCATCACACACGGACTTTTACAAAATAGTCCAACATTGCAACTATAACACTAAGATCTCTATGTATTCCACAGTGTAAAAGCTGAAATGCTACACGTACAGAAACATAACCAGAATCGCCAGTTGCATGATAAGATCAAAATACGATGAGATGCTTGTCGCTAAGAATAATTGAGTACCAGATATCGATGATATCAACCCGGAAAAGCCGGTGAGCTGGCAGAAACGTTAGCACATCGGGCGAAATGCGTAGCCCCTTTTCGTCTGCCGTTACGTTCTGAGTCCAAATTCTGCTGAGGTTGACTTTGCCTTTCATCCTTTCGGGGTCGATTAAATAAGTACCAGTTACGCACTGATGTCGATATAATCAACTTAATCCGTTTGTCTGTCTTTGTTTTCCCCTCTGTGTTTAGCCCCTTGTGGGTAGTAAAGAAATAGATATCAACTCGGAACCACTGTTCTCTCACGACTGTGTTCCGAGGGCATAACCTTGTGACTTACAAATTTTAGATGATAAAATAAAAGGAACAAGTGGACTGATATCCTACCCTCTTTTCACAGAATACGCACTAATAGTCGAGCAGTACTGGGTTTATATTTGATATATATGCCTCAAACCACCAACAGTAGACAATTATCTTAGCGATAGATCTAATAGGTTGGAGAGGGATAGAAAAAAAATATTATGTCTATGATCATAGGGACAAGCAAACAATAACAAACTAAATAGTTATGTCTTATATATAACAATGAATCACGTAATACTGTACTGTAATTGTATCGACAACATATGTGATAGGTCTGTTGGATTAGGACGGAATTGACATTGAACACTAATGACATGTCATTATATTTTGATGCCTTATCTTGATTGAGAATAAGGCATAAATGTAACAATAACATGCAGCAATTTAATTCAAACATAGAAAGAAAACTAAATGTGAAATGGTTTGAACAATAAAAGAAAAATTCATCGCAATAATTGTAAATTCGAGAAACATCGTGACAAACAAGGCCTCCTGGCGCATATTTTACGAGGAAACAACGTTGTATGAATTTGATGCAACAATCCCATGAAACACATTTAAGAATAAGAAAGAAGGAAATGAGTGAAAAGTTTTATTATAAACAACAGAGATGGCTACATACTGATAGAGAACGTAATAACGAGTAGCAGGGACGAAACGAAAGCATATGCAGCAGTTGTGCACGCACACTACTCCATCATAATTTAGTCATCACGCACCAGTACTATAACGATATCTCGTGAGAGCAGATAAACGCCATTGAAAATAAAACTATTTGTAAAATGTTAACAAGTATACATGCTAGGAAATAATAAATGCAAATAGAAATAAAACATAACATAGTGCTGTAGACATTTAAAATGAATCTACTATAATGTTATCATACAAATACATAGGTTCTCGTTTACGATTAAAAAATGCTGGAAGCAATAGCCAAATACAATCCAGATCTAAGGAATAATTCCCATAGAAACAAGAATGAACATTTATAGGATAAAAGGTATACAATTCTCAGAAGTCAGGTTTATGTCATAGAAACCGTGTTTTACCATATCCTTGTTAATCATACATCGCAATTCCACTAATGTCAGGGTAGAAAGACTATTGAAATAAAATACAAAAAAATTATTGAAATAATCAAAACGATCCGTCTTTATTTAATGCAATAAACATGGAAGAATATAATACGAGAATGGAATAAAATAGACGAATTGATCATTCGAATGGTCAGGATTTTAGATCAGTGAACTATATAAAAACGCACGAAGAGGCGGGAAATAGTCATGAAATATTCAATCATTTGTAGGCAACGAAATCAAAGAAAAAGTCCGCAGAAATAATTAAATATAAAAAAAAAAGAAAAAAGAATTTTAATATATACTATAATATATATAAATGCGTTAAATGTGATTTATTAGTGAGGTAAATTTCGGATTTAATATTAGACTCAAAATCTCTGACGTAAATATAGAAACAGGTGCCAAGTTATTTTTTAGGAGAACAGGATTAATACGTCACAATCATGGATTATGAAGAAGAATTAATGACTTTTCTTTTTTAATATCAGGAAAGAGAACAGTTGGCATCATAGTTTTTTATGTTTGCTACAAAGATGGAATATACAGGGTGGTCAAAATGTCTTTCCGCAGTGAATGTTTTTCATCCGGTGCATGTTTTTCAAAACATATGTAGAAGAGTCAACTCATGTACTGAAAATGAAGGACGACACTTTCAGCACTTCTTATAAAGTCTTTTTTTTAAATCTTGTAAAGTCTAATATATTCTTTTGTAGTCTTATTCCATCTTATAACTATTTATTTTGCAATAAAATACTTAGAGCAGAGAGGCTTTCTGAATGCCACGTATTAACACGAATGAACAAATATATCCTTTGAAACGCATAACACAGACACACTCTAACAAACGCACGTTAGCACAAACACACCCAGATACATACACGCGCACACACACATTTACACGTACAACGCAAATGTTTAGCTTTCGTTTGTTTCTTTTTATTCCGGTGTACTAAGAAGTGTCAAAGTGCTTCGGCATAATACTTCGGGATGTTGTCTATTAACAATTCCACTGCATATTAAAAAGCAAAAACATTTTGTCCAGTTGCTAGATGATTATTTTCTTTTCTTTATCTTTGCTCCAAATTATAATTTTCATTGAAAATTGGAGCATGTTAAGTACCTTTACAACGCAGCATTAGAGTAGGGCGGTGACGTGTCCGAATGGATTGCCCATCGGAAAAAATCCTCCACGTCTTTCGTCCATCTGTCCATGTTGACTTAAATTATTGCCAAAGTCGACTATGCCTTCTATTTTTTCGAGGTCGATAAAAAAGTACCATTTATGTAATCGAATCACCCCTCCCGCCAACAAATTACCATCTATGTGCCAAGATTTGAAATGAATATATAACATATGTCGTCTAAGCATGTTTCGCTTGTGATTGTCATTGTTGGACGATGTTTACACTTTTAAGAATGCTTCAGGTCATATTTTTTTCTTTCTGATCCATTCCAATTCCCAATTTTATTTTGCAGTCTGTGATTATAAAAGGTCTGTCATTAAAATAAATTTATTATTTTTTAATGAAAATATATAAATACTAATTAATAGCACAGAAGGGAAATTGGAAAGAGACAGGAATTTAGCAGGTGTGGAATATGAATAGGAGAGGTCGTTAGTCTCAAAGCAACAATTAACAAGTCACAACTTCAAAATGAAGCAATACAATAGAACCATAATCCAAAGTGAGGAAAAATAAAACCAGACACGTAAAAATGTACAGGTGAAAAAGGAAACAGAAAATAATTAAATGATATAACGAATTGACATTAAATAATCCCACGGTTAAATAAAAAGTGGTAGCAAAAGGAAGCAAACAGCAATAACATGACACACAAAGCAGATAAATTGGAATATAGAAAGAGGACAGTCTTTGACTTTTAGTAGAGGAATCAGAATTGTGTCAGACAGGTTTTAGATGAGCGACGAAATTATGCAAGCTTTGATGGTAGATAGTACTCTGGAGAATTAATCAAATACTAAATCTCTATGAGTCGCAGAATGCTTTCGATTCAACTCTTCTAATCACTGTTATTTTGACAACATTATTTTAACTATGTTAATGTTCAATCTTTTAAAGATATTCGCGTTCAATATGTTATTTAATGAATTTCTAATCATCCAGGTAATGGTTAAAATTAGGGTTATATAAATATGTTCAGTGGATAAGGTGGAGAGTTGGCGGAAACGTACTCACGCATGGCATAATGCTTAGCGGTATTTCAATCTTCTTTACGTTCTGAGTTCAAATTCCACCGAGGTCAACATCGCGTTTAATCATTCCGGGGTCATTAAAATTAGTAGCTGTTTAGCACTAGAGTGGATGTAATCCACTTAGCTCTCCCTCGGAATATGCTGGCCACGCACCAAAATATGTGACTAATATATATTTGTGGGTTAATTTTACTCCAAAAACAATTCAGACTTTGTTAGTGATACATTTTGGGTGAAGGAATTCAGAGCAGCAAGTACAACGTGTCTATTCAAATAACATTTTGAAATTTATTTTTTCTTTAAATTATTTCGAGGCCTTTCTATACCTGAATTACATGTCTGCGGGTGTGCTTTTATGTATGGCTATGTGGGCGGGTGTGTCTCTCACTCTATTTATCGACGTGTGTGTGTGTGTGTGTGTGTGTGAGTGTATATGTGCATGCGTGCGTGTGTGGATATATGAGTGCGTGTATTTGTATGAGCATCTGATTTCCAAATGATTACCCGTGCTTCTGTTTATGTCATAACTCATTGATTATAGGTAAAAGCCTGACATTTTATTTCCGATAAGTGAATATTTCGCTGTTGGTAGTGGATTTGATGTGTCTCACTAATGTTGTCGCTCACGGTTGTAGTTGAATAATAATTTTAAGGCCACAATTTACTCACACGCAGCATACATCAGAGCTTCCCACTATTTCAGTTCTTAACCAAATTGAAACTGTTAACATGATTGACGAGGACTAATCCTTAGCTACATAGTGGCATAAAAACATTGAGATTTGATCCAGTAGAAAAAAGTTTACATCAAAATTTGTAGCAAATTTATAGGAGAATAAGTAACGTCACCAAACATGTTTAGATCTAAATAAAATTTTTTTTCATCTTAAAAGCAACATATATTCATCTTAGCTTCAATGATAGAAGACAGCATGAAGAATTTCATAGTTTTATTCCCATGCAACAAAAATTTGTATTCAAAAAGTTGTGAAGTAAAATATTCTGAAAGAAATTATAAGGCAAAAATTTGGATTTAACATGAATTAACATTTTTATTTTAAAATGAAGGTATATTTTTATTAAGCTTATATGATAGACCTCAATTCGTTGAATTTCATGGTATCAATCTCATGCAATGAAGTTTTAAAAGAAAAAAATGTTATGAGTTTGTTTCTCAAATTTGAGGATCAGTTCTATACTTTTAAGTGAATATAGTTTTAGAAGGGGATTTTTAATTGAAGTAAGGAAAACTTATCAACGACGCCGCTAATTGGCACATTTGACACATTAATTAGCATAATAGCATAACCTGGAAAAATCACGGATTAAATGGAAAAATGCGAGCAGGAGAAATAGTATTCTTAAGAGTATAAACCTGGAAAATTACATGGCAAGTTATCACAGTTGGAAAAGTTCAGAAAAACATATTACATCTGGTAAAATACATAACGAGAAACTTTTTTACTTAAAATATTGCAGCTAAGGATAAAATATTACTATTACAGCTAAGTAACATTATAATTAAAAAAAAGGAACTATTTTTTTTTTTTTAAATATTGACACACTAAAATATTTTTTAAATGATTAGCCAGCAGTCACAATATAGCTAAAGTTTTATGCAAAGTAGAATAGTATATACGGTAGGCAAATTCATTATGTAAAAAATCGGCATTAGGTCAAGATTAAATAGTCAAGAGTTGGCAATAACGTTACCGTGAATTTGTTGTTATAGGTAGGTTTTACTGTAATATATAACTACGTTTTGTACTATTCTATTTATTGTACTAATTATGTACTACTATTATCTTTTATAACCTATTTTCAAATTTCTAATTATGAATTAATAATAAAAATATATTAATCTTTTTTGAAGTGCAAAAAAGATTTTGAGTTATTTTTTTATTTTTAAGAGAAGTAATAAAAAAATACAGGCAATATCTTGTAATAAAATGTTTAGTTTTTTATAGAAGCTAATATTTTCTAGATCTAAATATTTTATTTCAAATTTATTCGTAGCTGCAATATTTTAAGTAAAGATTTTCTCGCTCTGTACTTTACCAGGTGTAATAAAGTATCCTGAACTTTTCAAAGTGAAATAACCTGTCCTGTAATTCTCCAGGTTTATAATTTTAAGAATAATATTTTTCTTGCTCACATTTTCCCATGTAATGGGAAAATGAGTTTATGTGTGACTGTACCTCACTATACGAAACGACTGTATGAGCGAAGTAAATTTTTTTCCGATTCTGAAATTTAATCTCTATTCCTTCGTCAATAATATTTTACTGTTCATCGTTCTGAGCTCGATTTCCGCTGAAGTCAACTTTACGTTTTATCCTTTCATGGGCATTAAAATAGATACCAGTTAAAGACAGGTATCATCGACTATTCCCTTTCCTCAAATTTCAGGCCTTGTGACTTTGGTAGAAAATAATATTGTTTAACTATTCTATTACCTATTTTTCCGTCTTCGATCGCATTGTTTACATTCTATTAGTTATTTTACTCATTTCACTGAGGCCATGCTGGAGGATCGCATTCAGTTGAAGAAATTGACTCCAGGACTTATTCTTTGTAACCCTAGTAATTATTATATCGGAATATTTTGCCGAACCCCTAGTTTATGGAGATGTAAAGACACCAGCATCAGTCGTCAAGAAACAGACACACAAAAATAGACATTTGGTCTACATAAGCACAACCGCAAAGGAAAAAGAGTGATCAGATCAGGAATCGATCCCCAAGCCTATGATAATGCGTCTAACATTGTGGCTTCAAGGCCAATTATTTTGCATATATTTGTTGATATTAGTCTATATATACAGTTAGACTATGACAGTATTCATTTAAACGGAATAAAAGTATTGTACTCACAGTAACACTATTCAACTACAATGACAATTGCTCTTTCTATGTGAGCAGCAGGTTAGAAATATGTTACTGTCGATTGTTCAGAATATTTCTGAATTCTTACGTTATTATATAGCTTCTGAGACAGCAAGCTGGCAGTATCGTTAGCACGACGAAGGAAATACGGTATTTCGTCTGCCGTTACGTTCTGAGTTCAAATTCCACCATTTGAGGGTCGATAAATTAAGTACCAGTTATGCACTGGTGTCGATGTAATCGACTTAATCCCTTTGTCTGTTCTTGTTTGTCCCTTTTGTGTTTAGCCCCTTGTGGGTAGTAAAGAAATGGGTATTTCGTCCGTAGATACGTTCTGAGTTGAAACTCCGCCAAGGTGGACTTTGTCTTTCATTTTTTGGGAGTCAATAAACTAAGAACCACTTAACCACTGGAGTCGACTCCGCCCTTCTGGCAAAAAATTCAAATTGTTATGTAGCATCAAGATCACACAGACAGAGCAGCAACAGAAGAACCACAGCCTGGTTAGGGAGCTGTCTACATCAGGAAATTTACTTCACTTCAGGAATACAGTGAACGATTTTCTTGCGGTATCGCATATGTTTCAGCCATATTTGAACTGATTACAATTTTGTAAAAATAATATTCGTTAGAGTACCCATTTTTTTGCTTGCTGATTTGATTGACTAATGCTGTAGTATTCTGAAGGAATATAATTCATAACTACAGCCCATCCATTTTCTCTCGTTCACTCCCTCTCACCACTCCTCCGCCGTCTAGTTCTGACTTTCCCTTTTCCTCACTTTTAACTATATCAGGAATTCCTATCATTGTAAAGAAGTTACGATGCTGAGCAACATGGTTGCATAACTTGAAGGAATCTGTTACTGATCTTTTTAGTTTTTCAAATGTCATCTTTCATTTTAGTTAATAAATCGACGATAAAATTAGTCGTCAGCAGTAAAAAGTACTATACGATAGGAATATGTGGATTTACATCGAACTTGGAGCAATAAATATTGAGCTCTTTATCGCCTACGGGTGGCAAAACATAGAGAGGATAAACAACGACAGACAAAGGGATTACGTCGATTATATCGACCCCAGTGCGTAACTGGTACTTATTTAATCGACCCCGAAAGAATGAATGGCAAAGTCGACCTCGGCGGAATTTGAACTCAGAACGTAACGACAGACGAAAGACCGCTAAACATTTCGCCCGGCGTGCTAACGTTTCTGCCAGTCGTCGCCCGTTAAATATTAAAAACTAAAATCCACATGGATAGTTATTTGACAAACAGGAGGAAAAAAATTAAACCAGGTGATTTCTGTAGTTCTGTTCCTCATGGAAGGATTATAACAATATCTAAATGCATCTCAATTTGATCAATCTATAAAATAGAAACAGGATAAATTATGTAATATCATTTAAGTAAGACACTTAAATATTTATAATTAATATGAACTAGTTTCTGTATCTGATCTATCATGTTTTTCGAGACAGTTATATGACAAATCGTTGAAATAACTTCGAATTAATTTACATCACGGCTATCTCCCATAAACAGAATTATTGACCGGACGTAAAGATATATTTATTACCTGATAAATCAAAAGTAATATTCTTTGAAAGATTACCAATCAAAAGTAAATGTTAATGTTCAATATATCATAATATATAATATGACTATATTCCCGTAAATTTAATCGATTTACCTGTTTGACTTATGGGTATTGGGCAGTATATTTCCTTAATAATGTCACAAATATATTAGCGTTAAATAATTTCCTATATGTTATTTTCTGATTCGCTTCGATATATACTCGTAAAGCTTTGTATTTTGTCGTAAGCTCGATCATTTACTGGTTGAACGCAAATGAACATTTAGAATCGAGAGCTGCAGAAAGCAACCGAATGATGTAATTAAGCTTACAATTTAATCCCCACTATATATATATATATATATATATATATATATATATATATATTATATATATATATATATATATATATATATATAGTTAACCCAAACATGAAAACAGAAAGAGAAAACACAACAACGCGGGGATGTGGAACAAATATAGTATTATTAGACGCCCAGGAAAGAAGGAAAGAAGCAGGGGTTAACGTTACGGGTGGAGCTCTTCGTCAGAAACATAGGAAAAGGAAAGATCAAAAGAAGGGAAGACGGAGGAAAAAAATCGCCAGCGGTACACACGACACGCGGTCACATTTTTAATATATATATATATATATGTATACATAGCTTATACTTCGTTTGTATATTTGGTTTGCACAATTCCTGATATGAATTCGTATGTTGAAACAAATGCGATTATGTCTTTGTAGGGTTATTACGCAAAGAAAAATAAAACACGCACTAGTTCGACTTTTAAATAATTTATTGGGCCGGTTAAACAATTTATTGGGCCTTGAAGAGAGTAGGGAAATCAGTGAAGATGTCACCATTAGCGATGAAAAGATTTGACTAAAAAACAACCGACTGATTTTTTAACCGGAAAATTGCCGTACCACAAAGTTACAGGGAGGAGAGTAGACCAACAATGGTTACCAAGAGCAATGAGTGCACAAACAGAAAGACACACAAGCAGACACTCACATATACAAACATACACACATGCTTAGAGCCAGTCACAAGAATTGATCGGCCGTGGGCTATACTAGAATATAATTTCCCAAGGTGCCATGCGGTTGAACTGAACCCAGAAGAATGTGGTCAGATGTCTCAAAGAAGTAAAAGAGTATATATATATATATGTATATATATATATATATATGTGTGTGTGTGTGTTTATATGTGTGTGTGTATGTATATATGTATGTATGTATGTGTGTGTATACATATCTATATAAGGAAGAGGGGCTACGAAGACTACGAATTCTTTCATGTAGGGGATATCGCTCAGTAATTATTACGCTACCACATGGGTAGATTGGTACCCTTATGTATAGAAACTTAGATTCATACGTGAATACATGCATACATGAATGAAGTAATTATATCTGAAAACCGGGGGCGTTAATATTTTATTTAATCATTACGTGTATAATGATTATTGAATCATACAACACGAGTGATACAGTTCATAAGAGGTTCAACTGTTAAGCCGCGGTTAGGCGCCCTATTATTTCACTTTATTATTACAACGCAGAATGTAACGAATCGCAAAGAAAATACTTAAGCCAACAGTTTATAAACAGGGATTTCATGTAAAGGCTTTTAATGCGTAATGCGTGACATTACACAATACAGCTAAATGTTATGTTCATCAGAGTATAAACCAATTGTGTGGTAAGGTATGAGCGCTGTTTTCTTAATCACAGTAAGCCTGATATCAATCAATTACACATCACGTGATCATGACTGCAAAACATATTTGCGTATATCTGTTGATTGTTAAATTTTTACTTAATTACGTTTTACGTTACTGAATTGTATCTGTTACCATTTCATGTAGGATTTATACATACCCGTTTCCTCTCTGTATTAAATTAATATCGTACGACATTTCGGGTATCGACAATATGCATAATATTAGGTAGGTTTTTTCTTTATATCCACGCTCGACATAATTTCTGTACAATTTCTATTCAATGCATGTCCGAATAAATGTTTCTTCAGATTCTGTACTCTTTTCTCAAGTCAATGAATTGCCGGGACTTTAAATTATTCTAGGAAGCTCTATTAAAGAGCTGACGGTGTAGCGCAGCCACTATTGCGTTTGTACATTTTGAAAGCTATTTTATCGAAGTTTGCTGTTATTTCAGCTATATTCAATTCTCTCTGCTGACGTCAATTAAAGTAATATTGTTCACTATTGTTCCTGGTGTAATAATAAGGATTCAATTGAAAATGGCGTTGTGAACCTCTTGCTAAAATGAACTGGAAGTAAGATATATACAAAAATGAAGGAGAGCAAGTTATTGCGGCAAGACAGAGGATGCAGCGAATTAGATACGCATTTGAGTCTAATAGACCGGGTGGTAGCGCGATATACATGCACTGGAGTATGTATGCATTGCCCATCTTCAGAAGAGCTCATGGAAAGGTTGTATTGGTTGAGATCTGTAGGTGCACTTGAAGAATTCAGTTTTCTTCTGAAGGATTTTATATTGACCTCATGGCTGCAAAGACGAACACTATAGAATTTGACATTTCTCGATTGAATGCTAATTTGAAATAATGCCATCACAGCGTGTACACACAAACACACACACACACACGCACACTCATATATATACGTACACGGTAACGACACAATTACACAACAGAAACCGAAATTCATGCCATTCAAAATAAACACGACGTAATATCACAACAACTTTCAAAATATTTTTCACTATTGTAAACGATGTAGATACCACAGACAAATACCACAAAGGATTCAAGGAATTTCTACTGAGAAATTAAACATGAGACTATCGCTTAGAGAATCAGCTGTTTGTTAAAACACAACTAACACCCAAGGCGCATGCTTATTGGCGAAAGATTTGTTCTAATTGTTCAACTGCTGGAGCATATCGAGGGAAATTGGAAAGAAACAGTCAGTCATTTCGCATCAGTTGTAAATTGTGAAGAACATTAGAATCTTTAATTTAAAATCTACTGTATATAAAGATTTACCAACAGATTGTTATAAAACATGACAAAATTTGTGAAAACGTAAATTATAATTTCTACATAATATACACATAACTAATACATTTATTCCTACACAAGTTTAGGAACCCCCTCTCTCTCTCATTCTCTGTTACTTTCTCTCTAAATATATGTATATATAGATACACATATATAAATTCATGCACACCCATATCCATGCACACACACACACATATATATGTGCCCGCCTCCTGGGGTTAAAATACCACTATCATCCTTTCTTAGAGAACACCCAAATTTATATGGCAATAAATATTTTATATACATACATACACATATGTATATGTATGAATATATATGTATATATATATATACATAGATATATATATATATAAACATTATTGGTGAATTGAAGAAATGGAGCTGAACGCAGATTGAACAGAAATCGTTTTATTTCATTCTACACGTGTTTCGAAAGGCACAATTACCAAAATCCGATTGAATAATGGGACCATATTGTGTCTTTCTCTTCAGGAAGAAAAAAGGAAATCCGTTGGAAAAACAAAAACAGAACAGAGGCGGAGCAAAAAAAAAAATCGAACTGTGCTCCTAAGAGCCCATGGCGAAACTGTTTATCAGGTATGTTGAGACCCGGTGGCTGAAGAATCAACGGGTCAGGCATCGGTCAATCATGTGGGTGAGGGTGTATAGATGTTCTTTGTGACCGAGATAAAGATCTGACTATTTAAAGAATATTGGATGTTTTATAAGTGGCGAGAAAAAAATCTACTTAGAGACGTGTGTGTGTGTATACTGTTCTATATATGTGTGGGTTGGCGTAGGGGTAGAAAACATTTTTGTTGGTAAAGAGATCAAGAAAAATTATAGAAAAACCATTGGAGTACCCTGAGGAAGGTAAACTTGGAAATTAAGGATATAATATTTAAACACCGAATCAAATCAAATGAGAGAACTCAGCCGCTTAGCCCCCAAGTCCAACCCAGATTTATAGTGAAGGACCATAAACCTAACTTCCACACCAACCCAGCGCTAAGACTCAGATGCCCTGCTAGAGCTAGACTGATATCGGGATAATCAGTAAGTACATTTTAGATAAATATATCCCTAGTTTAGTAAACAAGCTGAAGCTCAGCCTCTGGGCCAACTCCTCGCAGGTAGTGAAGTGGTTCTCTTCCATCCCAATAAGAACCGTACTAGGTTCATTCAGTTTGATATCGCCAGCTTCTACCCCTCGATTAACCCTAGTGTGCTAAATAAGGCCCTCTGGCATGCTCACAACAAGGCTGGCCTCACCAGAGAAGAGATAGATATCATTTTAGTTGCCAGGAAATCGTTTTATTAAGTTTGATAATAAGTTGTGGATCCGTAAAGATACTCCCAATGAATTTGATGTGCCTATGGGTAGTTCGGATAGTGCGCAGATAGCCGATTTGGTCGGAATATATATTCTCTACGAATTGTCCGATCAATTCCCGGAGATCGCGGGCGGCCTGTATCGTGACGATTGTCTGTTTTACCTGCAAAACACCACGAACAGAATAGTGCAGAAAACTAAGAGCAGGTTAGCTAGGTTTTTTAATAGAATGGGCATGAGTATAGTTTTTGATAATGAACTCACCAAGGCTAATTTCCTAGACGTTACACTTAACCTTAATAGCGACTCATACTGCCCTTACCATAAGCCTTCCACTAATTGAAGTATGTCAGTGTCTTCTCAAATCATGCCAAAACCGTAACAGACAATTTGGTTAAAAACATCTCTCTAAGATTGTCTGGCTTGTCCGCCAGTGCCGATATTTTTATGCAGAAAGCGGAATTTTATAACGCCGCACTATCCAAGGCCGGTTATAGGCAGAAGATAATTTATATTGATCCGGCCCTTCCGATGCCATCATTCGGTCATCAGGATAGGGCCGTATATAATAACATTAACATTTTAAGTAAGGACGGGAGCGCGGCGGATGCCGGGGTAGTCGCTCCCGCATTTAATTTAACGAACAAGGACAATTATCGGTCCGGGAGGTCTTACACTAACCCAAGACCCGTTATTCATCCGAGAATCACCCACCCGAATGCGAGAGCTGGCGTCCCGACCCATCACACTGATAGGAATAAGCATATATGGTTTGTAATCCCCTTTGGTAAGCAGATTAGAACTAACCTCCCCCTCATGTTAGACAAGCCATCGCCAATAACTTCCCCAGAAATTCCAAATATTACTCCACGGTTAACTCACATAAAGTTAGGATAGCTTTCTCCAACACTAAAACCTCGCCCAGATAATCGCCTCCCATAATAATAGGCTACTTACTAAGACCCTATCACCTTTTTCCGGAGGCACAGCCTCTTCCGCTCCCGGTTTAATGCTCAGTAGGAATAATTATAGTAGTAATAATGATATGAGAGCCAGTACAGTGACACATAATCTCAGCTCCAGCCAGGGAGTACCCACTAGGGGTATAGTTATAAATAGGGTGTTGTGGTTGACGGTAACAATGGGAGTAGGGTAGAGAGCCCCATTAGCATCCCCAGCATCATTTCCCGCAATAGCAGTACCACGGGCAGTAGCAATGACAGCACTCTGATAGATAGTGGAGAATCAGGGGTTATTCCTATAGTTAACAGTGACGTAGTGGAAAATAGAGTAGTAAGCGGCTGCAGGTCTCGGAACGAATATAGTGACAGGAACGCAGTTCTAATTTCAGAAACCAATCCTAGCAGATTAAGATTCACGTCGGCGAACTCCAAGATCAAAAACGCCGTCTACCAATGCAAGGTTTACACGGACTCAGATGCCTTCACTTATGTAGGGGCATCATCCTCAAGATTGTCTTTGCGTGTCTCCAACCATTACGCAACTTTTCGGGACGTGAACAAGCGCCAGACCACGGGACTCAGTAAGCTAATATGGCGACTGAAGGATGCGAACTTAAGCTATAGGCTGGAATGGTCAATTTTGTCGGTGGCCCTCCCATTTGATAGGGGCAGAAGACAGTGCAACCTTTGTGTCTCCGAACTCTTCCATATTTTGTTTGCCAGAGGCCGGATGGTAAACGGGCTCTTACAGTCGGCTTTTCGATGCCCCCATTGGCGGCGTTACACTTATCTGGCCTTTAAATAGCGTTTATAAATAATACCGGCACCCATAGCCCTTGGTAACAAATTCTGAAATAGCCTTTAAGATATCTACGATTGACCACTGCAAGGGGAATTACTCCTGTAAGACAAACGGGGCTTGGTTTTTTCACAGCGGGGGGTTTCCTTGACAAGGTAGGCTTAGATGAACACACACACACATAAAACATAATATATATATATAATTTTTTTTTTTTTCTTTCTGCCACCCAACGGTTATCACGGCAGTAGCCACTGACAGCCGAACGATCAAACGCACACACGTACACAAAAAATGTTTTCTACCCCTACGCCAACACACACATATATAGAACAGTATACACACACGTCTCTAAGTAGATTTTTTCTCGCCACTTATAAAACATCCAATATTCTTTAAATAGTCAGATCTTTATTCTCGGTCACAAAGAACATCTATACACCCTCACCCACATGATTGACCGATGCCTGACCCGTTGAATTCTTCAGCCACCGGTTCTCAACATACACTGATAAACAGTTTCGCCATGGGCTCTTAGGAGCACAGTTCGATTTGTTTTTTTGCTCCGCCTCTGTTCTGTTTTTGTTTTTCCAACGGATTTCCTTTTTTCTTCCTGAAGAGAAAGACACAATATGGTCCCATTATTCAATCGGATTTTGGTAATTTGTGCCTTTCGAAACACGTGTAGAATGAAATAAAACGATTTCTGTTCAATCTGCGTTCAGCTCCATTTCTTCAATTCACCAATAATGTTTTAATTTCAATTATCCGCACCAACGCACGGTTGCAACGCCAGATGGTTGTACCTCCAACCGTGCTGTTTACTGCTGTGATTTTTGCTACTAAGGTATCGGTTAAACTGTTGATTAATCTACTACAAGATTATTCATCTTTCTATTTCACATTATATATATATATATATATATATATATATGTGAATATATATATATATATATATATATATATATATGTGAATATATATATATATATATATATACATATACACCTACCTGTCTATGTATCTTTCTAACTATCCATCTATCTACCCATCTATCTATCTATCTATCTATCCATCTATCTATCTATCTATCTATATATATATATATATCTATCTATCCATATATCCCTCTATCTATCTTTCCATCTATCTATCTATCTATCTATCTATCTATCTATCTATCTATCTATCTATTCCTCTATCTAACTATATGAACGCATTTTCAATATTCATTAATTACTATTGTTACTTGTTCGCCTTTTACTTTATCAGTGTTTGATATGTAATATTTACTGGGGTTTGAGTTATATTGCTTTATTAACTCGGGAAACACTTAGCAATCTCTTAGGAAATATATATCATTGAATACCAACGAAATTACATGAAATTTCTACAAAATGCAACATTGATACCAACCTGTATTTTGAACTAAGTTTCCTACAGCTATTAATTTTTAAATGTTTCTTAAATTTACAAACGTTTGGAAATATATAAACATTGTAAAAATTGTAATACGTATGAGTTTGTATAAAGGACATTTTTATATATTATATGTTTTCATTGTTTCTAACTTGGCGCAATCTTCATAATTTTTTTTTCCATACCGATATGTGATATATCAATATGTAACGTTGATTTTAGTTACAATAATCGTAAGAAAGAGAAGTGACGTCACAGTGCAACTTTCCTTTCTCCTAGAAGATATGTAGTTAATCAGTGAATGTGATTAAAAATCCATACCTTTGACATAAGATATATTACATCCATTAATCATTAACGCATTCCTGAAGACGAGATGACGCTTTCCTCCTATTTCGAGAGCATACACACTATGCTGTACAGTTCTGCTATTAAAAATATATACATACATAGACAGATACAGTTAAACACATACTTATGTGCTTTGTATTTAATCAAGGTTTATGTGAGCGAATTTTCGTCTGATAACGCAATATGTTGCAATCTTTCGTTCTTACATCAATATAACAGGAGTGTTCTCTACAGAATATTTTACCTGCAGACATTTTAATCACCACCAAGTACAACAGTGTCCGAGTGCATCTTTCGTACATCTTGATAGACGAAGACTTTGAACTATAAGCTAAGAACAGAATTTATTTTCGCGAAGGCAGCTTGGATGTTTGCATGAATAGACAAAATGAAAGAATAGAATGAAAACATCTTAGAGTTCTTTTTTATCTGTTTAGAGTGCTTCTGGATAAATATATTTTGTTAAGAGGCTTTGAATGTTTAATATGTCGATAAGCCATATGCCAGCGCCTTTTCGTTCATACAATCAACTTTTAATAGGAAGTGTTGCTATAAATGGCTATTTCATTACTTGACGCATTGAACACCACTTCTAAATATATATTATTCAATGATTTAATTATTCGTTTATTATAAATCCTATCTTGTTGGTTGTACGGATAAAATCTTGAGCAGATGAATTATGAATAAGTATACATTCTCCAAATCTCCAAATCGCCATTGGTGTTGTTAATCGATGTAGTATCCGCCCTCTGCATCTTTTTAAGTAATGTAGTTATCTTTTATCTTTTACTTGTTTCAGTCATTAGTGTGTGGCCAATCTGGGGCACCGCCTTCGAAAATTTTATTTGAACGAATCGACCTCACTACCTATTCCTTCTTTTAAAGTCTAATGCTTATTCTATCGTAAATGTTTGCCGGACCACCAGGTTTCAGGAATGTAAACACACAAACACCGGTTATTAAACGTGTTTGGGATGGAAACAAAGACACAAAATTCACACACACATAAGTAACAAGGGCTTCTTTCAGTTTCTCTCTACCATATCTATAAACGAGGCCAGGGGATAGAGTTGAAGACACTTGCTCACGGCTGCACGCAGTGGGACTGAAACCAGTTGGGAATCAAACTTCTTTTCACACAGTTACGCTTTCGCCTATTTATTCTCCGAAAAAAAATACTTTATTTCGTTTAAAAAGATTGTCGTTGGGTAGTTTGTGTTGATATCGAATGAAAGTACTGTGAATATATTTCTTGGTAACATTGTAGTTTGGGATTACGTAGCACCAAAACAAATTTCACAAAATTTGAAATCTGCGACGAATAAGATTTACGAAACTCTTTCATTATCCTGTCACAGAATGAGTCGTATAATAGTTACCTGAAACTGTTATCGTTACCTTTGGACGAAACTTTATGTAATGCATATAAATTGAGTATAAACCTATCTGAGTGCGTATTTAATTACCAACAGCCACCTTAGAGACGAAAAACAGGTGAATATTTCATATATTATTTCATGGAAGTAAATAGTTCTATCAATTATAATACTGGAATCTGCATTGCATCATGAATACAAATTATTATGGGAATTATGTAAGTGAACATATGAAACTGAGACATTTAAGTACGAACATGTGGCTCCCTCTGGTATGCTATTTTAACTAAGGTAAACTTGAATGCAACTTGTATAGCGCATCATGATTCAAGAAATATGCATATTCTTTGCTTTAGTTTCAAAATATGTCTCAAAGAAAAACACTGCTTCGCAAGAACTAATCAATATGCTAGCAAAGCAAGTAGTATGTCAAAATGTCAATGTTAGCAACGTTAGCACATTCATCGAATTCTGACGAATGAAGCGCATGGTGATTGGTTAAAATAGTTTTCATTAATTTTCAAAATCTGCCGGATTTTACACAGCTTATAAGGATTAGCTACCGCAGATGAGCGTGTTTGGTTTTAAGAAGTATTTGAATCATTTACCATAAACTATATAAATATATTCATTGTAAGAGAAATGTCTCGATTGCTTATGTACCACTTTGGATGTAATATAACGAGAATTTGGGCATAGTTTAAACGTTTTATACACAAAGTTGCCTTTATAACAAAAACCCACTCCCATTAAGATGTATGTAATTTAAAACATAAATCTCACTAAAATGAATGCATATTGCTACACTTAAGATATAGACTACATGTTTTTGCGTTAAACCATATCATTTGCAGTAAAAAAATTGTGTGAGCAGAAACTCGTGGACAGGAGGTGAAATTTCAGAGGAAGACCTTCTGTCAAACGATAGTTTTGGCCCGTAAATTCCTGACACTCTAAGGGAGCTGGGTCCCCTTATATAATGTCTGCTAATGTCCCTGCTGTAGAAAAGAAAAGGATATCATGCTCGTGTTTACCCCTTGTCTACCTGACTGGTTAAGTCCAACGACTTCCCTAAAGGTAAACGTTTCTTTAGCATCTACTGTGGGATCTAGGGCCTTCAATTTTCTTCCAGCTTTCAGTGTAGGCTGTACGGATCTGATCACAAATTCTTTGGAGAATTTTAATGTCATCTGAATTCTCGTCTGTCCTTCTATATGTAACTTAAGTGCCAGCTTCAAGTTTGTAGTATAAGTTATTATCCGGGGTACACACCAAGCCATTTCCTGTTGTATTTAATGACCATCAGCTCCCTTACTTCACCTGTGCTCGTGGAAATGTCGTATATGCGTAACACTCACAACAGTGTTGGTATAAGCAAAATTTTGAAGCACCATACTTTGTATTTCTTCAACAATCGGCAGCGGTTAATCTTTTTGAAAATTTCATCGAACTCCTTCACTCGTTTGGTATCTTTCAGTCTTGTCATTCCATCTCCCTTAGACTTTGCATCTTCCTAGATTCCACTTTCGAGCTAGTTTCTAGGCTCACCTGCCCTTTTTTCATGGATAGATTTCGAGATTTGTTTGGTTTGAAGATCATTCTCCACCGGAACATTACGACATGAAGTTGTTTGAGCGTATCCCGTGTCTTTAATTCTCTGGAAAAATGCCAAGATCCATGCTTCTACCTTCTTTTTCTGCAGCTCTGAAATGTATCAGAATTATCGGAATAAACAATATTAGTGATACTTGCACGTGACGTTGTGGTTAAGGGAATTCAGCCAAAGAGAATGGTGTTCTGGGATCAATTCCTTGACAAGATTCCGCATTGAGAAAGGCAACTTGCATCGCGTTGCGCCAGGCTAATCTGCTGAATTATACAACTCCCCGGGTTGTAAGGAGTTACCTCTTCCATTCTGCTGCAGGCCTCATCACGCAGTTGAGCTGCTGGTTCACAGGAGGATAAAGTTTTTTAAAAATAGCTCAATGACTTCTTTCGACCCCATAATGTTGTATAACAACAAAAACACAAAATTCTCATTCACTGAAGAAAACCGAGAGTTATTGTTTCAAATTCACCGGTGGATATGTACTCTCCTTCTGTTAAGAACAGAAGGGAATGTTGGAATTCGGGATAACTGCGCCTGGCCCTCTCTTCGCACGTACAAATGCACTCCTGTATACATGCAGCCATACAGATAAACAAACGCACATACATGTATGTACCTACGAAAAAACGCAGAAAAAAAAATGATATCGGTGTTCGTCTTTGATGATGTAATGTGGTGAAGATTAAAGTGAAGGACGTCAATCAACACGTAAAGCAGTGCAGAGATGCGAAGAATTAACGAGTTCAACAGGAACTGTCGAAGATTCGTCAGATGGGCAAGATTTAATCTGCGGCGATATTTCAGATGCAGTGAATCGCTGACCTTCTTCTACTGATTTGCAAGCACATTGCAAATATATATATATATATATATATTATATATATATATATATATATATATATATATATATATATATATTATATATATATATATATATATATATATGTGTGTGTGTGTGTGTATGTATGTATGTTTGTATATGTGTCATTTATATATATATATGTATATATATATATATATATACATATACACACACACATATATATATACATATACATACACACATATATATATATATATATACATACATATATATATATATATATCTTTATAAATGTAATCATCTTTATTAAATGTGTCAACCGAATAGGTAGATTCATATAAACGTTGATATGTTGGCATATAATTTGAACATTGCTACCAGATGTATGCTTTAATAACGTTCGTTTTCGAAGCTATGATGTTGAGTGTTCTTTGCAGTGTGAGTTGAAGATTAGCAGCAGATCATAAGCCTCGCAGTGCACTAGAAAATTAACGCTTAATTCTGCTAGAATACGAACGGCTTAGGATTGAAAGATCTGGGCAATAACGTTGGAGAATGGGTTGTCATTCAGCGTGCAATGGTAGAGTGTTGTTTAGGGAGGAGGTTGATTTATTAATCACTGGAGATGGGATAAGTATGGTAACAGACCTATGAGGCATGTTAAAAGGTTTCAATTCATCCTCATAGAAAACGCTGGAGTTAGGGAGATTCAAATTTCATACATACATTGACACACATACATTATACGCGATCACACGTGTCTAAAGAAGTGGATTTACATAGTTTTCACAGTTGATCCTGGCGTTTTTATTAAACTAGTTTTTAAATACGAGCAACAGTAGGGATATTTTGGTATTTCCCTCGTAGTAATGCGTAATCTCTACTAACACAAATTCATAAAATTTTAATCGAGGCCTAAAAGTCACTGATACCATTTATGAACGTCAAAACATTTTAAGTGGTAAGAGTATAACTTCTTCGATAATAGTAAACCATTAATGGAAATACTGAATTTAAAAGTTAGTCAAATATAATCTAAGAATAAAATGTAACAGATCTCTTTGAAATTCCTCGGTACATATATTCATCTTCAGAATGAAGCATTACCACGGCTAGATATGAGAAGAAAATTTATGCCCCACTGCCAGTGACAAACACCACCAAATATATAAACTGAGTAATGTGTCAAGAAGCACGATACCTGGAATGTATTCGCGTAAATTTCGATTATATTCGAATGTGTTTGGCATGATTTTACACGAAAACATTTTTCAACGCTGCTTCGTGCAACAATATCTAATTCTAGCTTTTTTTACATGCTAGGAGGATGAGCAAACATTCACTTTAATTCTATACTTTCTGGCTGTGAGTGTCGAAGTTGTTTGTTTTCTTTTTGTATTTTTTTTTTCGCAGTTAGTGCAGCAGGAAGTAGGCAGAAACGCATGCGATCTACAAGTTAATGATGTTAATCATGGGACTTTTGTGGCAGTGTTAGAATATATATTTCTTGCCTACCTACAAGGGGCTAAACACAGAGGGTCGAACAAGGACAGACAAAGGGATTAAGTCAATTACATCGACCCCAGTGCGTAACTGATACTTATTTAATCAACCCCGAAAGGATGAAAGGCTAAGTTGACCTCGGCAGAATTTGAAGTCAGAACGTACGGCAGACGAAATACCTATTTCTTTATTACCCACAAGGGGCTAAACACAGAGAGGACAAACAAGGACAGACATAGGTATTAAGTCGCTTACATCGACTCCAGTGCCTAACTGGTACTTAATTTATCGACCCCGAAAGGATGAAAGGCAAAGTCGACCTCGGCGGAATTTGAACTCACAGCGTAACGCAGACGAAATACCGCTAAGCATTTTGCCCTGCGCGCTAACGTTTCTGCTAGCGCGCCGCCTTTGGCAGTGTTAGGATATGTTACACGCAAACGTATCAAACATGAATATAAAGCTATAAATTATAATAATGTTTTCTTTATTGAGAAAAAGAAAATGTCAGTAATTTTGAGGAATAATAGGCAGGAGTGCCTCAACTGAGTTTTCAGAGAAAATATTTAATGCGGAGAATATGTATGTCGTTTTCGGAATAAATTTAATTACAATAACCAATAACATAGAGCTTTTCGATTGAGGCACTATAAAACTGATAGCCTGCATATTTACATGAAATATTTTCACTAATATTCATTCATCACAGAACTGTTGTGTTAATATCTTCGCCATCCATTTGTAATTATATCCAAATATTCTATACATTTATTGATTCTTTTGGAAGGAAATATTTTTGCCTCTTAGGTATATTCAGTATGTTTCTATTTATAATTTAACTGCAGTCACTTAGGCACTCCATCTTGAGTTACCTGTCAGACAGCAAATATATCTCATAGTTATTTCCTATGTAGATGTATGGAGAAAAAAAGTTTTGGTCTCATCTTTCTAGTATTTCTCAGTTGTCCAGATACGTTGCGTTTCCAGAATAAAAATAATGACGTAATCGTATTTCTTATATGTTCCGTTATAACCACGATTAAACATCCTGTCGTAAAAAAGTCGGTGGATGCTTGACACATATCGTCGCGTGTTCTAGTTCTGATGCAGCGTAGATAGATACGCATACGGTAAATACACAGACACAGAAATACACAGAGAAACACACACATATATACATATGCATATGTAAATGCACATATATATATATAAATATATATATATACATGTGTGTGTGTGTGTGTGTATGTGTATGTGTGTGTGTGTGTATGTGTGTGTGTGTGTGTGTGTGTGTGTGTGTGTATGTGTGTGTGTGTGTGTGTGTGTGTGTGTGTGTGTGTGTGTGTGTGTGTGTGTGTGTGTGTGAGCAGGAGGAATTTCAACCGTGTTTCGTGGTCCGCTACTACAACAACCCCTTTAGAGGATCCAGTTAGCTCAAGACTTCATCAGGAGGAACCACGTCCGGTTTCGGTCCCTACTCCTCTGCCGTTTTGATGTGGTGCTCCCCCCCTTTCGGAGGTGACTTCAGCTCTGGTGGGTGCATGTCTTCTTTCTTCATCTTTCTTCTGTTCCCTGGCCTCTTTGATGTAGCGTCAACGAGTGTCAGCGGACGACTGACTCTTGTCAAATACCTGCTGATAGGCTCCAGCAGGCAGCCCCAGCAAGTTGTCACGTGACACAGTCTCAACTTTAACTGACCAATGAAGGCGCGTAGTCTTAGCCCACGCATTCTCTAAACGAGACCGTCACCTGTCAGTCAGCGAAGCTAATTCGGAGTCAGCTTGTCTCACCTAGTGATGTTATTTTCCGCCGGCATGTTATGACTTTCAAGCCATTTTAGGTCTTCCCGCTTCATCCATATATAGAAACTGGCTTTTTCGACCGCCTTCTGTACTCTCCTTATTATTTTTCTCAGCTCGGAGCTAGAAAAAACAAATCTTCTTTTGAATAGCATTGTCATTTTTCTTTCAATAAAGCCCCTAGCCACCACTGCCAGGTGGTAATACACGACATTCCATCCCTGTTCTCTGCACTCTTCGATTAGATTTTCGTACCTCTTCTCTTTTCGCTTCTCATCATTGCCGATGTTCTCTTCCCAATGTACTGTTAGTTCTAGTAAAATTCCTTTTCTCCGTTTTATCATATATTACTCAGTGTACTTTAAGGGTCACCTGAAATCTTAATGACGATGTTGAGAAAATCTCTTGAAATTTGTGTGTTTCAATAATAGTGAACACAGAGGTTCATAGACAAAAAAATCCGCCACTGCTTAGCAATATACGTCACTGAATAAAAACAACATGACATATGTGTGCGTGTGTGTGGGGGATCTGTGTTTGTCTGCCCACCGTCGCTTGACAACCGATGTTTGTGTGCTTACGACTCTGTAACTTAGCAGCTCGGCAAACGACACCGATAGAATAAGTAGTACACTTACAAAGAGTAAATCCTGAAGTCGATCTATTCGACTAACGGCGGTGCTCCAGCATGGTCGCAGCGATATGAGTGAAACAAGTAGTTGTAGTAGTAGAACTACTAGTAGTAGTTGTAGTAATAGCATCAGCAGTAGTAACAGCAGTAGTAGAAACGGTAGTAACAGCAGGTGCAGCAGCAGCAGTAATAGTACCAATAGTAATAGTAGTAGTTGTAATAGTGTCAGTAGAAGCAGCAGTAGTAGTGGTAGTAGCAGCAGCAGCAAAAGTAACAATAGTAGTAATGGCGCTAGTAGAAGTGCAGGAGCCGCAGCAGCAGCAGCAGTAGCAGCAACAGTAGCAATAGTAGTAGTAGTAGAAGTAGTAGTAGTAGCAATAACAACAGCAGCAGCAATTGTAGTAGTAATAGAATAGTAGTAGTAGTAGTAGTAGTAGTAGTAGTAGTAGTAGTAGTAGTAGTATCAGTAATAGTAGTAGTAGCAATAACAACAGCAGTGGTGGTGGTAGTAGTAGTAGTAGCAGCAGAAGCAGCAGCAGCAATAATAGTAGTAGTAGTAGTAGAGTAGTAGTAGTAGTAGTAGTAGTAGTAGCAGAAGAAGAAGAAGAAGAAGAAGAAGAAGAAGAAGAAGAAGAGAAGAAGAAGAAGAAGAATCGGTAGTATGGGGACATTCGCTGTAATACTAAAAAGATGTATCCACCATTTCTTGAATTTGAGTCTTGTGCGCATCAGTTGGTCTTTTATATGTAACTGCTAATTTTCAGGGAGTAAATAAAACAACACCGGTTGCTAATCACAATGTTTTTGCTCAGCTCATGTGCTTAGGAAGTAAACGCCTTACCGAAAGTCACGCTTGCAGATTCATATTTCTATCTTCTGTTTGTAAACTGGAATGATTCAATGAGATCCCCGCTGATCTCTTTTACTTTGTTTTATTTTGTTTCAGTCATTTTGAATATGGCCATGCTGGAGCACCAATTTTTGGCGAGCAAATGGACCCCATGGACTAATTCTTTGGAAGCCTAGTACTTATTCTATCGGCTTCTTTTGCCGAACCGCTAAGTTATGGGGGGGGGCGTAAACACACCAGCATCGGTTGTCAATCGAGATTCTGGGGGACAAAAACAGACACAGAAGCATATACACACACATACATATATATATATATATATAAATGCATATGTACGACGGGTTCTTTCAGTTTACTTCTAATAAATCCACTCACAAGGCATTACTCGGTCCGAGGCTATAGTCGAAGTCACTTGCCCAAGGTGCTACGCTGTGGGACTGAACCGGGAACCATGTGGTTCGTATGCAATCTACTTACTACACAGTCACTCCTACGCCTGTTTATAATATTCATTTAGATGCTTCAGAACCCACTATTATATGTCAATTATTGAATTGTCTTTGAATATAGTCTTTTTCTGAGTCTATATTCACATATAAGACTTGTCTTTCTCACTACTGTTCAGATACTGATGTTTATCGTTTCACCGCTTTTCTGTGTCTCTGTGTCAATATTTCTGCTCAGTATAAGTCTTTAGTACAACATCTGATAAATTAGTGAAATGCCTCTAACGCAGAGTTGCCATAAGAAAGAAATGTATGTTTATTGGTTTCAAATATAAACCGTCATAGGATATGTTATGTTCATTAAATCGGCCCCAGTGTTAAAGATTCTGCCAGCTCGTTGCCTTAAAGAAATGTATAAATATTACAGGGTGACCCAAAAAATCAGAACACACAACTCTTTGAATAAAACTGAATAAAGCGACGCAGAGGGATGGATCAAGATGAACAGTGGTCCAACAAGACGGGCCACCCCACCACGTATCAGAAGACTCCCTGGCCTGGTTGAGAGAGCGACTTCAGATTGGGATGATCAGCAGGAAGTGTGACGTTGAGGGGGCACCGCATTCACCAGACTTGAACTCCCACCCCGGATATTTTTCTGTGAGTGTGTCTGACGGATAATGTTTACTAGAATAACATCCAAACGATTGATGAGCTGAAGGCAACAATCACAGCAGAATTTGGTGACAACTCCAAAGAGAAATGTGTTCGAGTAATTGACAATTTTGCGCGACGTATGCGATCTGGAGAATATTTCGAAAAGAACATGAATTTTATACAAAGGAAGTGATCGTACTCAGACCGAAGTTTAAGTCCAGCAAATTTCAATTGTAGGATTTAATAAAATTATTTATGTGTTCTGCTTTTTATCACAGGAAACACTAATTCCCACTATTGTTTTCTACAGACCTCTTCTCTGTACAAGAAATTAGAATTTTGGTCGGCTAGCTCTTTTACGCCATATGAAATTATTCATTATAGCACATCAGAATTAAACTTGAACTTGAATTGAATTTAATTGCTAATATCAAATGTACTTAATTGTATAATGTGAGTCTCATCATCCACTTCTCTTCGTAAATATTAATGTAATGTAAATATAAGTATAGTATATCAATTTCCCTTATACAGCGATGTATAGTTCATTATATTCGTTTGTCTTAGAAATACAAATAATATTCATAAGCCAGCAGAGGCTCTTTGATTGAAGATCAAGACAAGTTATTGAACTTAATGTTTCTTTAGTAAGCATCGCAAATTATGTTTGCATATGTCTGATATTTTCCTGCATATTTGCTCCCGATGAAGTTCTGAATTTTAAATTAAGATTATTCAGTTCTATCAATCGATATTTTCATTACTTATTAGTTGTTATTTACACCAATTAGTTTCCGATTTTAATATATGAACACATTCATATCTTTGTTGTAATTTTTATATTAAATTGATTCTATCATTCATACTTGGCTTCCGACAAACACACGGAAAAATTATTGTTTATAAATACATCATTAAATAGTAAAAAGAGAATTTAATTAATTTCGTAATTAGTTTCTATTTCTTTTGGTTTATTCTCACGATCGTTTGATTTTATCGCGTGTACAAAATAGGACAAAATTTACAATAGGACAAAATTTATCACGTTTATTCTCAGCCGAAGCAAGGCCCTATAAACACACTACCTCCGCCTGGTCCAAAAAAAAAAAAGAAGTGAATTGACGTTGTAGAGTGGGTTTCTAATAACAGTTAGGCACTGCAGACGGAGGAATCACAAATAACTTAAACCAAAACTTTACGACACAAAAGCGGATCACTCCTTACGAAGAGTATTTCCTGTCGGGGAAAGTATTGAATTTCCCCTTTTGTGATCAGTGTGTTTAAAATAGAGAGACTATGTTAATGGAATCTGTGGCAATATCTGCGGTTTCGTTTTCCTTTAAACTCGTACAATAATCACAGTTTAAATAGAATTTCCGTTTTTTTCTCTCCTTCAAATGTAGGTAATAATGGAAATTTGAAATCTTTCCACAGAGACATGACTTGTGTTATGCAAAGTTTGAATGGCAACGATGATACTTTTGTAAAAGTAAATAAATATACATTTATTAACCTTGGAGCGAAGTATGTGGTTATTGGTTTACTGGTTCAATTGTATTATAAATTATCATTTAATTCGTATTATATTGGATTAATGCAATAACGTTCGGATTTTCCTTAAATATAAAAAAATAGAAACCTAATAAAAAACAAAATCTGCGCCCTATTTAATTGAATGTCAGGGATATAAGAGTTTTTCCATCACCTACTATCTAAGAATTATTAAAATTACATGAGATCTAAATTTGTAAAAAAGAAAAAAAACGAAACGATTATAAATGAAGGAATGACACTTGTGAATATAATTGAGCACTCGATAACAAACTATCCAGATAATATTAATAAGGCTTTAGGTATATTTTGTGGTTTGAAAAACGACAAACTTAAGATTGTTCTCTATTTTATTACACTACATCTGAGAAAGTTCTTAACGCATGCTATAAATTTCATACGGCATTGCGAAATGTTTGAAATATCATATTACAGGAAGTACCATATTAAAGGAAACACTTGTAAAAGAATTGTTTCACTCTGTTGTCTACTTTGTTTATTTCGATTCTAATCATTTGTTCTGTCACATTTAGCATCGTTGAAAACGAGACACCAAATAAAAGTCCAGCTCAGAAAATTATTTTCGGCAAATTAATGAGAAAACCGGTGGGAAAATGAATCATTATTTCTGAGAAATGTGTAATATTTCAATAAAAACAAAATACTGGAGTCGCATAATACTGAACAAATATTCCACTTCTAAGCCTGGAAAGGCGATGCAATGAAAGATCTTTCTTCTTACGACTACCATATCAGGTGCAATTAATAGTGAGGTTTGCATTATTGGCCGTCATGAGGGATTTGTAATCAATTTATAAAGAGCATTTACAAATGTTCTTAATTTACATTTTCTTACTATAGGGAATATTTAACTGCAAAATATCATACTGGGAAATTATCCGAAACTAACTAAAATTGCAGCTCAGCCGCAAAATATACATTTATTTCACAATTAGTATATTTACGTCACATTATTTCTAGATAGAGCACTTATTAATCTTAAAATTTTAATATTTGCCAATTTTATGTAATGAGAGTTTACAAATGGAGGGAATAGAAATAGGTTCTATAGAATTTGAATAAATTCAAGTAATTAATCTTGAAAGTACCATAAAAAGTATTGCTTTCTTAACACAAGAGAGTTAATAATGGCGTACCTTTATAAGTAATCGGCTTATGACAATATTCGAGAAAGCGTGACTTCACTCTATTATCATAAAGTATTTATGAAAACATATGTGGAGGCGGTCGTAGGATCGCGGTTTCGATTCACAGACCGGGCGTTGTGAGTATTTATTGAGCGAAAACACCTAAAGCTCCACGAGGCTCCGGCAGGGATGATGGTGATCCCTGCTGTACTCTTTCACCACAACTTTCTCTCATTCTTACTTCCTGTTTCTGTTGTACCTGTATTTCAAAGGGCCGACCTCGTCACACTCTGTGTCACGCTGAATATCCCCGAGAATTACGTTAAGGGTGCACGTGTCTGTGGAGTGATCAGCCACTTACACGTTAATTTCACGAGCAGGCTGCTCCGTTGATCGGATCAACCGCAACCCTCGTCGTCGTAACCGACGGAGTGCTTCCCAATGAAAGCATATACATAGTTTGTGTATGCTAAGGTATATTCTATATAAGTCAGAACCATTCCCGGAAACTTATGCAAATCCTTCATGGGTTGATTGAAACAAAACTCAAAATTTTCCAGTGGAACTGAGTATAAAATAGGGCTTACAAGTGAAGGTGCCATTGGGGACAACAATAAAATATGTTAGTTTAAACAACAAACCTTATCGTCTTCGGAAGAGAGTGGTACTACAGCATCTTGTGGTACTATAGCATCTTGTGGTACTACAGCATCTTGTGGTACTACAGCATCTTGAGGTACTACATCATCTTGTGGTACTACAGCATCTTGTGGTACTACAGCATCTTGTGGTACTACAGCATCTTGAGGTACTACATCATCTTGTGGTACTACAACATCTTCTGGTACTACAGCATCTTGTGGTGCTACAGTTTCCTTCCTTATAAATTAATGGGAAAAGAAAGTCCGTTAGAATGTTTTGCACATAAAGGACACAGTGTTAAATAAGTCAATATACAATTTCGTTTCCGTGAGCTAGCAGAAATAGCTCTCCACCGGGACCTTACGATTCGTATGACTCTCAAGCAAGTGACTATATGGTGCTAGGTGTATTTTACCGGCAACGGCATTGGTAGACCCACATTGAGGTTAGCAGGGGTGAATTCAGTACTTGCAGGAATACTTCAATGTTTTATCAAACTATGCATGCAAAGATGAATCGATAACGATCACTTTGAGCTATCATAAAACGACGTCGAGCAATATCACATTAAAACGTACTTCTCAGACCACGTTTTGCCACATATATCTCAATATTCTCACCACTGCTTCACTAGTCAACCTGTAATCATCCTGCTATATATTCACACTCACGTAGGAACTAGGTACGATAGACTTACGCTCGTTTCCCGTGTATAGGGTTTTTTTTTTCATAATAACCCCATCAAAGTATAAGTCATACCATGAAATCGTTCAAACCACAAAGGAATGGCAGGTCCCTTTTCAAGCGTATTCTCAGATGGGGAATACGCCATCCCTAGTGATATCGTCAGACGCAAGAGTACTTGGAATACGTTGTATATGTGGTCGCATTTATAGACCTGTGGTCCCTTGATTCGCTATTTTCTCCCTTGTCACCGGCCTTTGACAATAATTGTTGATGTTTAGAAGCAGGAGTCATCTTTTTGAGGTTCGGAAACAAAACATTCACAAAGAAGAGCGTATAAGACAAATTTTATTTCAACAACGAAATATGTAAGAAATTTAAGAAAAGTAAACGGGGACTCGATGTTTTACAATTTTCGAATTTTCATAAAGGAGACGGCAAAAATTAAGAATTTTTTCAATTAGCCAATATTGTGTTTTGAATATAATCATTTGTTGAATAGCTTTAAAGTATCCTTCAAATGCATTATCATAAAGCTAGAAAAATTGTATACATAAGTTCTTTCGTTAATACCAGTAATTGAACTAATAGTGTTTTATATATATTTTGTATTGCGATTGACAATACTTTATTTTCTTTTTAAATTCTTGTGTGTTACTAATCTAAACGTGAACGTTCTTTTGTGAGTGATTACGTATTTATTTGAAGTTTCCATCAAAATATTTGGTATAATCGACATTAGTCCTTGCATATATCTAAAACATATTATCTTCGTGATGCAATAGCATGTCAAAAATAGGGAGCATACAGCCACGAAAAAAATTAGCTTATCTATATTATAATAAAGTCTTATATTTTTTAGAACCCGGGGGGGGGGATTAAAAATAATAAACGACTTTGAAGTGTTGGGTAGCTTTAGAAAAGTAACTATAGCAAAGAACAACAGAATATGGAAAATAATAATTTTTCTGGACTTTCAACCTGAGTCACATTTTCAGGGAGGCTATAAGTTGATAATTTTAAAGGAGAAAGATAGCAAGAAAGAGCTAGGTGTTAGCATTGATCTGGATAATTTTAACGGAGCTGGTCTGGCCAAAAGACACAACGCAACATACCAATATTAAACTAGTTTAATTGTTATGTCTATGGCACAGAGATATTACAGTCAAATTGATCGTTTCTGCAATAAGTATCGAAATCTTGTCTTCTCAAATAAAATTGCTTAAGTGAACAGTCAAACCACCTTGCGGGAATTAAACGAATTCCGTTATCTGACATATAAGCATAACATCCAATAGTTGTTGATATGACAACAGAATGTTCCAGTTTTAATGGCAATTAAGATGGAGATATATGTCTTAGAGTACTAGTGCTCTCTCTCTCTCTACTACTACTACTACTACTACTACTACTACTACTACTACTGCCGTTGTCACAGCTACTTCACTCTATATTATCACTTCATAGCATGGTGTTTCCTTTTACTAGCAACAAATAACTTGCCGTATTTATCTATAAAAAATGCGTTAGTGATGTCTTTTTTCCCCAGCAGAAGTGTGTTATCGTTTTTTGGCACCTGTTAGTCTCATCTTTTGCACTAAATTCTATTGCCGCCATATCATTGGAATAAAACGCCATATCTTTTTTATAATCTGAAATATCTTGATCGATTTTACTGATGGCATTTTTCATGTTCTTTCTTCGCAGCAATTAGATATTTGGATATAGATGTTTATATGATTTTAACCAGAAAGCAATTCACATTTTGCTTCTTTTTGAGTTTCGAGATGTTGAAGGTGAAACCTCACCTCGTGAATAGCATTTTGTATAAACTTTATTTGTCAACGTGTGATCAATAACAAATACCATTCCTATTCACAATATCATAACTTCCGATTGCTAAATTACTATCATCAAATAGTAGATCTCCATATTAAGAACCATGTGGACGTATAAGGAAGTATGATTATGCTATGATACAAACTATTTGTAGAAAAAAGACATTTGCGAAAACACTAACTCATTCATCACGGATAGGCTTTTCGTTTAGTTATTGCTGTTGGTTGCTGTGGTAGACGGTTGAGTTTGTGTGTTCCTTCTCGAGCCACGCATGGCTCATAAGGGCCGGTTTGCCGGTTTCCTTGGTGTATAGGTTCCCCTGGACGGGACGCCAGTCCGTCGCAGGTGAGCTGCAAGATGCAGGAGGAAAGAGTGAGACGGAGTTGTGGCGAAAGAGTCAGCAGAAGTTCGCCATTACCTTCTGCCGGAGCCGCGTAGCGCTTAGGTGTTTTGCTCATAAACACATACATCGCCCGGTCTGAGATTCGAACCCGCGATCCCTCGACCGCGAATCCGCTGCTCTTACCACTAAACCATGTGCCTCCACAGATAGTTGAGTTGATGAATGTAAATGTGTTTCTTGGGCTGCGTGTAAAAGTAATCCAGCGAACATTTAACTAAAGATTTTATTATTAGAAATAAAGAGAAGTATGTTAGCCTTTTGTAGAAAACAACAGCCATAATTGCATACTGGGAGGGAGATACTGCTTGGTATTCAGGGAAAGCTATTGATACGATAACATGCGGCTTGACCAACGTAACTGAAAATAATTGTGCTATATCTGTGATTAGGTAGGTTCCAGTTATCTGTCTGAGCCATCTGCCACAGCCGTCTTCGTGGGACGTGTAACTGATAAAAAACAGTCGAACGATTTTTATAAGAGATCAGAAGACCAATTCCATAGTGCTTAGCAAAGCCTGTTCACGGCATCGCTTCACACCTGTTGATCGGTTAATATACGGAACACGTAAAACTATGGTGGTTTTCTACTGATGTTTTACCGCATATCCACAGATTCATCTTCGAGTCCCCGCTTCAGACCACAACAGAACGGGAATGTATTTTATATACTAATGATTCAGTTCAAATTTCACTAAATATTACTTATTATCTACTTAGTATTACTTAGTATCTTCTGAAGTATTACAAACATTGCTTTTCAAAAACTCACCAATAACCTTATCTGTCAAAATTTTGCAAATATAACATTCACCGAGATATTAATGTTGCGTACACTATAGGAAAACATGGCTAAACCTGCTTTATATTTCTCATTCCTACTCCGTTATTAAATATATCGTTTTGTGTTACGTATCAAATGATTTTCTGTAGAAGCTTCATATTCAGATGTCAGGCGAAAATACGCGAGAAAATTAACAAACCGATGAAATAAATATTATTTACTTCTAACAACTTATATTACTGCAAACACAGCAGACACATATCCGGGACATAAAAACAATTATATAGAGAATCACTATTTACAAGTAGAACCCATAACAAATATAATGACATTAAAAGAAAGAGCAAATTTCTTATTGATAAAAATTACCAATTTACCTTTATTTCTCACGTTACGTATTGTCTCAAATTGGAAATGTTTTAACAGGTGACATTCGTTGTAATAATATTTGTTATAAACTATCGAAGTGTTTCATTTATACGTGTTGTGTATATGTTTATGTTCATAAATTACTGTCAAACCTTTTCTAACCTTCCTTTAGTATTAAGCAAATAATATTTTAGTCTTGTTCATTGTTAAAAGAAGCTGCTTATATATACCATTTACGTCTATATCAAAAACACATGGGCAATGCTTTTCTAGGCATTTTAAAGAACAGCAGTTAAAATTATGTTTTTTTTTAAATTTGTAGATAACTATTTTTTCATAATTTTACAGAGCTCTCATCACGTTACATATTACGATTTAGAGTGAGAGAATGTTATTTACACTTCAGATCTAATTTTAGATTGCTATCGATTAATTTTGTAAATAGGATGAACATTTTCATTGCTAAATGTCGCTAACAAAGTGGTTTATGGACTTTCCAAGATAGCTTGAAATTTCGATCTATGTATGTTGGGAATAGAACGAAATGATAGATGAAAAACTCTATGATACTTCACATAAAATCGCTTTCAGAAGTAGAATATTAATTAACGGGGATCAATCATAAAAATTCCTATTAACGTTCAAAATCACGTATGTTGCAAAATGCCTCAATTTATTGCAAAATGCTTCAAAATACCTCAAAATGCATCAATATGTTGCAAAATGCTTTAAAATACCTCAAAATGCATCAATTTATTGCAAAGTCTAATTTTCCCTTCGTTTTTGTTAATTGCTCTACGCATTCACTTAAATATAGGGAGCAACTGTAAGGGAGGTGAGATATTTTATTAAGCCTTATAGAATAGAGTGTCTATCGGTGCACTTTCTTCTGTTAACTAATTATTCTGTACATAACTTCCCTACATCGGATGTTTCCGTCTGAATACTAAAAGCCTTCTATATGCTATCTTTCACGTAAATAACACGCAAATATGCAAACCAATCAATTTTTTTTACTTGTAATGTCACGGAATGCAAAATCTCCATCTCTTATTGCAACGTCAACATACACTGTAGTACAGTGCGGAACTGTTTGTGTATAAAGGAATTTGAGTTAGTGATAAAACGAATAATGGGTTTTATTTTCATGTTTCCATTAATAAATAGTGTAATACAGAAAAAAAAACCCGTAACAACGGGTCAACTAGAACTTAATATTTGCAATATATTTAAAGCAAATTTTTGTGAAACAACTATCTGCTATCCTATTTTATCATCTCTGTCAGACCATTTTCTTTTACAGTTAAATGCATTTCACTTGTATAGAGGTAGTCACGCCTTTCATTTAAACATGTCTCACCGAAAAAAGATATCTTAACACCCATATAAATGCGATTTATTTTGTTCGATATGTTTATTTTAAAATTTGTAAAGATATTTCAAAACACATTGAGTTCTCTTTGAAATTCAATTTTGGATTTAGAGAAATCAAGTGAAAATTCTTATTTGAATGTTTGGGCGTGGTAATAAAACCGTTGTCGCAGAAAATCGAGCTCAAGCTTTAAAAAATAAACTGCTAGAGAGACGTGTTAAAAAGAATAACCTGAAACCAACAACACAAAGATACCTGCAGGAACATCAGTAGGAAGAATGGTATCGAGTGTTAAAAACACCAAAAACGACGATGACAAAATAAACAACAAAAAACACTACAAATTCCAAAGAATGAAAATAAAATTAACGGTTGCAAACAATTAAGAAAATACATGAAACCAGCAAGGAGGACGCTCCGTAAAAAAGGAAAAATAAATTTTGTGTTAGAATTTAACTCTGTTGCTTCGAAAACAGTCATTGATATGTTGCAAATATTTCCCCCGAATCAATAAACTGCCACTATTCTAACATTAACAGGTGAATATTCATCATAAAATATATATTTAAAATTTCGTAGAATAAGTTAAACAAAACAGTAAAAAAATATTTGAATCACCAGCAAGTAAATTTTTATTCAGATACTTTCTCTACACAAACATTCATAGAAATGAGCATATACGTTAAATCATTCAAATGCACAATCATTCCTACTTGTCGATATACTTCAATGAAATAAACTTTCACTAAAACACACGAGGAGAAAATATATATTTTTCAAAGCGTATTTGAAGTCTGTTTTCTTTCAAGAGATGCATTCCCTTTCAGATTTTCTTCATACTCACGCGAATTATTTCGACGAATTTTGTTTTTCAAAAATACTTGTCATGCGCCGTTATACAAGAATATTATCTGCGTAGCTAAACAAAAGAAAATAACACAGCCATTTTGTTTAAATTTTATGAGCTTTAGCATTCAAGATTGTTTCTAAAGAAAAGCATTTCTTTACTTCAAAGACACTTGAATTCTGCCTTTTGCATAAAAAATTATGCTGTTTCGAAGTCGATTATGAACGGAGACTAAAGACACAATGAAATTCTGCCAGCTAAGATTTAAGAAAATGTGATAAATTTTGTTTTGTGTTAAATTTGTATTCAAATTTTCGAATTTCTTGTAATGTTGAAGTTGTAATTTCAAATCCTGAGCAATAATTCATTGAACTATTTCTCTCTTTCGCCATACATATAACAGTTGCATAATATTGCGTTCTGAAATGCATGGAGAACGCATTTTCGTTTCTAAGTAAAGTATTTGAAAAGTATGTAACTCACAGAATGTTTTTTTTCTGAGATGTTGAATTTAGTGTTGTATACATGCATATTTGAAAGATCACATTTAATATATAACTTGCGGGCATTCCATGTAACTCATCACTAAAGTATATGATATTGTAAAGTATTAGTTAACAACGATTATGATATAATGTGCATATGAAAAATACAAGAATTAAACGCTAAATAAAATATAGGGATTTTGATGTTCATAATAACTGTACGGAAAGCAAAACATATTCCTATTCTCCATTGAAGAAATGAATAAATAAAGAAGGCTCAAACTTGGAATAAATATACTCCACCCCCATCACAATTAGCGAACAAAATTCGTGATAGAACATATAGAGAAAACTAAAAATGTTGACTAAACAGCGCAATATAGTATAAAGATTTTGTAGCCAAAACATGCAGTAGTATATAACAAACAAACTCACGAAATATTCATGTGTCTAAATACTTCCTACTATAGGTACAAAGTCTGAAATATTGTTGTACAGGGCTAGTCATATATGAGGGTGGGCTGATCAAACGTGGACCAATGCTATCATATCACAGAAACATCTGATGTTGTTTGAAAGATATCTAGCTCATTTCCTTGAACGTTTCCTAATCAAGTAAGTGTGTTGAGTTCATCATTTCGAGTCTGAGAAAAAGGGACAAGCCATGCAATAGGGACACACCTCCTCCCCTGCTCCGAAGAATGTCATGGTGCTTTCTTCTGCTGTGAAGCTAATGGTCTCAGTTTTTAGGATGCAAAAGCCATTGTGTTTACTGACTATTTTCAAAAGAGACACACTGTCCATATCATGTTCCTGAGGAGAAGTTACGAAATGCTATGAAGATAAAATGCCTAGGCAAGCTGGCGAAAGCGGATTTGTTTCATCAGATCAATGCTCTAAATTCTCGTATCTTCCATTTTCCGTATCACATTAACCAAATACATAACCAACACTGTGAAATTGATCTTGCCTACCTGTAAAATACCAAATATAAACCATCGATTTATTATCTAATAATAATAATAATAATAATAACAATAATAATAACAACAACAACAACAACAACAATAATAATAATAATAATAATAATAATAATAATAATAATAATAATAATAATAATAATAATATATAGGGAAAAAAGGAGTTGAAAATAACTGAAAATAGTTATAATATTTTTTATTAAGATATTTTAAGCTTTAACCAGTTTCAGAGTTTACACTGATTATCAGGAAGTTCAAAAGGAGAGACATATCTATCGCAGTTCTCTTGCATCTGACAAGTGTTTGAAGCTTGTTTGAAACACTAGTCAGAACCAGGAGATCTGTGATATATAAGCTACGTTCTTCCTTTTGAACAATTTGATAATCAGTGTAAACTGTAAAAACCGTTAAATCTTTAAATATAGTAATAAAAATAAAAAACATAACTCTTCTCAGTGCATTTTCAGTTTCTATTTTTTCTTATATTTTTACTCGTAAGGAAGAAAATAACTTTGTTTTATATATAGATATGGATATGCAGAATTCATACAAATATACACAAATAAATATATGGTTTTATACACACACATACATGATACACACATATATATGCATATATATATATACCGCATATCCCCCCACGTTCCACCCCTCCAATGCATCATTTGCCGAGCATTGCGGCGCCTCCAGTCCGACCCCTGAACTTCGCATATCTTCCCCAACTTATCCCTTCCCTCCATCAAACGAGCCCACAAACAACGTGGTCCAGATATTCTTCCCAAACCCCACCTCCCAATCTTGATCGCTCCTCTGCTCCCGCACACGCTACCACACGTACCCCTACCTCTCCAACACCACCATCTCTACAGGCACCCATCATCATCTCTATCATATCACTATCTCATTCACCTGCACTTCTAGCAACGTTATTTACTGCATCCTCTGCTCTTTCTGTCCTCCTCTCCTCCCTTTATCTGACACCTACTTCCTCTTTTCACTCCTACCCACCTCTCCTCTCCACCCTTGCCCTGACACCTACTTTCTCTCTTAATCCCTGCTGACCTTCTCCCTACATTGATACCCCCTCCAGACATACCCCTTCCACCACACATCACAGTCCCACATACCTCAGCCCTATCCCACACCTTGACCGTAATCCCACATCTTCACCCTAAACCCGCATCCCAAGCTCACATCCTCACCCGCAACACTGCCATACCACACACTACCACATTCACACACTAGCACTAATCACTTCACAGCACCTACACCAACATCCACATATTCAAACATTATAAACATACACATACATCCACACGTCAAAGTCACCAGTCTCTAGCACACGCGCACACACATTTTCTCATACACACACGCACGCGCACCTTTGTTTTGGCATAACCAGTACTTTATTGTCTCCCCTTCTTCCTAGCTCTCCTGTCAAACTACCATGTCAAACCAGTCACCATGATTGATCGGTAACTCCACAAGTTTTATTTTCTCTATTTATTTGTGCGGTTTCCTTTCTGTTGAAGAGCGTAGACTCGAAACGTAAAAGACTTTCTCACTTTCCTAACCGTCAAACAAGACACCTGCTTGTTATTTATACACTTGTCTTCGTCTTTTGGCTTTCTGTAAATTTCCACTACATGCATGCATACATACATATCTATATGCACTGACCCACATACCTGTGCATAAACAAACGAAACGAACGCTGCTCAGATAACGAGCAGAGTCAACGATTGTTGATAATGATCCAGTGACATGCATATGTGTATGTGTGTGTGTACATGAATATAAATATAAATATAAAAATATATATATAAATATATATATATATGTATATGTATATATGTATGTATATATGTATATGTTATATATATATAAATGTATATATATATTTGTGTGTATATATATATATATTCGTGTATATATATATATCTATATATATATATGTATATATATATATATATAAATGTATATTAATCAAAATAAAAACATGATTCAAAGGATTTAGCGGCACATATGTTTCGGGCCTTTATTAGACGGTTTTATAACAATACATAATTGATGTAAATGTGTGTCTATGGCACACATTTACATCAATTATGCATTGTTATAAAACCGTCTAATAAAGGCCCGAAACATATGTGCCGCTAAATCCTTTGAATCATGTTTTTAATTTGATTAATATACTCTATCACCTACACCACTAAATGGTATATACAGGTGCTTAAAACTATCAAGTATTCACCCTGAATGTTTATATATATAAATGTATATGCGCACGCATATAAGAAAATGTATATAAGACTGTAAAAAGATAGACCATATGTACGGACAGATACATAGGTGATATGAACTGATAAGCACACAGGTAGAATAGATAGAATGCGTCTGTGCGTATATATGAGTACTGGTATATGTATGTGTATATGCACCTGTATATAGGCAAATATTTATGCATGTAAACATAGAGTCATACCGACGGATAAGTACTTAGGTAATGTGAACAGACAAGCAGAGACACACATATACATACGCAAATTAAGACTGGAGCACATGAACATATATACACACACACTTCCCTTCACTCAAGGGTACATATGGAGACACACATCCATAGATACAGACACAGTACATAGTCACAGAACCCTATACACAGACGCATGTAGACATCCACACACAAGGAAACAGAGGTACACACACATACAAACACACACACACGAAAAAACACATGAATGTGTAGAATACATAAATACAAACGTACACACACACATATATATATATATGCGCACGCACACACATACATGCATAAAAACACTTGTATACGTACATACATTCATACATACATGTGTATGTACACACATACACTGACTCACACACATACGCACAAACAAACAATATGAAGTCAGCTCGGATAACGGACAGAATCGACGACCATTGAAATGTGTTGATGACGCAACGAAAATTTTAGGTAAAATAAATAACTAAATGCGTCATTAGCTTTTCCGGTGAATGACTCTCCCCAGATGCAACAAAATATATTTCAACACGCAAACTCACATAAAGAATAGATATATATATATATATATATATATATATATATATATATATATATATATATATATATATATATATATATATATATATATATATATATATATATATATATATATATATATATATATATATATTATATATATATATATATACATATAGGCGCAGCAGTGGCTGTGTGGTAAGTAGGTTGTCTACCAACCACATGGTTCCGGGTTCAGTCCCACTGTGTGGCACCTGGGGCAAGTGTCTTCTACAATAGCTTCGGGCCGACCAAAACCTTGTGAGTGGATTTGGTAGACGGAACCAGAAAGAAGCCTGTCGTATATATGTATATATATGTATATATATATATATATATATATATATATATATATATATATATATATATATATATATATATATATTATATATATATATATGCGTGTGTGTGTTTGTGTGTCTGTGTTTGTCCCACTAGCATTGCTTGACAACCGACGCGGGTGTGTTTATGTCCCCGTTACATAGCGGTTTGGCAAAAGAGACCGATAGAATAAGTACTTGGCTTACAAAGAATAAGTCCCGGGGTCGAGTTGCTCGACTAAAGGCGGTGCTCCAGCATGGCCGCAGTCAAATGAATGAAACAAGTAAAAGAGAAAAAGAGAAAGAGAACTAAATGAGTCATTAGCTTTTCCGGTGAATGACTCTCCCCAGGTGCAACAAAATATATTTCAACGCACAAACTCACATAAAGAATATATAAATATACATACATACATATATACATACATACATACATACATGCATACATTCATATACATATATATATATATACATATATATATATATACATATATATATATATATATATATATATATATATATATATACACAATTAATCAAAGGGCATACTAAGTATAACTACCTGCTGGAAATAAAAGTCAAAACCTATTTAAATCCCCAAAACAAATGTCATCTGATTAATTTTAATCCTTCAGCTAGTTATTTGCTCCGTATATATAAATATATATATATATATATATAAAACCAGAGAGGATTCACAAAGAAGATCATCTGGGAAAGCTTGACACAGCTAAGACTCTACTCCCTGGAGAGAAGACGGGAGAGGTATGCAGTAATATATGTCTGGAAGATCCTTGAAGGAATTGTGCCATATTTTGGCATTGTAAGCTAAACCAGGGCTAGAGCGGGACGACACTGCATAGTGCCAAAGATCCCAGCAATGCATTCACGCTTCAGGACCAGCTTCTGCAACAACCTGGGTTTCAAGGGCCCACAGCTTTTTAATATTCTCCCAAAGAGTCTGAGGAACTTGCACAAAGTACATGTAGCGGTTTTAAATCAAAGCTGGACATCTTCCTGTCAAGAGTCCCAGATGAACCTACCTCACGGAAAAAAGTGCAAATGAGAGTAGCTGTATCAAAATCCATTCTTCACCAAGTGCCACATATTCGACGAGGTTCGTCATAATAAGAGTGTAGCACAAAACGGCGGTGCATTAGCATGGCCGCGGCTCTGGGCTGAAACTAGGAAAAAAAAATTATATATATGTGCATATGTGTGCTTGTGTACCCATATCAATGCTGGTTGTGTCTCTTTGTTTAATCATTGCATGAGTTACATCATGTTCCTATCACTACATTCATGATTAATTTGGAGTTAACTTATTTAATATTTCATTTCTTAAATAATATTATATATTAAACATAACTAAAACGGCTGACCAATATGTGCACTGTCTGCTGACCTTCTTTGGAACTATTCTACGACTGTTATTCCTGTCTGTCTGAGTCAGTTTTGTTGCTCTCTTATCTGACAATGCTACGTTAGGAACGCAATTGTATTTGTATAAGAATGTATAAGGTATGATTCAAATGAAAGGAGAGTATGACAAAAACGTTTGCATACAAATATATTAGAAGTTACACCAGTCACATACTATTATTTTAGTTGAATATTATGGAAAGTAATTAAACAATGTATTTCAGAAGACCACATAGCAAAGCAAAAGAAAAAGAAAAACGATTTAAAACATTTTATTGACTCCCATAAAATGTTGTAATAATAGCAAGACAAAAATATCAAAGGACTGATTCTCTTTATAATACGAAGAAATACATATGAAGCTTACTCGGCGAATAAAGATGTAAAGCTTGTGTGAGATTTGGAATTCCTCTGACATTAACAATACAAATATCTCTGTCCAATTGATCAACATGAAATATATTTACCTCAGAAATATACTTTCGAAGATATATTTACATGAAAGAGAAATATCCAATAAAAAAGAAAGTGTATACTTCATTGCTTCTAATTGTTTTCTTTGCAATTTTTCTTTCATAGATACTTATATACAAAACAATTATGTAAAAAGTCACATTCTACCACAAACTTCAGTGCATTTAATATTCTCATGTATTTTTGAGAGACTATTGTATCTCGATACAGCTTACCAGAGAGTTTATCAACACTAAAGACAACCAAGGAGAAGACCTTATATTTAATATCTACTGTGTAACTTGTCTGCTAATATACGTTGCCATTGAATGTTAATTGCAAAGGTTGTTACCATAGGATATGCACTAACCTATATGATATGTTATAAAATGTGTTATGTGTGCTTTGAATGGCTCAAAAAATGTGCCACATTATCGCACTGTCGAGAGTCAGAAACACATACAAGCACGCACATGCACACACACAAACACACACACACACACACAAGCTGACAGACAAATAAATAAGAAGACAAAGAAAACAATGGGAAAATGTTGTCCTTGAAGAGATGGTCAATTGAATATGGTAAGGGCGACGAGCTGGCAGAAACGGTAGCACTCTCCGGGTGAAATGCGTAGCCGTATTTTGTCCGCCGTTACGATCTGAGTTCAAATTCCGCCATGGTAGAGGTTGCCTTTCATCCTTTCGGGGGGTCGATAAATTAAGTACCAGTTATGTACTGGGGTCGATGTAATCGACTTAATCCGTTTGTCTGTCCTTGTTTGTCCCCTCTGTGTTTAGCCCCTTGTGGGCAGTAAAGAAATAGGTAAATTGAATATGGTATTGAAGGCAGATACACTGATGAAGGACATCAATATATTGGCAAATGTTAGAGGAAGTATAGCGTATGAATGGGTCAGCTCAGCGGAGAATTCTACCAAGCCTACTGATGTTTCCATAGGACAAGTCTACACATGTTTACATTGAAGAAGGAACGCATGTAATAGAATGGGGAATAAATCGAACATATTAGCAATGAATTAGAGAGGCATTTATAATATAATAATCAATGCAACTTTTCGATTTTTAGTTAGTTTATTCTTCGTCCAGTAACTATTAAAGTAAACTTTTGATATTCCTTGTGGGAAGCATATCGTCGCTAATTAAACTAAAACTTTTCATCAATGTTGACGTGTTTAATCAACTTTTAAATTAGAACTGCTACAGGACATTTGTCGACATCCAGTAAGTAATCCATGCCTTTGGACATCTTCGAGACAGCGAAGAGAGTAGACTTGAACCAATGAAGGAAGAGCATAAGGCAGAGCCGAGGGCGAAGGCAGTACATGCCAATTTGTGATATGCATAAATGTATAGTTGGAGGTATCATCACGTGAGCAGTACCAGTAGCTCTAGAGCAGAGAGAGAGGGAGAGAGAGAAAGAGAGAGAAAGAAATGGGAGAGGGGAAAGATAATGCGGAGAAAGAGAGGCACTGAGAGAGAAAAAGGAGAGAGTTTTTTTTTCCTATTTGATAGGGTTAATTTTCACGTTTGCTGGAAGCATAGCTTGTATACAAGGATAGAATGACAATGCGTGCCTCAACATGTAACATGATAACACATGTTCTATATTTAAAAGATGGACGAATTATGTACATTATTTACATTATTTACATTTGACGGATATTTGTCCTTATCTTGTTTGTTGTTAACACAACATTTCGGCTGATACACTCTCCAGCCTTCATCAGGTGTCTTGGGGAAATTTCGAACCTGGGTTCTCATTCCTAAGGGATTTTTCGATGTTATTATTATTATTATTGCTGTTGTTGTTGTTCAGGACACTGCTTAGTATAGAATTCGGAATCTTGGGTCTAGTAGCCCGCGTTCTTAACCACTACACTATATGCCCGTGGGTATAATAGGCAAAGAACACCATTGGAAATACGAAAACTGAAAGAAGGTAGGACACAACAACCTCCTCAGCAGACTGAGTGCAGATAGGAGCAGCACATGGGAACCGGTATTAAGGAAGGATAGAAAAATATTAACTTTATAAGCCCTAAAATTCATTCCACAGGAATATGGCGCAGTGATTAAGAGCGCGGTCTACTAACCCCAAGATTCGAATTCGAAACCAAGTTGTGGGCTGAATAATAATAATAATAATAATAATGATAATAATAATACTAATGATAATAATAATAATAATAATAATAATAATAATAATAATAATAATAATAATAATAATAATAATGATAATAATAATAATAATAATAATAAATGCCCTGATGCAGTACCAGGCAGTGGCTCTCATGGCTTCTGATCTTAACTGATTGGAAGTGTTATCATGTACATTGTTTTGTCTTGGTATAAAAGATGGGCTACAGCAAATATTCTGCTAAATACCACAGATTTGCTTGTCAGTTGTTTGACCTTAACCAGTTGAGCATGCCCCTTGGTGGCTGACGATATGTGCATCTCTGATCATGAGCCGAAGTAGTGGGGGAGCATCATAGCCATGTGTTGAGAGGGATTCTTTGGGGTTTGAATAATTCACCTCTGGAAACATGGGTGGTTCTTTCAACATCCTTAAACAACCTTTATTCAGGGACCTTTTGAGCGTGATGGGCTACTCAACCTGAAGAAAATTCTAACTGGGCCCCACCTGCAAGGTCATGTGCTGTTTATCTTGATATGAGATCACCATGCCGCGCACATAAGGTTGTGATGCAAGTGCCTGGTGTACCCTTATCAGACGGGTAGTCATGATGGGTATATTGGGCTTCGTATATTTTACCCCAGTGTCACTTTGATGGCATGAACTGCTCTCTCACTCAATAATAATAATAATAATAATAATAATAATAATAATAATAATAATCATAATAATAACAGCAACAACAACAACGACGACGACGAAAAATACTTTCGGGATGAGAAGCCAGCTTCGAAACTTCTGCAGAAATGCTGGTGGGTGTATCAGCCGAAATGTTGTGTCAATATCCGTGAAGTAATGTACCACCGGTGGAATCAGCGTCAACAGCAACGGCGCCAGCAACAGCAGCAACATACACACCAACAGCATCCCCCTACAAAAGCAACAGCGCAATGACATCCTGCGCTCACTGAAGTAAGCGGCGGACACTGGGAACTCTCTCAAACCGTGTATTTCCACTCATCAGTACTCCTCGCGAGTGCAGTATGTATCTAGAAAACTAGGTACATCACATCGTTGGCCAGCTATATCTGGCACTTACGAGATTCCACATTGGAAACTATTCCAGATCACAGGCCCCTACATCAACGTGACAAAACGTTGCCTGTTATGCATTGTCGAATGTACAAGGATACTTAATGGCTCACCCGTTCCACAGTACATCCTGAATTCCAGGACTGAGGTCTTCGGCCCATGCTTCCATTTTAGATAATTCCTACCGGCATTTTTGGAATCAGCATGGCAGCACCACAGCCAGAAAACAAATACCGGACACGACGAAAGACACTCATTTACCTTCGTGGTGTTTTGGTATAGATTAAATAATGTGCGTTATTTATAGGTGCTATGAGAACGCTACCAGATTCATATCTCCCAATACAATAACGATTTTATATTCCATTGAAGATGAAGTTAGAGTTTTCCCTAATTGAAACACAAAAGAAAAACTGTTAGATTCACTTCAACATTTAAATTTAGCTTGTGTCAAAATATGTTCGTCGATTTGAAACCGCGACCTCTTCACTGACCAAACTTCGTGTTGCATGTTTTCTCAGTGAACCTACCTGTCATTGTTTCAAAGCAACGAGAATATTTTGACACAAATTAAATTTAAATGTTGAAGAGAATCTAGCTTCAACAGCTTAGTTTCCACGTGAATTACAGGAACTTTTACTGGAAAGACATATCCAAGGGAATAAGGGGAATTCTAGGAACGAATACCGGCTCACCGCTTGCTTTACCAGTCAAAACTGTTGTCTTCAAGATTGCTCGCATCATCTTCTTTATTATAAGTCGTGTGTCATTGCAAAGCTTTGGTACATCGAGGTTTGGAAGCAGCATAAATGGTGCCTCAATCTTGAGGTATCCCAATCTTGAGTTGTGAGGTAGGAGGTGAGACTATGCCATAATTCAACTGGATAATTCACGGCTTCATCGATATTGAGTACAGCTTCAATGGAATTGCAGATGCGATGTTCCCGTTCCAAAAATTCCGAAAGTTTAAAGTTAAAAATAATCAACTCCCACATTCTTTGGAACTAAAATGGCAAGGGTTTCAAGCCAGTTGTGTTATGTAAACTGGTTCCTCAGGTTAGGAAAGACGTTGTTCATTAGTTCCTTTAAATCAAATACCATATGTCCAAAAGCTTGCTCGGCCATGCTTCTCACCAACCGAAGTGCCATTATCGACGTCTTGAAAAGGTTCTGTCTGCATCATCACCACTGAGCTGCACGTTCATGTTGGTTGTGGGGGTTAGCTTTTGGACACAGCTCCATAGGTAGGAGGACTTTATGCTGACATTTACTTCGTCTGATTTTGTCTCCCTTGGAATCACTGGAAGGGCCTGTCTAATATCTCCTGCAAGCAAGACTGTGGCATCTCTCTTGAGTCGAGTGTTCTGTCTCAGATCCTGAAGGGAAATATCAAGAGTTTCAAAGGAAACCTTATGACACGTTGTTGCTTCATCCCAGATGATGAACCTGGATTCTGCCAGAAGTTTGCCTTTTATATAACCACTGCCTTCTCTTTGCTGAACAGGTGCAAAGGCACTTTGAGACACGAATGAGCTGTGCGGCCACATGAAGACACTGCTATGGAAATGTGTTTCATTTGCACAGTTTAGCCAGAAGAACGTTGATAACAAAAGTTTTGCCAGTTCTCCCTGGAGCATCCAGAAAGAAAAGGCCTCCTCCATTTTCAACGCTCGAATTAATGATACTATAAACACCCAGTAAACTGGTTTCTCATCGATTCAGAACTACGTTTCGAGTACTGTCTTCTGTGAGATATACACGCTGGCCATTTTCAACATGTACACATAGATTTTAAGAAGGTGTTTCTCCATGTAAACAGGGTGTGACATTTCTGTTGACAGTGAATTTGTCTAAAATCAGAACATTTCCTCATGCTGCGCTTGTCAAGTGGCTGAAGTGCCATGAAAAGAATTGTCATTCACGGTATATTCGTGAATAGGTAATTACCCGAAATAAGTGTATATATTTAGGAAAATAGTATTTACTTGTTTAAGGGTTGTACTGGATAGATTGAAAAGATAGAATAACGTTGCATCTTCGTTTTATTTCTACAAAATATATTTATAAATTGTATTGCCATAAATGCGTTAAATAATGCAGAGATATTTCATAAGTTTGATCGTTATCCGTCTAAATATAGAGATATATTTCATAGGTGTTATATCTATATATGCAGGGAAAATTAAAGAGAGGTTTGGTTAGCGTTATTGTTTTATCTTCACAAATATTAACTATTAGATTGTAAATGACATTGATTTAAATATATTTAATGCGTGGAGATATTTTTGCAACTGTGTTTAATATTAGGGAGTTGTTTAATATTTGATGGCTGGAAGGAATGTTTTGTCCATATTTATACAAAACATACAGGGATTGATAAAAATCATACAGTCATGTGTATATATATACATATATATATATATATATATATATTATATATATATATATATATATATATATATATATATATATACACATAAAGATATATATATATATGTGTGTGTGTGTATGTGTTTGTATTTATATACTTTGATACTTTGATAGGTTTCGGCCATTATTGGCCCAGGCCATGTCTAACTATAAATAGATAGACAGACAGATAGAGAGAGAGATAGATGGACGTTTATGAACATGAGCTGCAAGTTTCCTGATATGATACCCTGTGTTGAAACAGATATTGTTCAAATTTTTTGATTGTAATTTTTTGGCTTTTTTTGTGAAAAATCCCGATCTATTCGTTGTTGTTCTCTCATTTATTGCTGTTCTTCTTTTATCGTATGTTCGCCGTCCAGGCATCGTTCGTCACACCTCTGTGACTTCTTCAGTAGTCTGTTTCGTCCCCCTCTATATTCCTGCTCCGCTCAGTCCATTCTCTTCTTCTATGACGTGAATCCTTAGCAGCACCTGATTTTAGTCTGTATGTGTGTGTTTGGTTGTGTGTGTGTTTGTGTGCATCTGTATGTGTTCGTGCGTACGTGTGCGTCCCCATGTCTACCTGTTACTTATTTGTGCTTATGTGCGTATATATGCACCCCTCCACTGTTTATGTTGTTGTTATCGTTATCGTCGTTGTTGTTAGTGGTACGTTGACCCTCCGCTCACTTGCGTTATCTCTTCTGTTGCTGTTGCGTCTGTACTTGACCCTTTTCTTTTTATAATGTTCCTGCATTTTGCTGTGTTTGTGTGTTCGTTCATATTGTTGCTATCGTATTTGTCGTTGTTGTTGTTTGTGACGTTGCTGTATGTGTTGCTGTTGCTGTTGCTGTTGAGCGAAGCGGTCTTCAATCCCAGAGCTCGCAGTGGGAGAAGTCCGAATCGTGGTCCTTTGCTATTCGTAAGACCCGCAGTAGAGAAAGCAGGTCAACCCCCGACCCCGAGAGCATCGACGGATGGATGAAAGCGCATCCAGGCTCAGCGGTTGCGTAGGAAGTCGGGGACAAGAAACAGGAAGAAAGAGTGAGAGAAAGTTGGAGCGAAAGAGTACAACAGGGGTCGCTACCATCCCCTGCTGGAGCAGGTGTTTTCGCTCAATAAACACACACAACGTCCGGTCTGGGAATCGAAATCACGATCCTCCGACCGCGAGTCCGCTGCCCTAACCACTGGGCCATTGCGCCTCCTGCTGCATGTGTATTTGTGTGTGTATATGGCTTTGCTTTCTATGTAGTTTGTATCTGTGTCCTTTATATAGTATATTCCTATTACATATCTATCTTTATTTGTTATATTCATCAGAGGTATATGCATGCTTGTCTTTTATACGTTTGTACCTGTGTTATTTCCCCCTCTGTCATTAGTCGTGATGACTGGTTAACTATGGGGGTTTACTTTTACATTACTGTTTTCTGTTGCGGCTCGGTACGTCTATTACTATGTGTGTGACCTCTGTAATGTAAGTGTCTTGTCATTTCTATGCGTTGATAGTACATTAAGCTCTGTGTCATTAAGCGAGCCTCTATGTTCTACTCGAGCACGTTGGTAGAACCCTCACTTGTTTTTATTCCTTTTAAGATGCCACCAATGTACGCCTATTCGATCCCCTATCCTCCGCGCCGTTTCCCAAACGGATATTGTTGTCTTGTTTCAGCACCATACCTCAGTACATCGTAAGCTACATCCTATATTCCTAACCTCACAGTTAAAGTGTGGGTTAATCATACATACTGTACAATTGATCTCCGTACATGGAGATCTATCGATGAATGAAATCTAGAAATCAGAGATTTTATGGAGGTTCAATGTCTTTCTACTTCTTTAAGGAGTAGATTTTCCTTATCTAAAGCTCATCTAAACACGTTTGCCAGTTCGGCGTCAGGTGTAGCGTTAACGAACATGATGCTCTAGTATTCCTAGTATTCTGTTGTCATACCATCATTTTGCCGTATCTGATTTTTTTTTCTGGTCCCTTTTGTGCTCTTCCAGGATCTATTACTGTATAGCAGGAACATCCTCTTAGTAACATTCTGGCTCCTTTGTTCCCTCTAATCCTGTCTCTTTGGTTGTAGCCAGAGACTTGCATTCGGTGAATGAAGTGTTGTATGTGTCGTTCCATTTCGATAGGTTTGCACATAAGGGACACTCTTCATCACACTCACTAAGTGTGCTATTAGAATATTGAACTTGGCGTTATTTGCATTAGCTGTGTTCTTGTAGGGCTAGATATTGAGGGGCCATGTGTTTGGCATAATGGAAACTATTCTTAGTTTCCAGCTAGAGTTCCGTGGATAAAAGCGGTAGCCTATAGTTCGGGTGCTTGTTGGGGTTGTCTATTATTACCTTTAAAATATTGTACAGAATTAAAGCAATAACCACTCAAATATGGAATTATTACAACTCCCTAGATTTTCTTTAGACATATCTCGAATCCCCCAGAAGAGAGCGAGTGAAAGTTCATTTAAAATACAATGAATGCAAATAAAGATAAATAATCTGTTGGAACGTATATTTCTTCGTTATTGGAAATACACATACAATTGTTCTTGGCATCACATGTCTCTGGAGACAATGGAGTTGCGCATAAAATGAACCGGTGTGTTTTTTTACATCTCATGTCCTTTACATCTGCTGCTGTGGCTGTGTAGTCCTATCCTGGACAAACACTCCCTCCGGCAGATGACGCAGATTTAGCGAAGACTTTGCCTGGCTGGTTGTAATGTCAGAGTTTCTTGTTGTCTTTTGGTGTCTTTCCATTTCTCCTCTCTCCCTCTGTCACTTTGTGTTCTCTCTTCTATGGTGCGTCGCCAATCTCCACGGTTGCTGGCAACCGCTTCCCAGTTGCTAATATTGATGTCGCAGGCCTTCATGTCCCTATTGCAGACATCCATGTACTGTAAGAACGGTCTTCCAAAAGACCTAGTGCCCCTAGCATGTTCACCGTAAAGTTCTTGGGAATTCTGCCATCTTCCATACAACTAACTACACTGAAAGCACGTTTGTCTGCAGATATTGCGAATTAGCTCCACTAATAAAAATAGTAGGGACAGTTTTTGCTTTCGGATATAATAAATCTTAATAGCATTAAAAACATATTACTCTGTATGTTTTAATAAATATTATACATATCTCTACGGAATTCCAAATCCCTGTTATAGACATACTTCTTCAAACGAAACCAAAAATATAGCCACGTGTTCTGCATACATGCATTTCAAATTATAACACATTTACACATAAAAGAACAAACTATAGTACTTACAATACTATTTATTTCCAAGCAGCAAAAACTACTTTTAAGCTGGAACATTGATGTTAGGTAAGAGCAACGTGAACCGTAAAATATAGGAAATATTCTAATGAATCCTGGAAGATTGAGATACGCACATCGGTATAAGCCGTTTCAACTCCATTAATTGTCGCATTAAAAAGAATGGAAAATTGCTCAACACTCATAGCCTATTAATCGTTATCAGTTATAAGATGTTTCAGTAGCATACATGATATTTTCCTTAATAATTATATGCTTCAGTTTTCTATCGCTCTACTTGCAAATTTTAAATTTTATTTCAATAATTCGATATTGCCACAGAATTAAGAATAAGTTGTCAATTGTTTTGAAACGTCAATCCGATTCGACGTATTCAAATCAATGAATGACCGAGAACACACAAGTAAACCCTTTTCAATTTAGATTCAGTCTAAAAAAAAACAAACAACTTTTCGGGAGTACACTTTTGTTTCATCTCATCCGCAAGAAATTAAAATATACTTGTTGGTTGATTTATATAACATCATTCTGCGTGACATTGTCTTTAAACGCACAACAGATAAACTCCTGCGCTCGATTTTATAATCATTTCACGCTTGCATTAAAATAATGCAATAATTTTAAATGGTTAACCAGGGAAACGATGGATCTCTCGACATGTCTCTGAAGAAATTAGAATAAAGCTTTTTCACAAAATAAGAGGAGGGGGGTTAAATTAATAATTTTAGGAAAATAACTGCACTACGACTAGAAATCTATAAATAAGCAAGTATGGAAATGTATATATATATATATATATGTATATATATTATGAATACATTGGAAAATAACAGTACAGAGAGGCAAAGATAATATTCCTGAGAAGCAAAACAGTTGAAGAAATAATAAAACATGTCAGATTGCTAGGGACCCAGTTGAACAAATTTGTATCTTTTCGGGGAGATACAAAAGACGTGCGATCCACATGTCATCAGGAGGGTGTTCTGGAGTAATACAACACATGGTAAATATACCCGAGTGAAACAACCAATAGAAGAGAATATGACCAAAAACTGCGTGCACTCCATCCTATGTAGCTGTGGTAGGTTATACAAAGATTAAACTTGCTGCCCCCAGAAAATAAGGGTAGAGAAATATCTCAAATCTGTGACACGAGGAGATATTGATAAATCGGGTATCGTTGATAATATATGGAAAGATGGAGACCACCTTCCCCATGGGATGAAGTTAAAATAATAGACAGAGAACACCACTGGAAAATACGAAAGCTAAAAGAAGCAGCACATATGCTAGGACACAACAATCTCCTACGTAGACCGAGTGCAGATGTGAGAAGCACATGGGAAGCGGTATTAAGTAAGGATAGGACATAGTAGATTTATAAGCGCTAAAATTCCCTCCATAATTGCCCACGGGCATATGGCATAGTGGTTAAGAACGCTGATAGATAGATAGATAGATAGATAGATAGATAGATAGACGTTTATGAATATGAGCTGCAAGTTTCCTGATATGACACCCTCTGTTGAAACACAGATTCCGAGTTCGACTCCAGGTAGTGACCTGAATAATAATGATATCATCGAAAAATATCTTAGGACTGAGAACCCAGGTTCGAAATTTCTCCAAGGCTCCAGATTAAGGCTGGAAGGTATATTAGCCTAAATGTTGTGTTAACAACAAACAAGATGAAGACAAATATCCGTCAGATGTAAATAATGTAAATATAATGTACATAATTCCTTAAATATAGAACCCTATGAACCAATCTATAATGAATAAACTATAACGAAATAAGCCATAATAAACCAAGTCGCAATGGAGGAAAAAGCGAGAGAAGGGGTCAGTAAAATACAGGACTCGGTAAAAACCAGGGAAAAACAGATTGACAGCTGATAATGACTCCGATGCCGTAGGGGGAAAGGATGAGCGTGATGTCCGGTGATAAATTGATAAGAGCAACGAGGGAAAATTGATTTGCGAATCAGTTACGGGATATTGCTGGTGAGTCTACTTACATTGAAATACAAACTATTATGTTGAACAATATTGAATCCTATCAGTTATTGGGACTATGTATCTGAGTTTACAACTTATTTACGTTATTTACCGCTCAATTCTGAAATTATATATATATAACACAATTACAAATCAATATTCATTTCCATATTTTATGCCTTCAGTTGCATGCTTACATTTATTCATAAATTGTCATGATTACATCAGTATTTTACACATAAAACAATGCTTTTACCAGAACATGGTATAAATAAAATATTTTATATTCCTACCTGATAGCATTTGCGCTGGGTTCTGATGGTGAGTGTTTAAGGAAGAACGTTGTTTAATTTATTCAAAATATTTATCGACACCATTTGTATATCATTAGAGACTATAGTCATTAAGAATTCAGACGCTAGTCGATATCTGCTGCAGATAACGCTAAAAGAAGCAGAAATCTAGACGAAGCAATTACCCTCGCTACTTATGGGCTTTTTCGTCTGCTATCGATACACTTATCTGCTCTTAGCCCTCACATTCGGGCATAGTCCTCTCTCTTTCCAAGTTATATATGACAGACAGATACCTACTACGAAACAACAATGCTTTCGTTGCCAATAATGAACCAACACAAGTATATATATATATATATATATATATATATATATATATATATATATGTGTGTGTGTGTGGTGTGTGTGTGTGTGTGGTGTGTGTGTGTGTGTGTGTGTGTGTGTATGTGTGTGTGTATGCGTGTATTTATGCGTATATTCTGGAACATATATATACAATGAAAGAAATACATAGATGCATATATACATTATGTACGTTATTAACATTTGACGGATATTTGTCCTCATCTTGTTTGTTGTTAACACAACGCTTCGGCTGATATACCCTCCAGCCTTCATCAGATGTCTTGGCGAATTTCGAATCTGGGTTCTCTTCCTAAGCCATTTGTCGATCTTCATGTTGTTGTTGTTGTTATTATTATTATTATTATTATTATTATTATTATTATTATTATTATTATTATTATTATTATTATTATTATTCCGTAGTTTTATTTTTATAGCGTGCTTTCACCTCACTACCGAGCGCAGCTCGGTAGTGGCTCTCATAGTTATTGTATGGAAAGTGTTCTGCGTACGATGTGTGCAGTGCCTAGCAGTGCAATTTTCTGTATGTTATATGTGTTTGTAAGTCCTGGTGTTTTTTTTATCATACCTAATGCGCCTACTATGATAGGAATTGTTTCTGTTTTTAGATTCCACATTCTAGTTACCTCTATTTCCAGGCCTTTGTATTTTGAAAGTTTCTCCATTTCTTTTAGAGACACGTTGTCATCTGCTGGTATTATTATTATTATTATTATTATTATTATTATTATTATTATTATTATTATTATCATCATCATCTTCTTCTTCTTCTTCTTCTTCTTCTTCTTCTTCTTCTTCTTCTTCTCCTTCTTCTTCTTCTTCTTCTTCTTCTTATTATTATTATCATTATTATTATTATTTTATTATTATTATTATTATTATTATTATTATATTATTATTCATGTCACTGCTCAGAATCGAACTCGGAATCTTGGGGTTAGTAGCTCGCGCTCTAACCCACTACGTCATATGGAGGTTATATCAGCCCAAACGTTGTGTTAACACCAAACAAGATGAGGACAAATATCCGTCAATTTTAAATAATTTTTATGATGTACATAATTCGTCATTTCTTAAACATAGAACTGTATAGATGCATATATCCCTAACTACATCCATACATATAATTATTGTTGTAAGCTGGGATAAACCGCTTAGCATTTACTAAGAAATCAAAAGTAATGAAAGGAAATCCAAATTTCCTCAGGTTCTGAATGAATATCTGGTTTTGTATAATATTTGTCGCTTAAACGTCTGACATATTTAGTATGCAAAGTCCCAAAAGGTTTGATTCTTACACTACGCTACGTAAAAGTATCGTGTTAGAAATTCGAAATTGTGTCGATGCTTGCTCAGCATTCGTAAGGCTTTCCCTCTTTTTACTCACTGATATCTGAACTATTATTATTAACGTGTGGCGTAAGCTTTTACAAGATTTATGAATACATTGTATTGTGATTCAATAATTTCTTGAATTCTATATTCCTAGCATATGTATATTGGGCTTCTTTTTTTTTTAATTGCATCAATCGTATATTGAAAGCAAATATCAGCAATCGATGAAAAAATATTTCTATTTATTAAAAAAATCAAAGCTCGTTTGTAATCCAATAAAATACAAGCAACTGTAAATGTATCATCGATTTATTTTTAATCACAAGGCTCCTTTGTATAAGAAGTTATATAGCTGATAATCCCTGCCAATATACATTACGGGTGCTTATTTTATCGATCAGGAAGTGATTAAAGAAATGAAAGCTGGCTTGCTCTGAAGTAAAAATTGGTGAAATTGAAATACATGCATAAAATATAAAATACAGATTGATGGACCACTACACTGCACTTATAATATGCACAGCGTAGTTTATATAGAAACCGAGTTTCTATTCCTATTTATCATGGCAATAATAATAAATACAATATATTCTATTTTTGTCTCAATAAATAAAATTATTTTTCATATTGAAGCAATAAATCAGTTCTACTTTTCATCATCCAATCATCTATTTCTCACAAAACAAACAAAGAAACATTATTCTCGCAGAGTATAATTTAGCCACATTCGACAATAATTTCGACAAATTCGAAAGACGCTCTGTTGCACCTGCATGCATTGCATTATTTTAATGCAAGCGTGCAATGATTGTAAAATGGAGCGCAGGAGTTTATCTGTTGTGCGTTTTAAGATAATGTCACGCAGAATGATGTTATACAAATCAACCAAGTATGTTTTAATTTACAACTGGAGGTTTTCAAAAGAACCACCCACGTTTCACGTGCGAAAGAGGCATTTCATTTTATATTTCTTATTATTATAAGTAAACAAAAAAAAGCATGATCAAAAGTTTATTCAAAAGAAAGTAAAGTTACGTTGTTAAATCTAGAACACATGATGTGGAATTCAATATCAACAACATGGGTGCGCATCGCGCAACGTGTTGTTCGTTGTCTCGTGGTATAAGTATTCAATCAACCTGCTAAAATAGAAAACCAGTTGAGCGGACCTCCTCTTTTCCGCTAGGCCACGAAATGTAACAATGTTACTGGTGAGAATGGCCAAATGTGAGAAAATTAAGATGCCTGTATCCACTCGCAACGGCAGAGAGGTTTACATGAATTAACATATGTTACGAGATGAACACGTTTGCAGTTGCTACTTACGGTCATGAAGGAATGAATGTATATTGCTGGCGATTATGAAATTTTCGCTACGATTCCAGGCTTGGAACCTGCCTTGCGTGTCCAAAACATAGCTCAACATGGCAATATACCAGATTGTTGGGGGAGGGGGGCTTTTATACTGGGTCTTTTAATGTCAATGTTTCATACTTTTCACAAGTTCGTGTTTTCGGAGCTTGTCTGCAGAGACACGAAGTTAATTGTAAGCATTACTTGAAGACATGAACCACCATAGAATTATAACTTGTGAGAGATTCTTACTCCACCCACACACACAAATACTCCCCATATATATATATATATATATATATATATATATATATATATTATATATATATATATAAATGGATGAATGAATTATCCTTTGTTTACCGTTAACATGGAAAATTCAATAAACAGTTACCATGGTAGCAAAATTCACGCAAAGTACCAAGGATGTAGCGACCTATTCAATGGTAGAAACTCCGAGTTAATGTGCAGTAATTTGTGTAGTGTAAATAAATGGAGTTGAACGAAGATGTTATTAAAATTCTTTTACTTTCGACATATGTTTCGAAGACAACATTAGTTTTATTCCAAAGGAATACACGGTATAAAATGCAATCTTCTCACCAGGAAAGAAAGAGAGCTTATCTCAACAACAATATATTATAACAATTTCGATGACTGCCTAAGTGATAAACAGAACGCTATTAAGTATTTTAAAGAAAACCGTTAGTAGATTCGATGTCAAAGACAGATACTAGGAAGAGAAGTTTTAAAGAAATAATAAGTAGAGAACAAATAGAGGGGGATACGTTGGTTGAAAAAATGTTCAAAGCCTTGGAAGTAGATTTCTCTATTGAAGTAAAGTGCAAGTTATACTAACTGTTCAAACTATAAAGACTGGTAAAATCACTTATATGAGCTCAACAAAAATTATTAATAACAGAACAACAAAAACTCCACTTGCCTCCCCCCCCCATAAAACAAACGCCTACCTTTAGTCGAGCTTTAAACGTTCAATATTTCACGTCGAAGGACGTGACTTCCAAGCCGCATGCAAATGCGAACTCTTCTGTCAAGTAAGGTAAGCAAACTACTTACCACACAGCCACTCCTGCGCCTGTATGTATGTATATATTACAAAAATATTTTATGATATACATAATCATAACAAGTTTTCAGTTTTATGCCTCACCACGAACTGCAACTAATTGAATCTAAAGCCAGCCCTTGTTATAATTATAAAATATTTAGTAAAATTTACCTACGAGGTTTTTATTTTCGCATTTTGTAGTCATAAACTCTTACAACAAACCCTTAATAAGCTCCTTAATTACATACAATTTAAATAGCAAGTTAACTTAGTAAACATTCATTTTAATTAACGCATTCTATATTTTTGTAAGCCTCCCCTTGATCCCTGTTAAATGATAGCATCATTAACCTTCATAAATTACTCAGAACGGTAATGGAAGGTGAGCGTTTATTTCAGGTGCATCGTCCTTATTGTAATGAATGTGAAGATCTTCGTTTAATGTGTCTCATAAAACCGCATCCATTGTGCACTCCATCATTTCCCGTTTTATTCCTCTCGTTCAGTCGGCCATAGTGAGTTGACAGGAACATAATTAACATAATTAAATAATCATAATGCTATAATAGCAGCAACGAAATGCTGCTGCTGCTGCTGCCACTACTGCTACTACTACTACTACTACTGCTACTGCTACTGCTACTACTGCTACTACTACTACTACTACTACTACTATGATCACCACAAGAATCACAACATCAAATCAACAACACCACTGCTGCTGCTGGTACTACTGCTGCTTCTACTATTTCTACCACTACTACTACTACTACTATTACTCTTACTACTACTACTACTACTACTACTACTACTACTATTACTCTTACTACTACTACTACTACTACTACTACTACTACTACTACTACTACTACTACTACTACTACTACTACTACTACTACTGCTGCTGCTACTAATACTACTACTGCTACTACTAATGATAATAATAATAATAATAATAATAAAAATGTCAGCAACAACAACAACAACAATAATGATGATAATATAACGACAACGACAAGCATAACAAGAACAACGGCAACAATAATATTAAGTAATGAATGCAATTTATCGTACGGAGATTAAGTTCATCAGATGAAATTTAGAAACCGGAAAGGTTTATGGACGCACAGCATTCGCCAATTCATTTCATGTCTCATTTATAAACTGAAATTTTAATATTCTATGCTTCCGAATTTGTTAATTTATAGTGTAAATGATGCACTATAAAATGCACAGAGTTTAGAGTTGGGATCAAATGATATAATGCGGTGATTTATTCAATTTCATTATCATTTCCTTTTCCATATTACTCCATTATTATTAAGTATGAAACAAGTCACATTTCTGTTAAATTATGCTACCTTTCTATTCCTTTGTACAACCAATCCAATTTAGTTAGTTAGCATACGTTTAATCCACTATCCGATTATCTATTCCGAATATTACTTCAGATAATTCACATTTTATTTTCTCATACGGAAAAACTAGAAATTAAAACGGAACATATATCGTAAATTGCTCGTATATTATATCATTATATAGACGTTCTGTGTTGCACTTTATACAGATTTACATTAAAGGAAAGAATGTATAGTGGCTTCCTTGCGATTATGCGATTCGATGACAAAATTTAATATCCGAAATAAAGATAGATATATTTTATTATGCACAAAATAAGTTATATTCCACATTAATAAAATATTTGTAGATAAATCGAAATACATTTTATAGAAATTATATTATCGTATTTCTTTTATTCCTCAATGCATTGATTTTGTTATCATTTTCAGACGACACATAGCTTTTCCATACGTTAGAGTGGCCTGATAACTCTATAGAAATAAGCTTCATGCTGTGTCAAAGGAAATCGCTGAATTGGATTCGTACCAAATTTCACTATTCGAAGAAGCCGAACATTGCTTGAATGTCGGAAGCTTTTAACAAGTTGGCTCGCTTGTGTTATGTTATATCTGGTTGACATCACACGTATAGATCCTAGCGCCAAAATAATGCGATATTGCCAATATGTAGATCAGTACACGTTTGCCAAATAGTCCATAGGTTAAGATTTCACTAAAAAAATTGACTTTGACTTTTTTGTACTGGTGCCAAACGTGAAAAAGACGCCCATAGCTAAGAACAAATACATAATATATGCAAAGTAAAGGATAAAAACTGAATTCTTTTAAAGAAACACTCCTTATTTTCTTATTTCAAATAAAATCACCGTTCGCAGTGACTACTTCTCACAGCAAACATCGTGGTCTCCACTGATTTCATGATAGCTGATAAAGGAAAGATGTCAAGCGCAATTTTTTACATACCAGGCTTTTGGTATTTACAATGTAAGGAATCTTCTTCTAGTAACGTTTTATATTTCGCGTTGTCTTCATATTTTTCTGATAGTTTATCATCTTCTTTGAATATTGAGCTCCTCATGATTCTACGGACTATTTCAAGACCACATATTTTGCCAAGTCTATATTGAAAAACCTGAGAGTTTCAAACCGCACTTTCACTTTGATCTGTTTGCTTTGAGAATAGAAAATTGTTCTAAATCCATTCATGAGTCATTCACATAAAATTGCTAATATGTGTGGAATTTTGAAGACAATTATTTTATCTTTGCATAAGCAGAGGATGCAGTGCACACGCTGCATTTACATATCTTCCAAATTTGAGTTACGGTGTAACATCCTGAAATGGGAAAACTATCCCAAGTGCCTGTATGAAAATCGACTCTTAAAATCAGCCACGGTATTGAGCACTCTTATTCTTACCTTTGACTATTCATCACCTTCGACTGGAAATTTAGTCAAACCTGTAAATGTTTAAAAAGAGCGTTTTGGATTTACATCATAAACATTCGTAGTAACTACCGTTGGGTATTAAGGCCGATGCATAAAGACTTTGCAAAATCGCAGGCTATTGTCTCAATCGAAATAGAGTTTAGTTTTCACTGATGTTACCAATATACTTTAAACGTATCTATACCCAAATGCAATAATATGAAAATATACCAACTTTCTCTAATTGCAGATTTAACCATACTTTAAATGAGCAAGCAAAAAAAAACCCAGAGATAATTGTTGACATGCTGGTAAATATTTTGGTATAGTTTCTAAGAATTTGGTCCTGGAATAAATGCATTTATGAGCACCAAAGTTCTACTTCGAAATATAAAGGAGTTAGTGGAACTCTTAATATTCGATAAAGCAGCACGCTATTGCATATTTCCAAGGTTTGGAGCGAGGAAAGCACTTTCTGTTTTAAAGATTTCTCTGTGTAGTTCTTACGAAGTTAGTAGAATGGAAAATGTGACGCGTTTAAGGGTGGTACAGATTTACATGTAGATTGAACTAAATATGAGCTTGATTGAACATGGCTTAATGGGTGCAGTTTATCTCTTATCTCTCAATTTGGACAAATGCTGTTATTGTACTTTACTGAAAGTCCAACAAGATGACTACAAAATTATGCCTGTTGCCCCAACTGTTATATAAATGAATTCAAAGATAGGTGGCATCATGATTCTGACAGGAACGATGACAATAGCAATAAATACACATACAATGAGAAATGTGACGTCATATGGCTGATTTATATTTCTGTCAGTTGATCAAAAAAAAGCGCATACATATATTTCTTTATTACCTACTAGGGGCTAAACATAGAAGGGACAAATAAGGAGATTAAGTCGATTACATCCATCCCAGTGATTAACTTGTATTATTTAATCGACTCCGAAGGATAAAAGGCTAAGTAGACCTCGGCGGAATTTGAACTCAGAAGGTAACAGCTGGCGAATTACCGCTAGGTATTTCACCCGGCGTACTAACGTTTCTGCCAACACGCCGCCTTACATTGTGCATACATTTAAGAAAATGAATCATGAAATTTCAGGAAATTTTCCGCAATTTTAACGGACGAACATCAAAAGCGAATTTCTTCCAGAGAAGCCATTGTAAATTCTGTCATATCTTAACTTGCTCTAAGTCATATTATCTCGGTTCAAGAGAACCAACAACTGATTTCAGGTTATTGTAAAGAATACTGGCAATACTTTTGCCTACAACGGATAGGATATAACACTTTGAATTCTACCGTTTGTTTCTGCATTCCTACTTCTTAGAAATTTCAACATTCAGTTGATCTAAACGTTAACGATATTCGAAATTTGGCCCTAAAAATGATATTAAATAGGTTTTCAGTTAGGATTATTATTATTAATTCTGGGAGCTTTCTTTTTCTTAATGTTTCAAGGGACAGTCAGCTGTGTTATTTCGACTGGTTTTCCATGAGCATCGGTCGCTTCACCTTTCAAGAAAATTAAAAATGCATGTTTGTTTAAGATGGAGTTATATTCGGGGTATTTTTGCAACACTTACATGAGGTTATTTAACATTTTAAAAAACAATTGGTACTGCTTATCATTCACAAATGCACAAGGATAAAAACTGCAAAGATTGCTGAGACAGACAAGTCCACTGGGTTTTCCCGTATCATTACAACCAAGGAACCAGCTTATTTTGTCATTTCTCTTACTTCTTTCAGTCACTTGACTGCGGCCATGCTGGAGCACCGCGTTCACTCGAACAAATGGATCTCAAGACTTATACTTTGTAGCCTAGTACTTATTTTATCTGGCACTTTTGCCAAACCGCTATGTTACAGGGGGGTAAACACACCAGCATAAGTTGTCTAGCAATGATAGGAGGACAAAAGAAAAGCAAACATATACATCTATATCTATCAATCTATATATCTCCTTGTATACATACATACATAATACACAGACATACACATACACACAGAGAGACACACACACACACACACACATATATACGTGTGTGTGTGTGTGTGTGTGTGTGTATGAAAACAACAACGTTATCCAAAGGTAATGCAGTACGATCGTTTCATGCGACTCCATTTAATTGAACAATGCAATCATTTCATTGCATCAATTTAAAATGTAGAGCAATCTTCAGCTACACAAAGACATAAAATTTAATTAAATTAGAAGGACACATTAGCATAATTTTACCCAAAATTTTCAAGAGGCACTTTGGCGTTAAATTGTACTAATGTGCCCTTCTAATTTAATTAAATTCTATGTCTTTTTGCAGCTGAAGATTGCTCTACATTTTAAATTGATGTAATGAAATGGTTGCATCGTTCAATTAAATGGAATCGCATGAAACGATCGTACTGCATTACCTCTGGATAACCTTGTTATCTATTGAGATGTCTTCGGTTAGCCCGAGTCTATAGTAGAATACACTTGCCCGAGATACTATGCAGTGCACCTGAAGCCGGAACCATGTGGTTAGAAAGCAAGCTACTAACTACACAACTACTCCTGTCAACTCCTTAATTATATTTCAAAAGTTGTTTTTTTTTAATTATGAAATGAGATCGTCTGTTATTGAAGATGAAATTTAATTTACTTGAGTTCTGCTAATGTTACCATTTCTGTAGAAGCAAGTCGCTCCTCTTGCTAACGTAAAGTTAGTAATGCTGTCGCCAGTACTCTTATCTTTACTGGCTTCAAAGAGTAGTTGGAGGTGAGAAATTTTAGTGATCATTTTCTTCAGCTTCGCCGAATGAATAATCATTGAAATTGGGAATTTAAGAGTAATTCGTGTGCTAAACCTTGAAACGTAAACGTATTGTTCAATCAAGGAATCCAGATATGAATGCATTTGTCTTTGATGTAGTCCAAATGCATCATATTATTGCATGTGCAGGCTATTTGACGTGTTGTGCGAACATGCTTCTCTGAAAAAAAGTAGTCGTAATTTTGAGTGATTTAGCTGACAGCACATCTTTTTGTTAGAAATACTTCGGTCTAAAGATTTGTTTTCTGCCATTGCCTGATGTTGCCATGTCATTTATAAATTTGTTCTGCCACGAAATTGTGATGAGGATGACCAAATTATTTTCGGCAAGTTTGTCGGGCAGTAAATTTCTATTTACATCCCATATTAAGAGTTCATTCCATTTTCCCGAACGCCTTACTCAAACGCCTTATGCCTGAAGTTGTTTTACATTAAAGCATTTAAGAATGACATAATTTACGCTTTGAATGTGGCAGGAGAGCAGAATCTAACTGGATATCAGCTTCTAAATTTACATTTTAGTAAGTTAGTTAGTTAATCTTTTGGCTCAAAAAGCAAAAAGCAAGGCCATGTAGGGGGACATGGAGTTATGTACAGGGTGGTGTTCATTTAAAGAGTTCAGGCCACCTGTTGTCAAGGGAGACTTTGAACCGAGCGGTCGTCGGCATCTTCACCATCTCGTCCGGCAGCTTATTCCACGGATCCGCAACCCGGACGGAGAAAGCCCCTCACCTTCGATTGAGATGAAATCGTCGCAGATAGAGCTTTTCGGAATGACCCCGCAGCCGACGCTCTGGAGCAAGAGTGAAGAACAGCTCTTTCGAGAGCTTACACTTTCCGCTTATGATGTTTTGAGCAAGAATGAGATCACCACGGCGTCGTCGTTTTTCTAGAGAATAAAGGTCGAGCGTCTTCAGCCTTTCTTCATTCGATAAATTCTTGAGACCAAGAACCATGAGGTTAGTCAGCTTGTGGACTCTTTCGAGGAGATAAGGAGAAGAGGCTTGAATCCCCTACTCCAATATGGGTCGCACCAGCGTGACATAGAGCGGTTGGAATATGGCTGCTGTGAGCATTCCGAATGTCCGTCGAATCAAGAAAAGAACTCCGCGTGCTTTGTTGGCAGCAGAGACGCACTGGGCCGAATGCGAAAAGGAGGAATCCACCAAGATACCCAGGTACTTTATCTGATCGGTCCTCTCCAGCACAGATGACCCGGCTCGAAATCAAGTTGAGTTGCAGGAGGAGAGCCAACAGACACATGACAGCACTTTGACACGTTCAGACACTTTCAGACACAGGTCCCATTCGTTAGACCATCTCCATATTTCGAGTAATTTTGTGCGACAAAACTAAATATATTTAGGGAAGTTGCCAGCTTCGGAAATATTTGTGTATTAAATGGAATATCAAGGAAATCTTCGGCGATCCACGGTCACTTTTCTACATGATGGGTCATTCTCCAAGTTCGTCTCTCAGTTATGCATTTTCTCTATTCTTGGCCTCTTAGAGCGCTATATTTGAAGCTTTAATCATTGAGGCACATGATCATCTAGAATAGCATTTCTTCCTTATCCATCTATTTGGTTACCATTATTCATGATAGCAATGAAAATATCATAAGAAATTATTTGCACACACAATCTCTCACATTATACGAAAATATTTTTCATAAACTTATTAACCATCTTACAAACAATAACTCTGAGCACCTTTTCAAACTCCACCCGTCTAACACCCATGGACATATTTACGAAGTCAGAAAACAGCACAGCTCCCATGACTTTAGGAAACATTTTTTCACACTGAGAGTTGCTGAAGTATGGAACAAACTGCCGGTACCAGTTGTTAGTTGTCGGAGCACTGCATCCTTCAAAACTTCCATGCTTTCTGATATTTGCCAACACTACACCTGATTTTCTCCCCTCCATACACACACAAGGATGTATCTGACTCATACATTATTCGCTTTCCAGACACTTGTACATTACTGCATATACTTTATACGCACTTTCTGACGAGTTGTGGTGCACCTGAGCACTGTATACAATAATTTCACTATTATTATTATTATTGTTATTATTATTATTATAATTATAATTATTATTATTATTATTATTATTATTATTATTATTATTATTATTATTATTATTATTATTATTATTATTATTATTATTATTATTATTTATTAATCCGGGCATTATACATGAAATCTAAGAATAATGACATAGGCATTGTGCTCAGCATATTTAAACATATAAATTCTTAGTATCATAAGCCACTTTCTAAAGATATTCTGGATTTCAATAAGAATATAGAATTCAGTAAAGTATAGACTATATAAATACATCACATTTGGATGCCAGCTATTTTAATTCTAACATATACATTTCTAGTCATTATATACAATCTTCAAATTATGTTATAAGAAAATAATTTCAATACGATCTTGTCGGCCATGATTATACTAAAATGGTAAGGAAACGAGAACATTTCACTATTTCAACGGCTTTGTAGATTCCATTCTGGAGGCGCAATGTCCCAGTGGTTAGGGAAGCGGAATCGCGGTCGTAGGATCGAGGTTTCGATTCCCAGACCGGGCATTGTGAGTGTTTATTGAGCGAAAACACCTAAAGCTTCACGAGGCTCCTGCAGGGGGTGGTGGTGAACCCTGCTGTACTCTTTCACCACAACTTTCTCTCACTCTTTCTTCCTGTTTCTGTTGTACCTGTATTTCAAAGGGCCAGCCTTGTCACACTCTGTGTCACGCTGAATCTCCTCGAGAACTACGTTAAGGGTACACGTGTCTGTGGAGTGCTCAGTCACTTGCACATTAATTCCACGAGCAAGCTTTTCCGTTGATCGTATCAGCTGGGACCCTTATCGTCGTAACCGATGGAGTGCTCCTAGATTTCATTCATGAGTGTCTCAAAAATATGTTCTTCCGTTCATAAATGATTATTAAATAGGCGTAAGAGTGGCTGTGTGGTGAATAGCTTGCTTACCAACCACATGGTTCCGGGTTCAGTCGCACTGCGTGGCAGCTTGGGCAAGTGTCTTCTTCTATAGCCTCGGGCCGATTAAAGCCTTGTGGGTGGATTTCATAGACGGAAACTGAAAGAAGCCCGTCGTATATATGTATATATATATATATATATATATGTGTGTGTGTGTGTGTGTGGTGTGTGTGGTGTGTGTGTGTGTGTGTGTGTCTGTGTGTGTGTGTGTGTGTGTGTATGTGTGTGTGTTTGTGTGTCTATGCCTGTCTCCACAACATCGCCCCGCAACCAATATTGGTGTTTTATATATCCCCGTAACTTAGCTGTTCTGCAAAAGGGGCCGATAGACTAAGTGCCCGGCATACAAAGTATAAGTCCTGGGAAAGATTTGCTCGACTATGGGCGGTGCTCTAGCATGGCCGCCGTCAATTGACTGAAACAAGGAAAAGATAAAAGAACAAAAGTAAAAGAAATGCCTATGTAATATTAGGTTCAAATTTTCACACAAAGCTTGAAATTTGAGGGTAGGAGGTAAGTTGATTAATCCGACCCCGATGCTCAAATGGTACTTATTTTATCGACTCCGTAACAATGAAATATAAATTTGAACTCGGGGTAATCTGAACTCACAACGTAATGCTGGAAGAAATACCTATTTCTTTACTACCCACAAGGGGCTAAACACAGAGGGGACAAACAAAGACAGACGAACGGATTAAGTTAATTATATAGACTCCAGTGCGTAACTGGTACTTAATTTATCGACCCCGAAAGGCAAAGTCGACCTGGAAGAAATACCGTTAAGCATTTTAACTGCCACCTTAAATGCTTATATAATATTGAGTGTTAGTACATAATTATAATGTTGGAGGAATAGCTCTGTCGTTAATTTATATTGATGGATCAGCGAACTGGAGCTGTGATCATTTTATTAAACGGTATGCAGTAATGAGAGCTACTAACAACTGAAACAATCTCAAATCAAATTTGGCATCAATTTAGACATATTTTCAACAGACGTCTCTGAAGGAAAAGCAGTTTGATTTTAAACAAGATAATACGTACACAGGCTGATATCATCCAGTTTCATGAAAATTGTACACTGAAAAGTTGTTCGTTATATTATGTGTGCAAAACCAGTCAAGGCACAGAGAGAGAGATGTATTTTTTTTTATTTAAAATGTCTTATGCTTCAACGACCTACATTCTTATCAATTACAGTGAATGTTACATTCTAAGAGTAATATGTGACTCGAATAAAAATATAAATATACGATATAAAATTCATTCACATTAAATTTTAAACTCATTAAGCACGAAGCAAATATATAGGGTCGTGTATCGATGATTTATTGATTTCCTAAATTGATGTCACCGCCTATTTTTCACGGAGTAAATGTCATCTCTATCGATGAACGCACTATTTGACTGGCATTTATTTTATCAAACTCCAGAAAACGTTTAACATGAAAAAATAACGCCTCGAAGGACATATATAGTGTGTCGATCAATCAATTTTGCCATCAAATAAAGACAAATGATTCATGATTAATCAATGTTATAAATTATTACCCACAATTTATATTTAACAAGAAAAAAATGATAATAATTTCAATGATGGACATCCTTGGCTACTGATTTAATCTGAGTTCGTGTATCCGAACTGAACAAATATCTTCGTGTTTATGTCGCCATCAACATTTAAAATCTAAGTCATGCAGTTAGTAACACAATTACTTCCGGTTAATATTATTTATAATAAATGCAAAATTATTTTGTTACACTTCTGCATGGTAATCAGTTGAGACGCGAATCTTCTATGTATAAACTTGCATTGAAATTATGTCAGTAGTTGACCTTTCTGACAATACTGAAAACAAAGAATGTTAAGCAATGGGCAGATATGAATATAGCAATTTTAGTGTTCAGGAAGGTATCTATATTCATAAATGTCTAAAATGAATGTTGCAGAGTCCATTATAAAACATGTTTTACTAAGCAAACATATAAGTCAATGTCAACTGCGGTGTAATGCTTTCCTATGATAATCTGGGCATACTCTAAGAGTTAAGTGTATGAAAAACACGGAATGGAATATTTTGAATTATTTTGGACTTTACAAAATCTAATAAATATTCGCAGTCACTATAATTTGATGTGAAATAACTTAAAGGAAGAACCGAATATATCTCTCAAATACAATGCTATTAATAAGAAGTCTGTTTGGCATAGTAATGGAAAAGCAGTATGATTGATTATATGTTTGATATGTAATGTGAATTTATCACGACTTTTTGTATAGTGAGTAAATAGTTAAGTAATATTAAATGATAATCTTGTTTTCATGCCAAAACCATTTTGTCAGTGGACAGGTTAAATGTTCTAAAATAAATGTTTGTTTTGAAAATGTACTTAGATAACCTATAGCATTCGAGCAGGAAATGTCAGAATTGCTAAAATTGATCTTGCATAACAATTTTAAAAAAAGAATACCTCTTTGTATATCAAATATACGAAGACATTCAAACACTATGTACAATATATATAGAACATCTCTAATAGGGTAAAAGTAAATAAACATGTATATTTAGCCACATAGATAATCTTTACATTTTACGTAAGAAAATTAACAATAAAAGAAATGCTTTATAATGCGTACATTTCTGTTATCCGTCACGTCGATCAATAAATACTGTATTCAAATTTATCTTTTCCATACAGTTAGAAAGGCATTTCGTTAATTGTAATAGCTTTAATTTCTAAATTAAGTATATTATCGATAAAAAAAATTTGTTTTAAATCCAAAACATTTCTGCATCTAATAATCAATACATTAGTTGAATAAGGGAACATCTTCCGATCTGGATACTATCTTTGTTTACAGAAAATAAGGAAGAGACATTTCGTGATCAATTTTAGAGTTTAGATAAAACCGTTCACAAAACAGCCATACTGCATATATTGTATTATTATAATGAAAATAATATAAGAAAGATTACAAGAAAATAAAACACATTCAGGGCCTTGAAATTTAAAATCTATATTGTTGTGAAAGGAACATGTATCGTCAAAATGCCTGAATATCAGTGTAATACACACACAAGCACACGAACATACATGAACAGACAGGCACACACACACACACACAAACAATTATAAATATGAATATATATGAATATATGTATGTGTGTAAGTACATGGGTGAAATTGTGTGCGTCCACATGCACACACATCAATATATATATATATATATTATATATATATATATATATATATATATATATCTATATATATATATATATATATATATATATATATAATATATATATATATATATATATAATATATATATATATATATATATATATATATATATATATATATATGTATATATGTATGTATGTATATATATATACACATACACACACACATTAATATATATATGTATGTATGTATATGTATATATATATACATACACACACATGCATATATATATATATATATATATATATATATATATATATACATATATAAACACACACATACATAACCGATTAGGAAATGATTAGTGTGAACACTCGCTATAAACCACTCAAGTTTCTCCGATAAGTTGGAATTTTACGGTGTTCATCTTGAAAAGTAAATTGCTTGTTGATTCTCCAAGCTGAGTTCCAGTGGATCAGCTGCGTAATGATAATGGTTTCAGATAGCTGGATAAATTAGAGTTACGTATTGCAATGCGAAATATAAGGGAAATGTATATTGGTCGAGATTAACTTTTCTAAGTAAAGAGAGTACTGCCTTGATTATTCTCGATGATCATCTATTCAGACTCAGCTTCACGGTGCCCAGACAGAGAACAATGTCTTAGTCAATAACTGGAGATTGGTTCGTTATTTATTATATATATTTGCATATTGATGCTGAAAGCAAATTTGATATATATCAATTAATGACAGACTTTCCATTACCATGCCGTACCAATGGATACTTGAGACTGACAAAGCTTATAGATGCGGAAATCAGTGTAAAGACATTCTACACCTGCTGCTGCAGAATTACATGTATTGATGAAATATTCATTCTTGAAAAGAATGCTGCATTTTTGCTGACTTCCTTTATCAAAATATATAGATTGCTATTTAAATTAATCCTTCTTCTGTCGTTAAAATCAAATTAACACACATATATGTGTGTAACACTGCACTAGCACGCGTCCTAATCAGAAATTTGCCCCAAAATCTATTCAAATCTCATTACCATACGGACACTTCTTGTACAAAAATACATTTAGCTCTTCGATGCCAACGAAGCCACTGAGCTTCATAATCTTCCCCTCCCCCTCTCTCCTATTTCTCCTTCTTGGATTACTCTAAAATATTACGTACCCTTACACTGTCACTTCGAATCTCTCATTCTCTAATGGTGGATTATGATGCGTGAGAATAAACGGAGTTGCGTCTCATTTCCAAACTTATATTATATATTCGTTGCGATCACATCTTATAATATTTAGCTGATGGAGACAGACATTAACAATGACATTTTCCAATATATTTATACACTTTCTTTTCAATTATCACAAGTACGTTGCCTTAGACACTGATGTACTTGATACCTAATCTCTTCATTATACACCGAAGAGTTTTCACCTTCAAGAAATCTATTGAAAATGTTGTTGCTGGTAAAATATCAACACAGCTTCTGTCGCATTCTGACATGTATATAACATCTCCCAATATTTCTAATACGTTCTCTAACCAATGATCGAATTCTGGATCGGTAGTTTGCGCTTGAATACTAACATTGCCTTTAGTGATAAAGGATCTTTTTATCACCCATACCCATGAATCTTCGTTACAAGACGGCTTTTATCGGCGACTGATTTCTTTGTCTCCACCATCAGGAGTGATCAGTTTTGTGCAGAGGTCATGAAAACTTATTGCTCGCTAATTCTCTTTAATGACGTATGAACCACACGTAAAATATACACAGCGCTATAAACACGGATTAATTTCATGCTTGGAGCATGTTAATGGAACCATAAGAATCTAGTACCTGGCCCACCTCACAACTGAGCCTAATCGCTTCTTAAGCTCTCAACTTGAAAAAACCCTGACAAGAACACTACTGTTCGTTTAAAATATTGGGATTATTAATAACAATATCTTCTGAGGAATGCACTTTTTCAATATTATTAGCAGCAAATCCAGAAGACCCATTTCTGTTGAGATACAACTCAGAATTTTCTATTTCTGCCATAGAACTACTACTACGCTGTAGAATATCCTCGACTTATTGGCTTAAATTCAATCACTAACGTCGTCTGTCATTTATCTCCATCTGTTTTACTAACGTCTCACGTCCTTGAAGTAATCTAATTCTCAGCAAATCCTTCGTGTCTTCACTGTTTTTCTAAACCACCATTAAATGCTTATATCTCCTTGTCTAGAATATCAGCCTTCAAGCTTCTCTCACTTGGGTAGAGTTGTAATTGCCAAAAGAGAGAAATAACAATAACAGTTCTTTCATTGAGACTATGATTCCGATCATCACCATTTTTACACTTTTATCGGATTCAAAATATTCTCCATTTCAAGCAATGCATTGGTCCAAACACAATTTTATAGTACTCCAAGCTGACCTGGAATTGTTGCTCCTCTTCCACGTCTGTAAATCGTTTTCATTTGTGGACTTTTTCATTTGGGGTAACAAAAGTAAACCAAAAAAAAAAAAAATAGAAGCTGCAGGGAGTAAGATCTACTTCCAACTGTTCTTCCAGTTCACGATACGCATTCAGTCGTGACAAATTTGGCTGCAACTCTTTCATTCGGAATTCTTTGTACAAAATTCGTTTTAACAGAAGCTCCATACAAAGTAGTCTTATCAACAAATTCATCAATTGTTCATCAACGGCCCTCCAAGATGTGTTCATGGATTTCGTGATATTTTCATTTGTTCGTGGGGTCAATGGCCGCCCTATTTGTGGTTTATCTTCAAGCGACATGTGACAATTCCTAAACGTGAAAACCACTCGGAAACTTGCGTTTTGCTCCTGGCAACTTCCTTTGTGAGCTGTGTGAAGCACGACAAATATTTCGGCTTCCATTTTCCCCAGCAGAAAGCAGACTTTCACGGAAGCACACTGTTCCTTTGTCTCAGACGTCCCAAAATTTGACGAACAGGGAAAAAGCACTGCAAAACCAGGTCACACTACCTGACAATAGAAACTCTGCGAATGACGCCGGTCGGCACACTAATGTCTGAGAGTTCGATCATGTGTCTTCTAGCACCGGAAGCCACAACAACAAGCTTGTCACACAGAGAACGTTTCCAGATACATCTGAGTATTCAATGTAGTATGTACGTATGTATGTATATGTCTATATGTATATTTATTTTTCACTCTCTCCCCATTATTATTATTATTATTATTATTATTATTATTATTATTATTATTATTATAATGATAATTATTATTATTATTATTATTTGTATATGTACATATTGATATATATATATATATATACACGTATACAAGTGTATGTATATGTTTATATATATTTATATAAAGAGAGAGAGAGGGAGATAGGGAGAGTAAGGAAGCTGTCACAATTTTGGATAATTCTTTATTATCACTTTTGTTCGTTTATTGAAGACGTCAGCACAAAGTCAACATAGTAAAAACAGTACGGTTCGGTGTTCATATCAGATGTGGAACATGCAACAACAGCAACAACAACAAAAAATTAACTTAACTTAACTTAACTTAACAACAAGAATTCAAATATTTAGAAATTGGTTCCCACATGACATTCAAGATTCTCGTTCAAAGTAAATGCAGAATTTCAAATACTGCAGTACTTGCCCAAAGTGCAAGGAGAATTAAATTGGAGAAACAAACAAGTCCCTCTGCCAACGGGCAAGAATCCACAAACAATACATCCGACAGGAGGAATTGTACAAGAATTGAGCAAGCATCTAGAAATATGTGGTGGAAAGAAAGTTTAATATTTATACCGTTTTAGAAATATTGAAGTGATGATCTAAAGTTCTGGAAACCAATGGAGTTAGACTTCTTCAGATAATTCTCTCCAAAATTAATTGTCTGAACGAGGAGCAGAGGAACTAAATTTTGACAAAAACATTAGAAAGAGAAACACAGACAATATGCATCAACGTCCCTGCAAATGAAACAAACTCTCTTCATGACATGGTTAGCTGGCACAAACGCTCTGCCAATCTAATAAGACCATGGAGGGATAATGTATATTAACGGCCCAATGAACGCTACATTGCTGCCTAACAATATTCACTTACCCTGTAGTGTGACATCAATATATCGTAGATGGTTTTGGTGTCTGTCAAGAAAGCCTCTTCCTGATCATTTTACCATTCTACTATTATTTTGTTTTTATAATAGTAATCATGATGGATGAAAGGAAAACATTCACATTACATTGTCGTTGTTGTTTCTGAATGTGGCTCCAATGTTGATAACGTCACATTCATCTTTGTAAATGATCATTCATATATATATATATATGTATATATATATATATATATAATTTTAAAATAGGATAAAATCTTCATAAGTATTTATCAAGTAGTTAGCGTGAAAAACCTCATAAGAGAAAAAAAACCCATCAATTTCTTCATTTAAATATATTTATTTATATTATATAGAGGGCATTATTTATTATTATAAATTCTTATGAAGATTGTATCCTATTTTTAACTTATATATATATATATATATATATATATATATATATATATATATATATATTTACAGATAGATAGATATATAAATATATAAATATATATATATATATATATATATATATACAGACACAATATATATACAAATGCATATATATGCATCAACATACTTATATATACATATCGTACGTCTCTGTACGTATATTCTACATGCACAACTATGATGTTGCAAGTTAGAAAAAGAGAAAGAAATAAGAAGTGGTGGAAGAAAGCAAAAAAAAAAGGTACAAAGAACTGGTGAGGGGAAAGAAAAAAGAAACTGAAGCAGAAAAATAGAAAGTGAGGGAGAGAGAGAAAATGATTCCCAAAATAGCCTTCCTAAATGTATCTAAGTGTAGCTAGATACATTAAAACTCTTCTGTAGACTTGTAATCGCACACGTATAAAAACCGCACCGATATAAATCAGATGTGAATATCCACATAAATACATAATTATATACAATAGTGATACACATATATACAGGCATACAAATATACAGATAAACAAATACGCTTATTTAGATATATATATATATATATATATATATATATATATATATATACATAGTTCCACATAAAGATACACATATACACCATAATTTATATCCGCATAAGAATACATAAAAACCTGTCTGGTATACTGAATGCTAAAATAAAAACGTGGTGCAAAACGTCTATGTAAAATAAGTAATTGCAATATAAATACGAGAAAATATAAATATACATTCTAAATTTGAAAATTGGTAACACTTTAACCTCGGTGAAATTTAAATCTAAAGTTGTAAACAGTCGAAGATTTTCTTGAAAGTCGAAGAATGTAAAATGTAAGATGAAAGGGCAATAAATGTACAATGAATATTATAGAGAATTAAGCCGGTTTTGAAGTAGAAAATCCAAAATGATAAGTAGATGTCAAATATTATCCGTACGGTATTTTATCACTCAGCATTTTATACCTTGTAGCATATTTGCAGGTATTCAAATGCTCCTGTCTGTGGTTTAATGTGTATTTATCATGGAACAGGATAAAGAGCTTTTCCGTCAGGCACAAATAGCACCTCATGCCGATATGGTGCAACCTTCTCCAAGATCATCCAGCTAATATTGAAAGGACTGGTATCATTTCTGGATATCGAAATGAATTTCGGTGAGAGTATAATCTAGTTTAACAGGAATCTTCCGAAGCTCCTGCATATGTTTCGTATTCTTGTGAGCTTTTCGTTCGCACCTTAGATCTACATAAAATTCGTTTCTCAAGACAAATTCCTCCTTACGGACAACTTTTCGATTTGAATTCTTCTTGTTATTTCCGGCACTGTCATTGCTCCTAATAGTTTTCGTGTTGTTCTAGTTAATAAAGAAGGTGATTATTTTGCAACAAGAATAGCTATCTGTCAGCGATCATCCATTAAAAATGATTTAGAAGTTGTGGTCTTCTTCAAAGTGCCTAAAAACTAGATTCAAGTATTCTTTATCTGTATTAGATTTACTGCAATGTTAAATGCCGAATTAAACCATAGAACTTTCCTTGTACTTCTACGAGTTCTATAATTGCTAAAAGTACTATGACCATACTGGGTCTTCGAGAATCCGCTGTCCCTTAATGCATTAATATAATACTACGTGGCATTTTGAAACGCTATGTCGTCTGAAGATATATAAGATTGCACCTATCCATATTTACTATATTGTTAAATATCAAGTGGGGAAGATTTGAATATTTGTTAATATAATAAGTTTTCATTAGGTTTACGGTGTTTAAATTTATCTAATTGCAAATCTAAGTTAGTATTTGAAATATCTACATTATTAAGGTCATTATTTATTGTTATCTGTAAGCACATTCTTTGGAAGAAAGCAATAAGATTCTTCTATAGCCTATCTAACTGAAGGCTGTTCGTCTTACTAGTGACTATGAGACCACCATTTCTATATAATCCTGCGTCTATGAAAAGGAATTCCCATTATATGCCGCTGTCATCATTAAGAATAAAGATCACTCGCTCTTTTTGACCTAGGTGGAATCATCGTTAAAAAGGCGAGATTTCCCTGCATGCGGGATGATATCTATAGGTCGATGGCAACGTATTGCTTGTCGAAGTCTAAAGCTTTAAGATGTAAAGGCTTGGATTTTCACGGGTGAAAATCGAAAATATTAAACTGCCTACATTTTCAGTTACATTTATGAACCAATCTATTGCTGTCTGTTGGGAGGAAATTGTCTACAGAGAGGACATATTTATAGAGCTAAAGTGTAAACAGATGCCTCAAGAGAATACAAAACATAAACAGCGGCCTCGGAAATGTCTTTTTAAAATAAATTATATTCTCGCCGAAATTCATTTCGATATATCGAAACTAGGATAGTAGCGAGTCTATACAAACATGTCTAGCATTTGAAATAAAATGATATCCGTCCTTTCAAAATCACCATATCAGCATCGAGTTTATAGACACCTAACGTGATGCAGTCGGTTCCTGATTAAAAAAGCTCTTCCTCCTGTTCCATGATAAGTACGCATTGAACCTAAGACGAAAGCTTATGAATTCCTGTAGACATTCTACAAGGTATAAAATGTTCAGCGATAAAATGCCTATTTCTTTATTACCAGCAAGGGAAATTTGAACTCAGAATTGGCAGCAGACGAAATACCTATTTTTTTACTATCCACAAGGGACTAAATGCAGAGGGGACAAACAAGGACAGACAAACGGATTAAGTCGATTATATCGACCCCAGTGCGTAACTGGTACTTAATTTATCGACCCCGAAAGGATGAAAGGCAAAGTCGATCTCGGCGGAATTTGAAATCAGAACGTAACGGCAGACGAAATACGGCTACGCATTTCGCCCGGCGTGCTAACGTTTCTGCCAGTTCGCCGCCTTCAGCTATAAAATACCGTACGGATATTTGACTTCCACATTTCAATTTGAATTTTCTAACTGAAAACAGGCATCATTCTGTAAAATATTCATTGTAGATTTATCATCTTTGCATTTATATAATACATTCTTCGACATTCGAGAAAACCATCTACTGTTTACAAATTTAGATTTAAATTCCACCAAGGTGAAATTTTTAATCATTTTCAAATGTAAATTTGAAACTGATAACTTTTAAATTTATATTTTTGATATTCATATTACAATTTATTATATTACTTAGATTTTTTGCAACATTTACTTATTTAGATATTCAATACACCAGACAGTTTATAATATATACGTATACATATATACGTTGAGATGCATATATATATATATATGTGTTGATATGTATATTTGTATGGATTTATATATATATATATACGTATATGTTTATCTGTATATTTGTATGCGTATATATATGTATGCCACTATTGTATATATGTATATATTTATATATGTATATACTTATGTGGATCTATAGGCCTGTTCTAGATTCGTGTCATTTATATATATGTGAGTTTACGAGATTACAGAAGAGTTTCACTGTATCTATCTAGCGGTGTATGTGCACCGAAAGATCATACTATATGTTCCCGTGCGGTAAATATCTCACGTTCCTGTGTTGCAATGATGTATCCACTTTTAAGTGGAGATTACTATTAAAAGAACGTCGCCCTTTTCAAGCCTACCCAGGCTCATGGGCCCTGTTTTCCGGTTTCTGTGGCCTATGTATTCCCCCCAGCTGGACGGGACGCCAGTCAAACACAGCATTACTCAAGAAACAGGAAGAGAGAGTGAAAGAAAGTTGTAGCGAAATAGTACAACAGGGGTCGCCAACACCCGCTCCCGGAGCCTCGTAGAGCTCTTAGGTGTTTTCGCTCAATAAACCCACACAACGCCCGGTTTGGGTATCAAAACCGCAATCTTCCCATCGCGAGTCCGCTGCCCTAACCACTGGACTATTGCGCCTTCACATGGAGATAACTATCATCTATTCGAATTGATATTCTTTCTCTCACCACGAATTTGTTTTCTAATAATATGTTTCAAAATCCAAATAGGGGAGAGAACTGTTAATGAATGTTGATATTTCAAAGCATAGTAGTGTATCGTAGTGTATAAATCGAAATGAATACGAACTTACAATTACACAGAAATGTTAAAATTTTAAAAGTATAGAATAATATTTTACAAATAAATATTATTTCTGAATTAGTGACACATGTTTTTAAAAACTGCAATGGTTTATCAAAATGGATCTGCCTCGATTCCAGCTTCATATATATATACGTAATCCAATTACATAACTCTATATCAGTCACGCTTCCCATTGATACGATCCGTTATCTATAATTCCCTCAAATTTGAATTTTTTCCTAATTAAAGGAATGCTTTACTGAAAACGTTTCTCTTAAAACAGATAACTGTGAATGGATTCCCGCATTATTGCAATTTCGGATGTGTTGCCAAAACAATATTCCTAAAACATTAATTTTTTATGTAGTCTCATCAGAAACATAGAACAATCAGATTTGTAAATATATTATAAATAGTTGATATAGGGGTAATACATTATACCATTCATTATCATTTTGCATGTCATTATTACGTTTTTACATAATGTTACAGAAATATCGATTTAATTTAGACTTTATAGGCCATCCCTTTCTTTTTTGAAGCAATAAAAACTGCGTGATTTACCCTTTCTTGGGAAAGAAATTTATTATAATTATTATATTCTTTCAGTCATATTTGATACGTTCCAAGCCTTTATAAGAATGATAACTTTGACATGTACTCTCATCACGAGATATCGCTGTTGCAATTCCTTTGTCATATCTATTGAAAAACCATTAAAAAGGAATAGAAATATCACTGCTATCGGTTTCTACTCTATGAGCACCACAGGAAATGTAACCATGAATTTATAAAAAAAAAAAGACAAGCCTTCACTTCACTCATAGTGAATATCTTTGAATAAAAGCCTCTGTAACTATTTCTCAAGTAGTCGAAAAATTGCAGAAGTTTATTATCTTTACCAAACTGCACAAAGAAAATACGAAGAAGAAAAATAAATTATGTTTTCTTCTTTTTATTGTGTTCACATGAAGAATGATTTACACATTAAAAACATGTAACTTGTGAAATAAATGTTCTTTTTTTTCTTTTTGCCAATAAATCATTCCTGTTAATGAAAGCAAAAAGATAATTACAATCAAAAGAATATTCATATTTTATTAAATATTCCAAGAAGCTTTTGGTTCTTTCTGATAGGAAAAAAATGTGATGCTAATAATAATCAAACTAAATTATTAAAGATATTTATCGAATGTGCACGAACTTTAGCAAGAGAGATAAAGAAAATTTATTCAAAAGTACCAATAAATAGAATCTGAAACAGTTATTTAAATACTGACAATGTCGCATGACATATAACACTATCCGTCACACAACAACGTTCTATTGCTAATAAACAATACTGGAACCAATCAAATACAAGAAATAAAACTGAATCAGTCGATAATAAAAAAATGAATATCTTACTCAAAAGACTGATTCCTGTAATAGATTTTAAAATGTTAAACAGTTTTAAAGTATGATATTCTGTTTTCGTTTCTTTTTTGTCTATTTTTCTTTTTGGTATTTTCAATGAGAATTTGGAGTAACATTATATTTCCCATTTTCATTTTACTGCATAAATTTCGCTGACTATCTTTCTGCAAGGTGTGTACAATTAATAGTTGAAAATTTCATTTTGGAAATCGTTGCGATAAAGAATGAAATATATATTTCACAGGAGATTAATTGTACAGTTATCAGTATTTCCAGCATATCGACACATTTGTCTTGAAAGATAGGCAATTCGAAATTCAGCAAGCAATCAATACGATATTCTTTACAGCAATAGTTTAAGAAATAATATGGAGTCGTAAAACTTTAGTATTAGATATATAACTAGTGAGCGTCTTGAAGTTTGCAGTAGTATTCTGGTAAAATATTCTTTGACATTTTTCGAGTCCATATTTTAAAATACGCAGACAATGAAATTAGGAATACCCGCTATCAAAAGAAAGAGCGGTAAGTTTTTGTGATATATCGACTGAGCAACAAAGGTTAGATTACCTTCGAATCACAATGTCTAGATTTAAAAATCAATTTCAAGGAGAAGTAAGAACATTACAGTGGATGAATTTTGAAAAGAGACTCGGGTCCAAGACTGGTTTAAGCAAGCATAAAAAATAATGTTTTACAACGCATTTCATTTTCTAGAAAATAAATTTACTACCAAAAGCAGAAAACCAGAATACAGATGACATTATTATTTTTTTTACCTTGGGCAATATTACCGAAGTGCATTAAAGTTGGTATTCATCAATAATTAATTACCAGCGCTTAAATCACAAGTAAATTAGCATTTTATATATAATCTGCGGAATTCTTCTTCAGCATATATGATAGAAATTTTAAATATACCAACCTCAGCAAATGCGATGCTAATAATCGTTTCAAATTTTGGTACAAGGCCAGCAATTTCGGTTGAGAGGGCAAGAAGGTTACTTCAGCCGCCTCAGTAATCAGTTGGAATGTGTTTCACCAACCCCTTTAAGATGAAAGGCATTATCGACCTCAACGGATTTCGAACGTACATTTGGAAAAATATCCGCTACGCAGTTTGTCCGGCGCTGCGGATTTTCTGCCAGCTTACCGATTTAATGCAATGCTAATATCGATATTTCAATTTTGGATCAAGGCCAGAAATTTTAGGGGAGTGGGTAAGTCAAGTAAATCGCCCATGCTTCACACATGGTGGTTATTTTATCGACCTGGAAATGATAAAATCAAATAAAAACACACCTTTATACACAATATTAGAATCAAATGTCTAGTCATCACTGGTTAAGGACACTAATGTTAGTTAAATATCCATCTATTTATAAAGAAAACTCTATTGTGCACAAATTATAAGCATTTCGAAAGTATACTTCTTGCCTGATAGAAAACCATTTAACATGCATTACTCAATCATAGTGGGAATATATGAGTATATATGACACAGGCTGTAAAATGAGGAAGGTGTGTTTCTCTTCACTTCAGCTGATATGAGAGAATTATTTCTATAAGATTAAGCGTCAAAAAAAGACGTCTACCATTTGCTTGCAAGAACAAATTTGAAATTCAAATAACAACAATTTATAGGTCTTAAACATTATTGCAAATATCTAAATTGCTTCAGAAGAGATCAACTGAGAAATAGCGATCAAACAAATCTCCATGACGGTCAAGGAACCTCTTACTCAAACCGCATCGATGTTTCTAACATCACACCTCTTGTAAAGTCTCATGAAAACCTTTAACGAATATCACTATTTAAAGTGGATATGTTCTACAGCATTGACCGAATGGAACGAATCTAAGCGAACAATTAGTTTTCCCAAGTTTGTTACTATAAAGAATATGCTACAAACGCGCACATACATAGAACGATTGATCGCAAATGTGAAAGGATACAACGGTTTTAAAAGTAATATTCAACAACAAACCCCAAATCAGTGACTCAAATAGTTTTGGAATCGTGCACATAGCATTCGTATTAGCGGAAGTCCATCTGCATCTTTTATAGTCACGTTATCACGTGATCGACCATGCCATCAGATGTTGCTACACATCGCTGGTCACAATGCACTTTACATTGTGCTAGACTTCAAATGACGCCACCTCGCTGACTAAACGAGCAGGCCAACAGAAGAAAGAGTGAGAGAAAGTTACGGCGAAAGAGTACAGCAGGGATCACCACCACCTCCTGCCGGAGCCTCGTGGAGCTTTCGGTGTTTTCGCTCAATTAACACTCACAACGCCCGGTTAGGGATTCGAAACCGAGATGCTACAACCGCGAGTCCGCTGCCCTAAACACTGGGCCATTACGCCACCACAACTTTTATAGTATACGTATAATTTATTTCATGTGTTTATATTAATATATAAATGTATCACAGTGAGTCAGCTAAATTTGTTGCATAAACCATTCGTGAATAGAGGACATATTTTTTCGGACATACACAATGGCAGTACCAGAAGACATATAAGCTGAGTTAACCACTTTTGAGTACCTAACATACGTCATTCAAATTGCACATGTTGATAATGCACCGAAGCAACATAGACACTTCCAGAGCAATATATTTACGTTATTATTGTAAGCAACTCGCAGATTCTTTCACACAACTTTTGTAGCCATTTGTTCTAGAAGTGTATTCTGCATTCAACAAAGCAACGTGACGTCGGTGACAGATTTATTCCCGTTTCTAAGTTAGATCAGAACCGAGTTCCCCGATTAGAGAATTTGTTGCCAGATATATATGGGATTACGGATTGTCATGCCAGAATAGAAATAGTTTCGGAATACAGTTCCTTTTCCATTAATAGTTTTCGCTAAAAACTGTGACACTTTTAACCTACCGCGTACTATACATAGCACAGTGATGCCAAAGAAAACCAAGGTGAATGACATCATTTACCTTCTACCACCAAGGGAGTCATCGATATTTTCCGTGACGATTTCTATCATAAAGGATCTTAATCTTTGGAGAAAAGTTGGGTGACATACTATTGTCTGAGACATCGCTTTCCTGTTTAAATACACACCTATACACAACTATATTTCATCACCTCGCACAAGTAAGAACAAACCATTACGTGCAAGAAAAACTTGCAGAAAATCACATATGGCTTCTACATTCTTTTGGGTAACATGTTATATCCCAGAACCAACGAACCCAATTTGGAAACACCTTCTGATACGCAACTTTTTCCACTATCTAATGTAATCAATTGTTATAACAATTCCGTTACAGGTCCCGGAATACTTATTGTGTATTCAATGCTGTTCGGCTCTTCTCTAAAACTACTTCAATATCTACGTATATTATTCTTGTCAGTGCCGTGATGATGGTAAAAAACCAGTGGCCCGTTGTGGCGGCCAGAAGCATCGTATATTCCCGTAGTCATGGTCACAATGAAGGTATGTGGCTTCTACTTGGAACCCATTATTTGCATACAGCAATAAAGATGAAAAAGTATTTCTACAGAAGAGCTGTTACCCTAATAACAAGTGATTTTTAAACGCTTTATAACAGTTAATAAAACTTATGCAAACGTCTGCATTAATTTCAGTAAAAAGGCAACTACGATATATAGATAGATATTCAGTTAGACTTGGATGTTAATATAACAATTGGAACCATTTTATAATCATTTTTCGCTGTCTTATCGCCATTCTCTTGTTGCATGCGTATGGGTGGAAGACATATACGATAAGAAAATCAGATGAATGTAAATGCGATTTTGAATGTTAATTTTCTCTTGTCTAGTGCCACGCGTGAGCAGCCACTCGATAGGAAACAGACTTCCTTCCAGCCGAATAAGCAATTGCAGATATGTCTACAAATACAAGAAGGCATATTTCAATTGTGCATAGTAAGAATAAAACGTTGTGAAGATAATAAAATCGTTTTCACAGAATCGAAAGCGAAGCTAATTAAAATAATAGGAATAACAGCAGCAACAGCAACAACATCGACAACGACAACAATACTTTTACTATAGGCACAAGGCCTGAAATGTTTGAGGGAAGGAGTAGTTGATCGACCCAGAAAGAATGAGTAGCAAAGTCAATATCGGCGGAATATGAACATAGAACGTGAAGACAGGTGAGTTGCCGTTAAGCAGTTTGTCAGGCGTGTTAGCGATTTAGCCAGCTTGCCACCTCAGTAATAATAATAATAATATAATAATAAATAATAATAATAATAAATAATAATAATATAATGATGATGATGATGATGAATAATAATAATAATAATAATAATAATAATAATATAATAATATAATAATAATAAAATAATAATAATATAATAATAATAATATGATGATGATATAATAATAATAATAATAAATAATAATATAATAATATAATAATAATAATAATAATGATGATGATAATAATAATATAATATAATAATAATAATAATAATAATAATGATGATGATGATATAATAATAATAATAATAATAATATAATAATATAATAATAATAATAATATGATGATGATGATAATAATAATAATAATAATAATAATAATAATAATAATAATAATAATACATAATAATAATAATAATAATAATAATATAATAATAATAATAATAATAAATAATAATAATAATAATAATAATATAATGATGATGATGATAATAATAATAATAATAATAATAATAATAATAATAATAATAATAATAGTAATAACAATAATAATAATAATAATGCTTTTTAATGTAGGCACACGGCCTGAACTTTTAGGGGAGGTGTAAGTCGATTACATCGACCGCAGTGTTCAACTGGTACTTTATTTATCGAACTCTGAAAGAATGAAAGCCAAAATCGACCTCGGCGGAATTTGAACTCAGAACGTAGCAAATTGAAATTCCGTCAACGTCGACACCGGTGCTCATCTGGTGCATATTTTTTCGATCCCAAGAGGATGTGAGGCAAAGCTGACCTCGATGGAATTTGAACTCAGGAAGAAAAGACGGACGCTGAGTGTTTTATCTAGCGTACTAATATTTTTGCCAGGTCGTTAATCCCTCTGACATATACACTGAGAAAGCTCAAACCGATCAATGACTTTGCCAATACGAAGATAAGAATAAATGACCAAATTTATATGGATGACCACAAGGTGTAGACAAAATTAAATAAATAAATAAACTTGGATTCTCTTAATCCAAGCAGTGAGAATATTTCAGTAAAAATAATGGAATATAGTTTGGGGTAGATAAGTACGTTGTATGTATTACGAAGCAAGGACGGAAGTTAGTGTCTGATAGCAGAAAATTACCGTAATATATCATTCGTTTGCTATGGAATAATTAAAGATGCAAATACCTTGGAGTGCCTCAAGACTATTCGATATTGAATCAAGAAATAAGAGAGACCGTCACTAAAGAATAGGAACAGAGAATTCGGAAGAGCTTCTAAAGAGAATTAAATGGCGGATTTTTTTTATTGAAGCCATAAATATACGGGCAATTCTAGTATTGAGACAGTCTGCTCTCTTTCTAAAATGGATAAAAATTGAGCTGCCAAACTTAAAAGAACCAAGAAGCAGCTAACAATGCACAATGCAGTCCTTCCTAAACTACCGACCGACTGTATCTGCCAAAACTGGACGGTGTTATAGGATTATTAAACGCGAAAGTCACCATTGGTACTGCGATTTTTGGTCTCCAAAATTATATTGAACAAAGTAAAGAAAGAATACGTTCAGCAGCCTGAAATACAAATCAGGGCTACAAACCAAAAAAGGACAGAAGATTTGAGGTATACAGTAAACAATAGTCGAATGCAAGCATTAAGGGACGAAGTGTAATGGGTAAGGCCTATGAAAATTTTGAAAGGGCAAAGAAAAAAGGAGAGAAAAATAGAAGAGTAACAAATAATGAGAAAAATACGAAAGGAGCAAATATATTGAGAGGCGAGAGAAATTAACGTCCAACTATCTAGATGTCCCATCTCAAAAAAGACCGAGAAACGGGAAAATGGCTTGTAGAATCGTCTGATCAACAGGTTGAGTGCAATGCGAGAGGGAGAGAGGAGAAGGGGAAGAATCAAAGGGAATGATGAGAAGGGAGAAGCAAAGAGAGATAGATAGATAGGGGACAGAAACGAAGAAGGAGCAGTAAAAGAAATATAGAGGATGATAGAGGGATAGAGAGAAAGAAAAAAAATAGGCAGAGAACAGAATAAATTAATAGAATAAATAAGGTTTGGGAACAATATGGAGCATGAAATGGTACTTAACAAGTAGCTGCTCCCGTTTCTTGAGGACACAAAGGATGGAGTATAGTTGAGTAGACGTGTTATTAAAGATGATGGTAAATAAGAAAAATGAATCAAAATGGAGAAATATAAGATTGTACTGAGAAATGATACGATGGTAATCAGTCGGTTACGACGACGAGTGTTCCAGTCGATCCGATCAACGGAACAGCCTGCTCGTGAAATTAACGTGCAAGAGGCTGAGCACTCCACAGACAAGTGTACCCTTAACGTAGTTCTCGGGGAGATTCAGCGTGACACAGAGCGTAACAAGGCTGGCCCTTTGAAATACTGGTACAACAGATAGAGAAACAAAGAGTGAGAGAAAGTCGTGGTGAAAGAGTACAGCAGGGTTCTCCACCACCTCCTGCCAGATCATCGTGGAGCTTTAGGTGTTTTCGCTCAATAAACACTCACAACGCCCGGTCTGGGAATCGAAACCGCGATCCTAAGACCACGAGTCCTTTGCCCTAACCGCCTGGCAATTGCACCCACACTGAGAAATGATATATAAAAGAACTTAATAGTAAAAGATTTTCAGTGTGTGAGAAGGAGCCAAAAGAGTCAATTGGGTTAATATATTGTTGACGCTTACGTCAATAAGAAACTAGTGACGATTGGAAAGAATGGTGGATGAATTGAAGAATTGTTGTGTTTGAGGATTAAACATATACGAAAATATGGTGTCATACTTGTTTATTGTCGAAGGAGTGGAGTAGTAATGTTTTTTAATAAAAACAAATGTTAATATATCTTAGTGAAATTAATGCAAAATGCGTTGAAATGAAATATGATGAAATTATATTGAACAATATAAAATTTTGGAATAACATAATCAGAACATACGAAAATCTTTGAAACTGGAAAGTATTGAATATATAAAGAAATGATGCAGTGGTGATAAAATGATATTATGATTACGAAAGAGGAGTGAAAGAATAAATTGAAGAACTATGATGAAGACAGACTAAAAAGACGCAGGAGAAAAAATTATGAAGTAAGTAAAAAAAAACAGTCATGAAGCACATGGAAACAGGTGACAAAGACTCAGGAAAACACATGTGGGAAGTGCATGAAAAAAGATGAAAGAGTTGCAGCTATCTGTAAAAAAAAAAAGAATGAACAGATAAAAAGAACTACGTGGGAAGAACTTGTGAAAATATTTAGATAAATGAATAACAGAAGAATATACTGTAAAGATTGATGCTTGAATGGCGTGAGGCATCGATGGTATAGGAAGTACAGTATATTAAAAGGAATCCGTTATTCCATTGAAGAATGGGCGGAAGCTTGTCCATACAGCGGGAGAATTTAAAGGTATTGTGTGGTTTTTCATATATATATATAATCGCATATATGCATATATATATATATATATATATATATATAACATTATGTATATATATATATATATATACATATATATATTATACATATATATATATATATTTATATATATATATATATAATATATATATATATATATTTATATATATATATATACATATATATATATATAATATATATATATATATATATATGTATATATATATATATATACATTTATATATATATTTATATATATTTAGTGCACTCATATATGCATAAATATATACATTTATTTATTTATATACGCAGACAATACGTATATCTAAGTAAATATTTATTCAAAATGTACCTGTATGTGACTATGTGCCTACGTGTGGCTGTCTATATAATATTCATGAGGAGATTATTATCACTTTTTATGATCTTTTGTGGAGAGGTTTCGTATTAATTCAGTTTACTGGGCGTGATGCGGTATCTATATATCACAGGTATCGGTATTTAGCAGATTCAAAGAGTGGCGGGTAACGCTAAGAAAAGTCTATGGCCAGACCGTAGTTAAACACTTGGTTCGATAGTGATACGAGTGAGAAGTCTAATGTGGGTCCTGTGGGTCTTTTTTCTTTTCATTATGACCTATCTCCTCATTCTAATCATAAACGTCCCCCGAAACACATCTATCTACAAATACTACCAATACAGTCTTAAATTTTCATTCCCACCACAAAAACCCCTTCGAATGACCAACACAGAATCCCCAGCTCCATAATTTGATATGACTAAACACCAACTACTATTGGAACTTAGATACCGTGAAAATAATTTTTTCTACAACTTCTATACACAACTTTACTCGAATAATGGAACTACAACTGCAATATTTTATATTTTATTTCTTTGATTCTATTATCTCCCTCTATAATCACTATCTTCCATTCCATAATAATTCCTTATTTCGAACTCAAATATTTACTTCAGTTTAACCATCTCACATTGTCTCTGATGAAGGGATATCCATATTATCCTAGAAACAGCTGTAAGGCTATATCTATATATTTTTCCTTATAAATTTCCTGAAAACTCCTCACAGCCTTGGCTTGTTTATCACATTATACATACATACATACATTCATACATACATACACACACATATATGTATATATATATATATATACATATATATATATATATTATATATATATATATATATATATATATATATATATATATATACGCAGGCCTATTCCTCACTTTTTATTAGGAAGGGTCAGCCGTAACATGGCAGCAGGTATTCCATTCATTTCCAAGCTCAAATGAGTGAGCCCCGTTCTATACTCGGGTCAAGGCATAGAATGCAACCCCCAATATTAGCAGTCACCGTGTTCACTGCGTGGCGTAAGAGGCAACTAAAAGGCCTAGGAGCGGGGTAAATGGAAACTCTCTCCACCCAGTAAATCCATATTCCTAAAAAGACTATATGGTACAGTACCATTTCTAAAATAATAGAGATTTTCGCTGGCCTATGATGAATTTTCCATCATAATTATCATTTTAGCAAAAGCGTTGCGAAATTTCACAACAAATGGTTGCGATTCCTTCCTAGAAAACAAAAACTACAAACGGATGGATAACAAAGAGGCGATTAAGCTCTAGTATGCTTCATGATCAACTTTCCGCCTGGGAAGAAAGTGAGTTGGCAGAATCGTTAGCACGCCGGGCGAAATGCTTAGCGGTATTTCGTCTGCCGCTACGTTCTGAGTTCAAATTCCGCCGAGATCGACTTTGCCTTTCATCCTTTCTGGGTCGATTAAATAAGTACCAGTTATTCACTGGGGTCGATATAATCGACTTAATCCGTTTGTCTGTCCTTGTTTGTCCTCTCTGTGTTTAGCCCCTTTTGGGTAGTAAAGAAATAGATGAATTTTCCCTCTGGTCTTTCATTTGTATGAGTGTGTCTATGTGTAACTATGTGAGTAGACACAGTTATCCCTTTTACGGAAAAAATAAAATTATCCGTATGCAGGCGAGGCTGTGTGGTAAGAAGCTTGCTTCCCAACCACTTGGTTCCGTGTTCACTCCTTCTGCGTGGCACCTTAAATCTTCTATAGCCTCCAGCCAACCAAACGCTTGTTAATTGATTTGGTAGACGGAAACTGAAAGAAGAAAGTCGTATATATATATATATATATATATATGTGTGTGTGTGTGTGTGTGTGTGTGTGTGTGTGTGTGTGTGTGTGTGTGTGTGAGTGTGTGCGTGTGTATATAGATACCTATGTGAGTGTGTCAGAAGAGTATTAGTGGAGTGTTTTTCGTCACGGACTAGAACATTTTGGAAGAGGAACCTTGAAAGCTTACCGGACAGATGGAAGGGCATTGTTGAAAATGATCAAGAGTATATTTTAGATCAAAATAGAACCTTATCTTAATTTTGATAAAAGAACCGCAATATTTATGGATTAATATTTGGGGTTAATGTTGTATCTAAAATCGACTTAGAGATGTCTAGTAATAAGAGCTAGTTATTGTGTCCTATCACATTTTATTATTCCAAGGGTATTATAATAAGAATCCCGAGCTCAAATGGAACTTATTTCATCGACCCCAAAATGATGGAAGGCAAATTTGACGTCGTTGGAATTTGAGATTAGAGCGTAAAACGATGCCCGCTGTGCGAGCGGCTCTCTCAGCACGACGTCTTCTATTTCTAACGTTTAATTCAACACCAGTAATAACACAACTGCATATCACCAAAGTTAACACGAAACCGATAACCAATGCCAACATTTTCTCTGTTTCCAAGCATATATAAAATTCAATATGGCATGATAATATTTTGATGAAAATCTTTGAATAACAATAGCTGCTTTCGTGTTGTGCAAGAAGATTTTCAATGCATTATTTAAAATGTTCTATTATGTTCTTTGACCTTTTAATCATATATACTTATCAATTTCATAATGACAGCTGGATTATTTAAAAAAACAAATTAGTCTATGTGCTGTTTAGCTTTTGCTGGTTCCAGCATCTCTTGTATGAATACAAGTTGCTATATAATATATTATGTGTTGCTATCTTTATGTTTATCATTAGCAAAAGATTATTTAATGAAGGGAATTTGATTCCTAAAGTTTTCTTCTTCGGTGAAAGTTTGAAAATCTGTTAAAAGTTATTTAAACAGATATAATTTATATATTTCTCTATTGCCCACAAGGGGCTAAACATAGAGGGGACAAACAAGGACAAACAAACGGATTAAGTCGATTATATCGACCCCAGTGCGTAACTGGTACTTAATTTATGGACCCCGAAAGGATGAAAGGCAAAGTCGATCACGGCGGAATTTGAACTCAGAACGTAACGGCAGACGAAATACCTATTTATTTACTACCCACAAGGGGCCAAACACAGAGGGGACAAACAAGGACAGACAAACGAATTAAGTCGATTATATCGACCCCAGTGCGTGACTGGTACTTAATTTATCGACCCCGAAAGGATGAAAGGCAAAGTCGAATTCGGCGGAATTTGAACTCACAACGTAACGCAGACGAAATACCGCAAAGCATTTCGCCCGGCGTGCTAACGATTCTGCCAGCTCGCCGCCTTCGAAATATTTTATATCCTAAGCATCCTTCTTTTGGCTTGCAGATGCACGAATTTTTTGTAAGTCTGACGCCTTTATACCATTTCTCTTTATGATTATTGATAAATGCTTAAGTTTGCTTTATAACGACATGATTTTAGATTCGATCCCACCGCACCGTACGTTGCGCAAGTGTTATAGAACCGGTCAACCAATGGCTTGTAAATGAATTTGTTAGAAACATTGAATGCGGCCCTTGTATACACACACATACACAGACACAGACACGCAGGCAAATACACACAAATACATACACACATATTTATATTTATATTTATATATACATATGTATATACATGCATAAATATATATATATTTGTATATATATGTATGTATCTACATTTATACATATTTATGTCGATATATGTGGAGGCACATGGCCTAGTGGTTAGAGCAGCGGACTGCCGGTCGGGGGATCGCTGGTTCGAATCTCAGACAGGGCGATGTGTGTGTTTATGAGCGAAACACCTAAGCTCCACGCGGCTCCGACAGAATGCAATGGCGAACTTCTGCTGACACTTTCGCTACAACTCTCTCTCACTCTTTCCTCCTGCATCTTGCAGCTCTTATCATACTAGTAAACCCGTGTCTATACATACGTTGTATAAATCCCAGAGGATAACATTTTTTTAAAAATCTTTATGATATAAAGATTTACTAAATTTCTTAATTTTGCCTGAACTAAAACTTCGTTGGATTGATAGTACGAGAGCGTCTGTGAATTATTCTCTCCTCGATTGCTGTTGAAGTAGTTATATTCCAAGAGGAAAATAAAAAGAACTAGCTGTGATACACTCACACTAGTGAAAGCAATGATATACTAGCAGTAGCGGTAGCAGCAGTAGCAGTATCATCTACAGCAGCAGCACAAGTGAGTAGAGTGGTAGGAATAAGTGTACTAGCAGTAAATGTGATCAAATATGAGTTAATTAGACATTGGACCCATTCTACTCTGTTAATTGTAAATTCGTGACGTTTTTTTTTGTTTTCAGATGAGAGTTACTGAGCTGGAGTTCATATTGATCACGGGCATCCATACTCTCTTTTACTTGTTTCAGTCATTTGAGTGCGGCCATGCTGGAGCACCGCCTTTAGCCGAGCAAATCGACTCCGGGACTTATTCTTTGTAAGCCCAGTACTTATTCTATCGGTCTCTTTTCCCGACCCGCTAGTGACGGGGAAGTAAACATATCAGCATCGGTTGTCAAGCAATGCTAGGGGGACAAACACAAACACACAAACATATACACACACATATACATATATACACATATACATATATACGACAGGCTTCTTTCAGTTTCCGTCTACCAACTCCACTCACAAGGCATTGGTCGGCCCGGAGCTATAGCAGAAGACACTTGCCCAAGATGCCACGCAGTGGGACTGAACCCGGAACCATGTGGCTGGTTAGTAAGCTACTTACCACACAGCCACTCCTGCGCCATAGAAGATTTTTTGTTAAAATTCATGAGCAATAAATTGCTTATCATTTTAAAATATATGAAATATTGTATCAACTTTTTAAAATACAAAACCCGATAATATTTAATAACGTATATAACAGAATGTTTTAAATACGGAATGTCTTTGCGGGGGTCCACTGGTGTATTTTAAAA
>NC_043001.1:8325579-8328079 GCF_006345805.1 Octopus sinensis | reverse complement strand
ACATTAACCAACTTGATATTATCATACACGTCTCTCTCTCTCTCTCTCTCTCTCTCTCTCTCTCTCTCTCTCTTTATATATATATATATATATACGTGTGGATATTTGTGCTTGTATGTCTGTGTTTGTTCTTATGTGTGTGTGTGTGTCTGGTTGTGTGTTTCTGTGTGTGTGTGTGTATGGAAATATACCCTCAAATACATGTGCTGGAATCACAGTACTCGAAAGCAGGAGGGTGTTCTTTCGTGCAATACCAACCCTCACTCAGCAGTTCCGCACTTATATGTGCACTGATTCTCTCATTTCAGTTCTTTTATTTGATAATGATAACTAGTGTCCACTTTAACTATCTGATATTGGATTGTGTCGACAGCTCCATTTACAAACGAAATAGATTTACTTCCGTATCTATTTCTATGCTGGAATATAATTTTTAGCCTGTATAATTTCAAAAGATTGTTCAAGGGAGGTAACTGAAAGAGGAAAAAAGCCAAGTCCAATTGTGAGTTGAATAGGTTGACTATCCGGAACATCAATTAGTGCAGAGCATTGTCAACTAAACAGGAATGTAATACATATGTTAATTAATTTTCGTACTTAGTAGCTTTATAGAACACGATAGGTAACCGATCAATGAGGGATTATTGGCGGATAAGTATTAACAATACACAACAGTCATAATATATATATATATATATATATATATATATATATATATATATATATATATATATTATATATATATATCGATATATCTATATATATCTGTATATATGTGTGTGTATATATATGCATATATATGTATATATAAGAATATATATTCATATATATATATACATATATATGCATATATATATGAATATATGAATATATACATGAATATATACATGTATAACGAATACATACACACATACATATATATGTATGTGTGTGTGTGAGTGTGTGTGTGTTTGTGTGTGTGTGCGTATGTGTGCGTGTGTGTGTAAGAACAGGAACAAAAGGTATCCTGATGACAGAAAATATTAAAATGAGATAAAAGAGAACGCATTATTTATCAAACTTCACCTAAAGACCATAAAATATAGTACGGATGCATTAGAATAAAAAGAAACCATTATAAACATGAAACTACGAACTTAGAAACCGAAGTCTGCACTTCAGATATAAAAGCAATATAGAATATTCATGTTTCTTTTATGAAAGTTGTATACTTCATGGCACAAAACTTTACCTCGGACTCAATGGCATTAGATTTGATGATATTTGATCTTGTTTTTACAAAGAGCTTGCAAAGGACTATAATATCATTAATGCAATAAGATAAAAAGAACGCTAGAAGGCAGCACTAATTCCAACTGTTATAAAAGAAGCTTTGAAAAGTCTGGCCTAGTAAGGATGACAACCATTGTCAGCAATCTTACAGCACGTAGAACGAACCAGGAAGTTAATGAGGAATTGTTTTAATCAATTTTAATTAAATGTTGATGATTTTATTCGTTAAAACTGTATTTTCAGGAGCAATAGCGTAGATCTGCAGAGTGGCTAAAAGAAAGACGCCATTTAAAAAAAAACTTGGTTGGGATTCACTTACTCATACCCACACACAACAATTTTTTTTGCATTTAACCGGAATTATTTTCATATATGTTTCTATGTATTTATGAAGGCTATCCCACTGAAGAAAACTGGCCTTCAGCAAATATCTTTTTGCTGGAAATAATTAGAAACCGCGGTCTGGGAAATAGTTGAGATGGTAAACGTTTTTAATTTTCATTCCTTTCGTGAATTTATCCTTTTTTGTGGTTTTGAGATTTCTACTGCTCTTTCTAGCACAACGCTTTCCTATTTGGAATCCTTTTATTGTATTTCTATATGAATAATACATAGTCTAATGACTAATTCGTTTTTTGTGCTAGGCTACTGGTAATAATAATTTAATATTACCCTATGTTATTATGAAGATATATGTAGGTGTAAAAGTTTTGGGAATGTATATAGATATGTATGGGTACGAAAGAGCGTGGATTAGTGATTCTCTCACAACTTTTGAAATATGTTGCTGAATAACACGAAACTACCAGAATAAAGTGAAAGTTTGGCAAAACAATACCCTTGGGAAAATGACAAACATCATGTTAGTACTGTTGCAATTTTGCATTTGAAGTGGTCTCTTAATAAATCTGTTTGTCGACTAAACGAAAGAAAGAAAAGAACGAACACCAAAAAATAAGACTTGAAAAATAAATAAGTTTCCGGTTGTCAGTTAAGAAAGCTTTTAGCAGCCACTTAGTTTCCAGTTCAGATTCACAGCTTGCCATCTAGCGAAAATGTCGGATACTGTAACCTCGGGCCAACCAAATCCTTGGCAGTGCATTTAGTAAATGGAAACTGGAAGAAGCCTGTCAGATATATATATATATATATATATATATATATATATATATATATATATATATATATATATACTAGCATTATGACCCGGCGTTGCCGCGTCATAGTG
>NC_043001.1:8283079-8323079 GCF_006345805.1 Octopus sinensis | reverse complement strand
ATATAGAGAGAGAGAATGAAAGAGGATTTCCAATCACTGGTGTCTCAAAATCTAGCATGCTTCTAAGCAAATATTAGTGATGTGAGCAGTCTTAAATGTCTAAAGCAAATTTCAGTTCCAACTAAACGTGGATATATTATCATAGCATCAAATACTGCATCACTGTTGGGATTTGGTAAAATGTAAGTTTAGGGGAAGGTCACACTGGAAAAGTGCAATAAACTGAAATCACTGGATCTGGCAGTACCGGTGCCCATACTAGAAACGTCTTGTCTTCTACGATATACGGTTGTGCTTTTATAACTGTAGTCTATACAGAAGGAATTGTGCAGTATTAGGCGTTCTAATAATACATGCATATTTAATTGCCGGTAATATACATGTTTATAGAGAGAGAGACAATAAAAGTTGTTTTCCAGTCACTAGTGTCCGAAAAGTCAAGCATGCTAATAAAACATATTAGCTAAGGGCGCAGTCTTAGTACCAAAAGAGCCCCCAAAACTGCAACAATGTTATTCTATATATCTTTGGTAGTGGGAATTGGTTGAAGTGCAATATATATATATATATATTCAAGGACATATGTACTTTCAAGTATATATATATATAATATATATATATATATTATATATATATATATATATAAATGGTATATACATATATGCATATATACATACACATATGTAAATACCTAAATATATGTATATATACATGCATATATGGGTACAGGCCATACAAAACATAAAAAGAAACGCATAGAAACTCTCTTTTTTTCGAACAACGAAAAACACAAACAGAGAACAGAAAGAGACATACATCACAAAGAATATTCCCCTTCTTCAGTTGTCCCCGTTTTCTCTACTCCGCGTTCCAAAGGCAAGAACAGGACGCGACTTCGTTGAAACAGTCCTTCCCGCAAAGCAAATGAAATAAAATTTGGAACTTTTTGCGGAGGGTGAAAGTGTAACAAGAAAAGGACAATGAGAACAAAGCAATATATATATATATATATATGTATGTATGTATGTATGTATGTATGAATGTATGCATGTATGTATGTATGTATGTATGTATGTATGTATGTATGTATGAATGTATGTATGTATGCATGTATGTATTTGAGCGTGTGTGTATGTGTGTCTACGTATGTCTGAATATCATTGCTCCTTGCCCTAGTAGAGCCACAATTCACTATCGAGAACTGAGTTAATATTTAAGGATACTGATATTATTTTGAGAAGCATAAATCACTATTACATAGGACATATTGTGATATCCAAAAGCCGAAAGATAATTCATTGTGTGTTCTTTAAACGAGTCGTCATTACTCCGTGTAGATATCATATATTACATTGTAGCTTCCTAAAGAACAACATTGGATATGTCGCAATGAATAACAGGCAGCAATTTTCTAATATATAAATATATACTTGAAAATGTAATTGAAATAATTTCTTGTGCAATGTAATATAATTCAATCGAGTAAAAACTGTCAAATAACAAAATTATAATTAAAAGCTGAAGTATATAATCTTAATTTTCCGATACTTTTTAGAAGCATTTCTGGTGTTTGTAAACATAGATATTCTTGATACACTTAAAGGAGAAGGAAATGAAAAAAAGAAAAAATATGCATGTCAGAGTATAACGTGATAGAAGAGAGTTGTTTACTGTATTATTAAGATTTGTATCACACGCCTCAATATACAACCGTTAGTTATTTTAATTAAACAAAAGCCAGAATTGTTTTTCTATAATTACCATATATTATGCGATTGACTGAATCTATATAGATAAGCAAGCAGATACTTATCGAAGGAGGTAGAGAGCCCTCTATTATTAACCTATGTATGTATATGTATATTTATATGCACATACATACATACATAATACACACCACACACACACACACACACATACAGATACAGTTGCGTTACATACATGCATACAAATATGTGTAAATCAAATGGGCAACAGTATATCCGGGGGTGATGCAGTACGATTATTTCGAGCGGTTCCATTTAATTGAACAATGCAATCATTAGATCAATTTCAATGCAGGGCTATACTCAGCTGCATATATACATATATATATATATATATACATATATGTACAAATATATATATATATATATATATATATATATATATAGATATAGATATATGCATATACATATATGCATATACTTATTTTATCTTACAACTTTCATGCCTCGTTTTGCAATCATAAATTATATACAGTTATAGACATTTTCCTCATTTCACAAAAGTTGTAGATGACGACAGTCACTGCAAATACCCGATTATAGTGTAAGGCATGGAAGTAGGAGTTTATTTCAAAAATGAAAAAATTGTTAAGTTGCAGCATAAATTGCAATTAATAAAGAGTGATAATCAATCTAAGATGGAGTTTCATTCTTTTATACGCGCTCATATATATATATATATATATATATATATATAAATATCTATATATATATACACACACATATACATCCATACTTAGATGGATGCAGACACACAGGCACACATACATAAATGGATGATCATTGCTGACACAAGCGATGACTGTTATACTTTAAATTACAACATTGATATATTGATATTGTTCAAAATATCCCTAATAGAGAAATCATTGCTGGAATTTCGTTTGCATCTCACATTAGTAAACACTGATTTTGAATAAGTGTCTCTTCCATCGATGATAATTGAATAATTCCTTATGCTTTAATAATCGTTTACATCAAGTACCTAAACTGTATGTGATTTTGATGCGAGTTGTCCAACACTGCTACGATTCACACTCGATAGTTTTGTAGTAATAGTAAGGTACATTACAACAAAATTACTCATATTAGTTTTTACAACGGTTTCAGGTGTTATATGTCCAAGTATGTTTCCAAAGTTTGTAGCTCTGCTTTCGTAATATAAACATACATTACATATAGATGTGTTGTTGATATTTATTCCAGAGGTGATAGGTGAAGATAATTGTCTGTTATCTGAAAGATGAAGAGTACACCCTGATTCGCTGGCAGATAACAGAATTAAGACCCACTTTTTGTGTTGTTTAATGATAATTTTTAATCTGATAATACTGTTGGGCATGATCAAAAATAAAAAAAGGATGTTCGGCTCCGTTGATAAGTTTCTGATAACGTTATTATACTTGAAATAAATTGTTTCTAGATGTGTTTTCAGTAAAAATTATATACTATGAAATTAAAAATAGTAAAAATTATGAGTTTAAAGTGTGTATGTATATTATAATACTTGTCTACTCGTTCACAGTAAATTGTAAACACATTTGTGAAGAATTCTTAGTAGTTTCTGCCTTACATAATGTAGCATTAAATGCTTCAAAATGTTTATCTTTCAAAATCGTCTCAGGAAGCCATTAAATTCGATACAAAAATATACAGTAAAATGTTCGTAGCATAATTGGTAAAACATAACATTACTTTTTAATAAATACACACAACCGAGTACTCAGAGAACTTATTTTAGCGCACACATGGTTACACACACACACACACACACACACATGTATATGTATATGTATGCATATGTGTGTTTGTCTACATGTGCATTTATGTATATATGTATATGTATATATGTATATATATATATATATATATATATATATATATATATATATATACATATACGGATACATATATGTATGTATCTCTCTATGTATCTATTTATATTATATATATGTGTATATATATAGTTATATATTTATATTATATATATATATATATATTATATATATATATTATATATATATATATGTATATGTATATGTATATATTTATGTACACGTTAAGTGTAAACCGTCACTTAAAAGATTATACAATAAAAGAACGCATTTTTTTCAGAAAATGTATTCGGTGCCGACTTAAACCTTAAGTGCATAATCTTAGGAGCTTGCCCGTGATTGGTTTCTGCGATTTTCTGACATTTCCAAATAATTCATTCTTGAATGTTTATATAGATTTCCATCTGATAAACTACCTCTTTTAAGGCTTCTTGAATTTCTACGATTTATCCAGTCCATGCGTATTGCGTAAGCAATGCATTTTGATCTTCGGAAAGCAGGTATTTTTTGATTCTTCTAGAAATGTTCTTTTTTAATATACCTACATAACTTCCATTAACGAAACGAAAACAGATTTTCCTTATCTCACACATATTTGTAGTTAAGATGTTTCTATTTTTCCTGATTTGTATATATTTATGTGAAGTGTATACATATGATGCGAAAGTAAGTTTCCTTTAGAAGTTTCAAAGCTTTTTTACTTTATTCGTTGCTTCATATATTTTCTTTAAGTTTTTGAAAACTACTTTGTCTAGCTGGTGTCTTATTAAGAATTGATGAAGATATTCTCATTTAATTTCTTAGATTTAATTTATTTATACCGAGTATAGATCTCGGTGAATTTTTTACTTGTAAAAAATTCTTAAGTGTCACGATTTAAACATTAATTCAACATCGGAAAAGAAATTATGGAAAAAAATCTGGATTAACCTATTTTCTATAAAGTATCATTCCGTAAAAGTTGAAGAATTTCTAACCGAATGACATTCATGGAATTCGGTGTCAAAGTGGGAGTCCATAGAATTCGTGAATATAAGAGGACGTGAGAGAGAGAGAGTGAGAGAGAGCGAGACACAGAGAGTGAGAGAGAGAGAGAGAGAGAGACTAACGGAGTCTGTTATATTTTAAGAGAATACGAAAATATTTGTAGACTACGTAGTAAAACAAACTTCGACTGAGATACTATTTGAAATTTGTAAGTTTGCAAAAAATAATTTATGAAGTGCTCAGGGTTGCATATTTCCAGACTATAACATAAGTGATCTTTTGTTCACTGTTGGTTATTTTCATAGGAAAACACCTCCCTTTTCTAACCGATGTGTTCTTAGAGTATGCCATTCAACAGTGTGTAAAAAAACATCGAATATATGGTGGTCATAATCTCCGATGTCGTAAGACAACAGGGATCAGGCGACCACGTAATTATCTGCCAGAATGCATTGAAAATTAGATGATTCATACATTTCGAAATTAAGAAATATACGTAATGGGAATATTTAAAATTAATTAAGTTTTATTGACTATTACGAGCTCATTAAAAGACAGGCATTTAAATCTTTGCAACTTTTGCCGATTGTATATATCTGTGTATGTATGTATGTATATATATATATATTATATATATATATATATATATATATATAATATATATATATATCATATTTATAATATGTAAATATATGCATATATACAAACATATATCTACATACCTACATGTATATGCATGTGTGGGTACAGGAATAAAAACAACGTCAAGAAAATGAGAAACGAGAACATAAAAAACAAAATCTTCGAAGAATGAAGGAAATAAATTAAGAAATTGAGTAAACGCTACAAGTAACATAAAGAACATTCTCTTCATCGGTTGACCCTGTTTTATCTACTCCGCGTATCGAAGGTAGGGCCAAGACGTGACTTCTCGAAAGCAGTCCTTCACGCAAAGGAAATTAAATAGAATTTGGGTGTTTTGTGGAGGGTTAAAGTGGTAACAAATACAGGACTGTGAGAACAAAACAGTAAAAACACACGGTGAGGGCTGTTAAGCCATGACGAGATGAATTGGTGAACACTGGAAAAATGAGCTTTGAGAAGAGACTGGTAAAAGTACGTCTTATCTTTAGGAAGAAACTGGAAGAAAGGAAGATGGGTAGTTGTTGGTCACGTGTAAGCAACGAGAGAGTCATGGAGGAAGAGTATGAGAGAGAGAGAGAGGGGGAACGGGGAAGGGGAGAGGAGAAGAATAGAAAAGGGGTGGGAGAGAAAATTAGAAAGGAAGCACAAACACACACACCCACAGACACATATATATACACTTATATATCTTTATATATAAAAGTAAGGTTGTGTGCTGTCTGTCTCCTACGATTTAGATTCCTAACTACTCCCACATTTTGCGGTGCAGTTTAACCAAAACCGGGTATCTTATAGTCGTGATTCATATCGAGCCCTTCTGGGTATTAGCGCGCGTCTACAATGAGTCTACGATTTAAAAAACAATTTACCATCATTTTTTTCCATTTTTAATGCATTTTTGGTATTTTTGGGTATAACTCTCTAAAAATGCTTATATAGTTATTTCCCTTACAAACCCGAGCAACGCCGGGCGATACTGCTAGTATATAATAAATTGAAATCGACACCACAGAGGAATCGATATAAGTTTAAATAATAAACTGCGATACGAGACCGGTGATAAGTGAACCGCGATATAGCGAGAGATTACTATATCTCACAAGCAGCACTTAACCCGACTCTCATACACAGTGACCTATCGGCATTAACATGTATTTGTATATTTGTGAGAATTTGTGCACGCATGTTATGCAAAATTTCAGCCTTGTAAAGTATTTCACATAATATATCGTTGAAGATATAATGCGTTTCGAAATGTACAAACACGTATTCCGTTATATGGTATGAATTTCTGTATTGTATTATAATCTGAAATGAAATATAAGCCAGGTATACATTTTCAGTTCACGTTATAAATAATTATATGAAGTGATTTATAAATCATAATGTGGTATACTTATAAGTTTCCTGTACCTTATATATATACCATTTTGCTTAAATAATAGAATAGCAGATACAATATCCTTACATATCGCACGTCTGTTTTCATTTCTCCACTTCACTTTGCATTTCATATCTTTTCTCTAATAACTATTGCTTAACTATATTCTTGCAGTCCCTGATGAAGGGATATATATATTATCCCGGAACCAGGTGTAAGACTTCCTCTTTAGAAATGTTCTGAAATCTTTAACAGCCTTGGGATTTTTTCATCTCAATGTGTTAATTTATATATATATATATATATATTATATATATATATATATATATATATATATATATATATATATATATATACGTATGTATTATGTATATATACATACACGATACACACATACAAACACATGTATAAATACAGCATATAGATACAAATATATAAATATATATCGATACATGCATACCTACACCCACCCACACACACACGCATATATATATATATATATATACATATGTGATAAATGAAAAGCGGATGATTGGAGAAATACGTGAATTTATTATTAATCACGACAATTGTGTCAACCAACTAACATCGATCCCTCACGGGTGGGATACTTAACTGGTTCATGAGCATTCCATAGATATGTCTCACCTGTAGATATATAGATATAACTCATTGAAATAACAGTTCTGCAATGTATCGTCTCATTTCCTGTAATGAAATTCACCAAAGTAATGGTGCATATAGTATATCAATAATAATATAACAGACGCAAAAAAGAAACGAAGATTATTAAAAGAAAGGAAAATTGTTCAAGATAAATATTAACGGATATGGAAATATAAACGCCCTCGCATAAGCTGTATGTCGCATGGACACTGGCTCATAAAATCATTCACGAAAATGTAAGCACACGCAATCGGGTTGTTTGGTGCTCACACGTTCACATACCGAGGTAAATAGCTGCTTGTGCTTATAAGCATGGGGGGGGGATAATAGTGGCCCTTTCAGACATGCCCTCAGTTGCTAAGATGGCCACCCTTGCTAGCTATGCAGATGGGACAAAAGTCTCTCAGACAATACAAAACCTTGGAAATATTGCACATCTGCAACGGATGCTGGTTACAATAGACAGGTGGGCTGAGGACAACAACCTGCAGTTTAATGCAGGGAAGTTCCGAGCTCTTCTTTTTTTGACACCTGATATGTTATTATTGATCATTTATATAAATGAAACTATACACTTTAATTTACTGTCTTTGTTTACATAAAATGAGTAGAAACTTTGCAGAACTAATATTTTAACGGATCACATGATTTTATCAAGAGAACAGACACTTCTGCATCGTCGGATGTCCCTGAATCAGTTGTGAAATATCTCGCCCGTGAAGGATCGATGCTAGTTGTGTCGAAATGATTGTCGTGAGTAATAAGGTTTCCCGTATCTTACATCTTCTGACTTTCATCTACAAAGTTACATAACGAACGCTGTGAAAGTGACCATGCTTCATCGTGAACCACCAGGTACATTCGCGCCATCGGTGTTGTTTATTATGTAATATATACATACATACATACATATATATATATATAATGATTTTTGCTATATATTATTATAGTTTTTGCAGTAAATATATATATGTCGGTATGAAATCAAACATGGGAGTGTGATAGACAGTTTTATCGCTTATAAAGCAGAGATCAGTAAATAATGTTAAATATATCGCCAGATCCACAGTTCGGTGCATGCACTCACTCTAGAGATATCTTACCTCATATGTTTAATCGGGAGACATGGTTAATCTGTTGATAAACAACTCTAGATATTTCGCGTCCCATTCTCTATTTATATATATATATATATATATATATATATATATATATATATATATATATATATATATATTATATATATATATATATATATATATGCATTTCCATAGGCATTATGCTTGTGTATTTTCTCAAAACTTATGTAGCACCTCATAAATCCTTAACTGAGGTAAAATATATTTCGATGTAATTATTACACGAATATTATAATGTATTTTTCAAACTAAATGTTGTGCAAAACTTTCCGAGGAAACAAAATCATCTGTGTGGAATTTGTTATCGAGGGAATTAAAGATTATTTTTCATAAACGTATTTATATAACTGATTAATATTTTCTAATCAGTGTCAGCCGTTATCTCTAGTTTTAAAAACTGTCACGTATTTTGATGAAGGGCACTTAATTCTGAAAATTAAACCGGTTAATGGTTATAGAGGAATGAACTAATGATTTCTGAAAAAAGTATATATTTTTGCGAAATGGAAGATTTATTTCTGTTGAATGGTCTAATCGGTTAACTGTTGATTAATCAGCGTGTCATTGTTCGCTCGTGTATTCAGTGAACCAAATGAATTCAGAGTTCAGTAACATATTACATTATTGTATGCGTTGTTTTGTTGTGGATGATGCATACTTGAATCTACTAGGTTTATGTTAAATTGAAGGGTCTTAATGAAACAATTGTACCATCCGTCTACTTTCACTAGATATTCCCCAACTTTACACGGAACCAATGTTATACGGGAGTGTAAATTATTGACGTAGGAAGTGATGTATTTCAATAGCAATGGTATACATAATATGTATTTCACATTAGCTAGCATATGAAATATTTAATTCTATTAAGGCTGCTTAACCGATAATTAAACATTTAAATCTAATATCATTATTGCAGTATCCGTCGTGATTCAATATATCGTATCAACAATATATCATTATTAACATTGCACGCTGAAGCAACAAATTATAAAATGCTCAAACTTGTATTTATCACATCATTATAAGTGACTGTATATTCGATATTTAGCAAGCAATAATCGTTCGGTGTTTCGAGGCCGATAAATTGTTTTGGTAAGTTTTACTTATTTTCTCAAAAGCAGCAATCCAGTATTCACATCTATCTCTTTCAGATACGTTTTGATGCCAGAAGTATCCATAAAAGATTAATAATTAGAAATGAAATTCTAATTATTAATGAAAGTATCCATAAAAGATTAATAATTAGGAATAAAATTGATGAAATATGTGTGAAATATGCATTTCACGAGTTGCCTGCGACTGATTTCTCCAGCATCTTATTGAATAGTTTTAACTTAATTTTTTGTACAATAAAACATAAGTTATAGGACAGAAATATAGACATAACGCAACATGAGGACGAACCAAATTGATATACACATTCAATTTGATTACTGATCATATAAAATTACTGTCGGTTCAATTTAATGTTATTGTCTTTAATTATTCTGTCAACACACACATATGCATCTTTACATAGCAAGACAGGTTTGAATATGATATCGTGCAATGGAATTTCACGACTTATAAAAATAAAGGTTCCATGAAACAGTTTAAATATAAATCGAAATGCATTGAAAATGTCTCGAAATAAACAATAGAAGCATAAACACGTTCACTAAAATACGCAAAGATCCATGAACATGCGTATGTAAAATGCATTTCAATGATCTTTACATAAACATGTATAGCATGTTGGAATGGTAAAGATGTCATTTTCCTTTTATTGTATTCACAACAGACCATATCAATAATCTTTATATATAAAAGTGAAATTGTGTGTCTGTCTCCTACGATTTAGATTCCTAACTACTCCCATATTTTGCAGTGCAGTTTAACCAAAAGCGGGTATCTTAGAGTCGTCATTCATATCGAGTCATTCTGGGTATTAGCGCGCGTCTACGATGAGTCTACGATTTAAAAAAAAATTACCATCATTTTTTCCCATTTTTAATGCATTTTTTTTGCTATTATATAAGGAACGTAACTCTCTAAAAATGCTTGTATAGTTATTTCCCTTACAAACCCGAGCAACGCCTTGCGATACTGCTAGTTTCATATATAATTCAGGAAGATTCTCTAAAACTAGGTGTGACAGTGAATTTACCCAACATTTCCATGCATATTTCCCCCAATTTGACTATTAAATAGGTTAACTCTGCAGCTGTTGTCAGTCAAACATATATACTAATTCTCCATGACTTACATAAAATGTGCGACACGGATTTAGTCTGTTTGTTTGACTTCCTTCTATTTTCTGCTTTATTTCTTGTAGTGCGTTCTTATATTTGAGAAATAGTTAAGTTCTGATGGGAAGCATCAGTATCTTCAAATTACTTGCGATTATGCCGGTGGCATTGTGAATCCTTATTCTTTTACTTTGAAATCTGATAAACCATTAACATCTAAAGAGAATAAAACTACCGGTACAGATGACAAGGCATAAAAATACCCCATCAAGAATCCTAGAGCATCAATCTAACGGGAAACAAAATATACGAATAAGCAAAGGGCAAAATACTTTCTTTCTTCCCAAAACAGTAACTGCGAAAATAAAAAATATATTAGTTTGGGCTACAAGTGCTTGCGCTTTCTTTTAGGCGAGCATAAAGCGCAAGTGAATTATTCAGTCAACAAAATCCTTGTTGCTTCTTTCCAATAACGTCTGCCAGCCTCATGGTAAACGCGTTGTATTTTGCTCCAAGATTTTAGTATCTTTCCTCTCAAAAACATTTCCATTTGGATTCGTATATAATCTTCTAAGTTGAAGGTGTACTCATTCAATGAAGTTTGAAGAGACCAAAATATTTACAGTTCTGAAATCGTAAAAACGTTCGAATATAGATCGTACGGTAAAACATCAGTGGTACACTCCCGTAATTTCTGCTGCATTTACAAGGAAATATGCGTTCTGGCACTGTCTTGATGAAGAATAAAATGTTAAGATGAGCAAATGCTAGAGATTTCTTGTAGATTGTTGCGCTAAATTTGTCCAAATGGTCACAATATGTATTGATAGTTCTGCTTGTGGGAAGAATACATCATCCTTCTAATGCTACTAAATTGAAATGTGAATGTTCTCTGTGCGAAGTCATAATGTTGAGGTTGTGTATGCTAGTTCGCCATGCTGCCCCACGATCTTTTGCGCTGCAAATTGGTATAGATGATCCACTTTTCTTCCTCCGTCACTATTCTTTTCAAAAAAGATAGTTTTCTTGAGATTACTGCACCAAATCTCAGACGGAAGGTCTGGGCAACTTTAATCTCATGCAACTGACGTGACCCAAACATCGAGGCTATGGACATAACCAATTATAATTTCAATACATTATTTAAGCATCTGGAGAATATCGGCGTCCATCTTGGGCGAAAGTACTGAGTAATGTCCATGCGGACTTTCTCCGCATACACAAATCTGCCGTTAAAATGAAATGCTCTTATCTTTTGCTTATTCTCACTTCCTGACCAATTTCTTGGCTGGTTACTCGACGCTCTTCCATTGCTACTCGAAACATTCTCAATCTTCCATGACTAGCCGAAACATTTTAACCATTACTCGCTTTTCCTTATCTGAGTTTGAACCCATGGTGTCATAGCCAAAGGCCAGCTAAATCTTCTGAATGGTTTTAGTTTGAGTGTCACCTAGCTTTTGGCAACACTTGATCTAATATTTCTGCTAGATATGTTAGGACATCTTACGTGAAAGTGAAAATTCGTTGAGCACGCACAACGCGTCTCTAATCTGAGAAGAATACTCGCGCAGGAAGAGTAGCTTTATTTCCCAACCAAAGGATTTAGCCCACGTGACATTACTTTTAACAGAACTAGATAAAAGTGGATACTTTTTAAACGCTCCACATATACGAGTATCAGTGTATTTCTAGGGAATTTTTTCCGTAACCTTTTGATAATTTGCTGGAAAAAACAGTTTCTTTCACTTTTACATAATTAACATGTTTAATACTTTTTCTTTTGTTATTTAATTACTTCTATTTTTCTTTACGTTTTGTGGGAGTATTTTTCATCCAACTGCATGCAATATAGTGATCCCGAATTTGCGAATGTTCATTGTGTCAACGATGTCCGATGTAATGGAGGCTTAACGAGGCATAACGTAGAACATAGGACAAAAGATTCTTTAAAAAATAGTAGAATAGATAATCACATTATTCATCGTGAATAATGTGATGATTCTAATTGAGATAAATGCCGTTCATTTAGGAAGCGGAATCTCATTTCTTTAAGAATGGAAATAGCTACATTATTATGTAATATTTTTGGCAGATCTTCTTCAGTTGTATTGAAATTGCGTTACTGTATACGGTAGTGGGTGTTTTAGGGAGCTCCATAAAGGTGATGAACAATTACTGAATTCTCTCCCTTATATTTTCTAAAACATCCACATGTTTATGATGTCGATCGTCCAGCTCGACAGGAAGCAGCGATGGATGCCAGGTTATCATATGATGACAAGATAAATTATCAGTTATTTCGAAATATGACAGGCCAAGACATTATTGGAAATCGAATAAACAGAATTGCTTGTTGCTCCATGTTAGCGAAAGATTCTCGAAGTTTACGCAGCAATTTGCAGCATAATGTGCACGAAAATCATTGCACCAAGTTATTATAATCAGCACTGCCCCTGGCAATTTAATCGCCAGAGTTTATGGCCTTTTATTATGGAAGAATTCTGAGATGACAAAAGCACATTATTTTGCTCCTTTAAAGAGTCTAACGGCACATAACCGTTTATTAAAGGGATCAGATATGTACCCTTAAATATATCTTTCAGAAAATAAAGTGATCGTGTTTGATACTGGGATAGTTATCGTATCTGTTTAGCAAGTTTTAGTGCATTCTTAATATGAGATGATCAAACATACCTTTCTTCGTACCTCACCTATACAAAATGTTTAACCTCTTTCAATTTGATCTTTTCCATGAAGACATGTGTCACTGAGAAGAGCAACAAATGAGATAAGGCTCAATTCCTGCATATTCAATCTACATATATAGATGCAAACATACACCCACATATATCTGCATGTAAGCATACACACATGGATGCAAATGTACGAGAGAAGCTGAAAATATTCTGTCTTTCGATAAAAGAAAATATAGGGAGATTAGTTAATTATGATTTTATCCATTGTATTCCCCCTCTCAGACACACACACACACACACACACACACACACACACACACACTTATTGCTGCCGTCCTTCAGTTTGTCTAAGCACTGTAGAAGAACTCGGAAGTTTGGGCCTCCAACCAGGCTTTTCGCAATACCCTACATTTTTCAGCGCTCCCTAGTAGAGATAGGAGTCGTGGTACACCGGTGGTTACGACGACGTGGGTTCTAGTTGATCCGATCAAAGGAAGAATCTGCTCGTGAAATTAACGTGAAAATGGGTGAGCATTCGAGAGTCACGTGTACCCTAAACGTAGATTTCGGGGAGATTCACGTGACACAAACTGTGACAAGGGTGGCCTTTAGAAATACAGCTACAATTGAAATAGGAAGAAACAATGAAAGAGTACAGAAGGGTTCACCACAAAACCCTGCCGGAGCCGGTAGGAGCTTTACGTATTGTTGCTCAATAAACACACACAACCCCTGGTCTGGGAATCGAAACGGCTGCGAGGAGTCCGCTACTCTAACTACTGGGCCATTGCACTTCCACGAGATGTATATATGTTTTGTGTATATATATATTGATTTGTGTATATATGTTTTGTGTATATATATATGTTGATTCGCTAGCCTCTGCACGCATTTTTTTCTCTCCTTGTTTCTCTCCGTGTTTCTTTTCTGTGTATCTTTCTGTTGAAGAGCGTAGGCTCGAAACGTAAACGACTTGTTTTATTTATATTCCTGAGCGCCATACTAATACAATTGTTTGTTTGTACTCCACCTGCCTTCGTCTTCTGCTTATTTTCATAAAGCTTCCCGTTATATATATATACATATATATGTATATATGTATATATAACGTATATATATATATATATATATATATATACATATATATATATATAATAGAAATATGATACAAAAAGAAAATGGAAATTACATATGGAAATGTAAGGGAAAGTAAGAAGAAAGGTAAGCGAAAAAAGCTCGTACGTGTTTTGATTTACAATGTGCATTTTCGCTTTTTTTCTACTTACTTCCCCCTATATATATATATATGTGTGTGTGTGTGTGTGTGTGTGTGCATATATGCAAAACGAGATCTTATGTTATATCACAGTAACTTAGTTATCTTCCAGTAACATAAAGTATGGTTTATTTGAGGCACATTACACGATTATTATTGGACGCGAAATCGTGAGGGACGTGTAACAGATACCAATTGAATAGATTTTAGAATCCACCCTTTTATACTTGGATTGTTTTATTATCTACATTTATGGAGAACGCTGAAACTGGGTATAACACTACAAAGGTTTTCTACACATACATAAATACACATGCGACAATTGAAACTCGTCCGCTCGTCCGCTGTCGTAGATTTTCGGCGCATCCAATTCCACTAGTCGAATGTAGTATTGCAATATATATATATATATATAAAATTAAGGTAAGCGAAAAAAACCTTCACCACATACCAACAATTTAGAAATAGCAGCCAAACGACAGCTCATTTATATTTATTACACAGATAACAATATTTGTAATTCACAGTGGCAAAAAGAAGGAAAATAACGAAATCAAACAGTCTTCGATTAATTATGGACGCGTTTCTGGATTAGAAATGTACAAATTCATTTCCTTCCTCAGCATAATAATTTGAGAATTTATAAATTTATAAATGCCGCGGTACTATCATGTGACGCACATGGTAATCTTGGAAGAAAAATACGAATTCACTCGTCTATATAAATTTGGATGTGCTGCCTATCTTTTCTTATTTTCAGGTGGCACTTGATCGGGGTGCAAAGGGTAGGTTCCTAGCATTTTCAAATTTATAAATTGTCGAAATATTACGCTGAAGACGGAAAAGAACTTGTATAATTCTAAACGAGAAACGCGTCCATAATTAATCGAAGACTCTTTAATTTCGTTATTTTTCTTCTTTTTGCCTATGTGAGTTACAAATATTGTCATCTGTGGAGGTATATATGTAGTGAAAAGACATCAGCTGTCTTTTGGCTGCTATTTCTAAATTTTCGGTATGAGGCAAAGCAACTTGTTGCTTAACCCTTAATTATATTTATATAAAAATACTTTTTCTAAATGTTTTCTACCGATAATGGTTCTATTTCCATTCCGAAACTACTTGGTAAAATTTATTAATTATTAAATTAATAATTCTTTACGCTTTATCTGTAATGAAGTATATATATATATATACATATATATATATATATATATATATATATATATATATATATTATATATATATATATATATATATTATATATTTATATATATATATATATATTTATATATTATATAATATATATATATATATATATATATATATATATATATAGGTATGTATGTATGTATGTACATGTGTATGTATATGTATGTATGGATATATATATATATATATATATATATATATGTGTGTGTGTGTGTGTGTGTGTGTGTGGTGTGTGTGTGTGTGTCTACATGTAATGAATTTATGTAAGGAGATACTTTAACCTTATATGGTCACGATTTCCCGGCTTGCATTTCGGCTATATTTCAATTTCAGTGAGTGTATTTTAAATTACCGATATCGTATTATGAATTATTTCTTTCTGTTAATCAAGTTTCCAAATGCACTTATAGCTGAAGGAAAATCTGCATAACCTTTATTACTTGGAACTAATTAAACCAGAGCTGAATATTTACGTATGATATGATAAATGGGTTTATAATCCGACCGAACGCTTTATGCTTCAAAGCTTACGTACAGAGATAATTCCAATGGAATTTCAATAGAATATTTCTTGCTATATAGGAATCGAAACTATAAATAATGTCTTTAACGACAACGAAATTTTCGTTATACGTTTTTCGTTTGTAAACTCCTTTGTCCAGTTATTTCCTTATCATTTGCAGGTAAATATCTCGACTACAACAATTAATCATGATCGATCTAATAATATAATCATTTTGAAGGCAAGTAAACTCGCTCTGAGAAGTTGCCAATTGTTGCCTTATACTAGGCAGAACAACGAGCGTTCTTATGCTGTGTGTTTTTACTTTTGTTGACAACATTCTTAAACTCATATCTTGTAGCCTTATGATTGCACTTCACATGAGTTTATCTTGAAAGATATTATTTATTATAGTGTATATATATATATATATATGTGTGTGTTGTGTGTGTGTGTGTGTGTGTGTGTGTGTGTGTGTGTGTGTATGTGTGTGTGTGTTTGTGTGTGTGTGTGTGTAAAACATTTTTATATATAGTTATTTTATTCCGCAATAGTAGCTATATATATATATATATATATGTAATATATATATAAGTACTATATATAAATGCTATATGTGAAGGCGCATGGCTAGATGTTTAGAGCGTCAAGCTTACGATCGCGAAGTTCTGAGTTCGAATACCGGCCCGGGCTGCGTGTTGTGTCCTTGAGCAAGACACTTTATTTCACGTTGCTTCAGTTCACTCAGCTGTGGAAATGAGTTGCGACATCACTGGTGCGAAGCCGTGTCGGTCTTTCCCTTTCCCTTGGATAACACTGGTAGCCTGGAGAGAGGAGGCCGGCATGCATGGGCGACTTCTGGTCTTCCAAAAACAACATTGCGCGAACTTGTGCCTGGGAGGGAAACACTTGAGTTGCAATCCCATGGTTAGTTATGACAGAAGAAAGTCTCCACAATAAATGCTATATAATAGATATATATATATATATTTTATATATGTATACATATATATATATATTATATATAATATATATATATGTGTATATACGTATAAAAATATACATATTATGTAAAACAAGTAATATATATGTATTATACAGTTGCAAAGAGTTGGCTGCATGGTATGTAGCTTTCTTACCAACCACATTTTTCCGTGTCCAGTAGAAGTGTCTTCTACTATAGCCTCGGGTCGACAAAAGCCTTGTGCGTGGATTTCGTTGACGGAAACTTAAAGACGCCCGTCGTATGTATGTATACATATATATATATAATATATATATATATATATATATATTATATATATATATATTATATATATATATGTGGTGTGTGTGTGTGTGTGTGTGGTGTGTGTGTGTGTGGTGTGTGTGTGTGTCTTTGTGTATGTGTGTGCATATGTGTTTTTGTTTATATCCCTCCCTACATCGCTTGACAACCGATGCTGGTGTGTTTACGTCCCCTTAAAAGCGGTTCAGCAAAAGAGACAGTTGGAGTAAGTACTTTGCAAAGAAAGAATAACTCCTGGGGTCGATTGGCTTGACTAAAGGCGGTGCTCCAGCATGGCCGCAGTAAAATGACTGAAATACTTAAAAGATTAAAGGGTAATATAGGAAACGGAGTAGTTGAAAATGGTCTGAAAATAATTGCAATATTTTTCTATTATTATATTTAATGATTTAACCGGTTTCACAGTTTGCACTGTTTTTCAAAAAGTCGAAATTAAAGAAAATTACACACACACACACACACACACACACACACATAAATATATATATATATTATATATATATATTTATATATATATATATGAATGTATATATACGTGTGTTTATGTGTGTACATGTACACGAATACACACATACATATATACATGAATACATTTACGCTTTGAAATGTGTGCATGTGTATATGCATGTGAGCATATATGCCTATGTGTATATATATTTAAGAGGAGGAAACCATGATAGTCCTCTGGAGGGCATTCGTCCTCAGTCGCCTGGATTATTGCCCCATCTATGGTTACCCAAAAGTGGTCTTTGAAGCAATCCAGCGAAGCTTCAGAAAGAAGATCGTCTCATCGCAACTGCTCAGTTACTAAGAAAGGCTGAAAGTGCTAAGACTACTCCCTGAATTGAATGCGGGAGAGGTATGCAGTCACATAGATGTGGAAGATCTTGGAATGAATAGTGCCAGGTTTTGGCATTGAAAGCTTCACAAATGCCAAAACAGATCGACACTGCAGAATGTCAAAAATCCCAGCAAAGCCATCGCGCTTCAGGCCCGGGCACTGCAAAAGCTTGGGTTTCGGTGGCCCACATATTTTTTAAATCTAAAGAACCTGAGGAACCTGCACAAAGTGGATTTAAGGGTTTTCAAATTAAATGTAGATCCCTTTCAGCCGATAGTCCCAGATGAACCCACCACCTGGCAAGAGGTGGAAATAAAGGTAGTGACATCAAACGCCCATATTCACCAAATGCTACATATTAAAGGAGTCTCTCAATAATAACAGTGTAATAAAACGGCTGTGCTCCAGCATTGCCTCAGCTTTGAGCTGAAACAAAATGTAACGGGAAACGTTTTCTGTGCAACAATCCTGTTGCCCTTTAGGCCTCCACCGATAGAAGCCCCTTGATGCGATGCTCGTGGATCAGTTTACTGACCGGCGTCGTCCAATGAGGTTGTAGTTCCACATGATGCGCCATTGTTTGTCGATTTTTGCGATGGCTGACATGAAGGGACAGAGTGCTTCCGGAAAATTCTATTTTGCGAAATTTGTTCATATGTAATATAATGCAGAATCCTAAACATATGATAAAAACACTTCAAATATACGGTCGTGAGTTTAGCTGAAATACTTCGTACCTTATTTCTATAAATTCTAGTTACTCAATAATATTTAAATGCAGTCCAGCATTTCGAAACTCACCAACATATTGTGTATATTTATATACTCTTGCGTATACGCGTGTATACGCACATCTGTAAGTATGCTATTGAGATATAGAAACATTATTATACATTTGCCTAAACAAATATTACTCGTAGCCCAGGTATTTAATGCTCTTCAAAATAACGGGGGAAAGTTCTAATCTTGTTATGTATGACTCGATTAAAGTTATCTAGTATGGCCGCATTCGATACATAAGTTTAATATATCATTACGAGGCGTGTCTGTGTGATAAGACATTTGTTTCCAAAGCACAGGATTCTGGATTCAACACTGCTGCGTAGAACCTTGTGTAAGACAATTCTACTTCATCTCTTCGTCACGAGGAAAGCCTAAAGAATCCCATTGTTTATAAATATGTGTGTATTTCTTTACTACCCACAAGGGTCTAAACACAGAGAGGACAAACAAGGACAGACAAACGGAAAAAGTCGATTATATCGACCCTAGTGCGTAACTGGTACTTATTTAATCGACCCCGAAAGGATGAAAGGCAAAGTCGACCTCGGCGAAATTTGAACTCAGAACGTAACGGCAAACGAAATACCTATTTCTTTACTACCCACAAGGGGCTAAACACACAGAGGACAAACAAGGACAGACAAACGGATAAAGTCGATTATATCGACCCCAGTGCGTAACTGGTACTTATTTCATCGACCCCGAAAGGTTGAAGGGCAAAGTCGACCTCGGCGGAATTTGAACTCAGAACGTAACGGCAGACGAAATACGGCTACGCATTTCGCCCGGCGTGCTAACGTTTCTGCCAGATCGCCGTTTATAAATATGTGTGTGTGTGTGTGTGTGTGTGTGTGTGTGTGTGTGTGTGTGTACGTGAGTTCATGTGTGTTGGCGCGCGCATATTCTTTATTTTGTATGTGCGCTTGTAAATGTGTGTAGAAGCTTGTCCCTCAGGCCGCTTGACAACCGACGTCCGCTTCTTCAAATTCCTCTATCTTATCAGTTCCGCAAAATTGACGGATTGAATAAATATCAGTCTTTACAAATAAATCCTGGGAGTGAATTAGTTAGACCAAACCCATTGAGACTCTGCTCCAGCATGGCCGCAATCAACGCAAACATAAATATAAGAAACAGTACGCTATATGAAAGGCGGCGAGCTGGCAGAAACTTTAGCACGCCGGGCGAAATGCGGAGCCGTATTTCGCCTGCCGTTACGTTCTGAGTTCAAATTCCGTCGAGGTCGACTTTGCCTTTCATCCTTTCGGGCTGATTAAATAAGTACCAGTTACGCACTGGGGACGATGTAATCGACTTAATCCGTTTGTCTGTCTTTGTTTGTCCCCACTGTGTTTAGCTCCTTGTGGGTAGTAAAGAAATATATATGTATATATTAAAATTCCATTCTTATGTATCGTTACCGAAAAATAATTCGTTTTACCTCTGGGAGTTTTTCTAGCATATATTTCACTATATATATATACGAACCTTATTAAATATCATATTTCGCTAATCTTCTTATTTCTCATCCTAAAAGTATTATTGATTCTGGCATCTTTTATTCTTATAATAATCTTAAAATGGTGACTTACCTTAGAGCTTCATAGAAAATAAGATGCAATGCTAATTTAGCTTCATTGAAATAATTTACAGGAAGCGCAAGTTGTACTTAGGCGTTTATAAGTACACATAAATTAGGATAAGATTTAAAATTCCTGGCCATATTACGTGTGGGCTGACGTTAATTTTATTGAATTACTGTAATGTATTTTCTGTTAACTTCTAACGGTAAATTAAATCGAGTGTAAAGAGAGAGTATATTTTAATAATATTTTGTATTATATAAGCTGAAATAAAGTTAATGATTATTTGATTTTCATTTTATCAGAAATATTTAACAAGGTATTGAAACAACTGCTTCGATGAAGTTAAATATATTATTCGTAATAATACTTCGAATTATAGACATTGAACAAAGTAGATTTAAATTTATAAAATCTGCAAGGACAAATAAGTTGCAATTGATAAAATACAGTTGTTAAAAAATCCTCCCCCCTACCCCCAAAAAGCAGACGCCAGATCTGATCGAAGTGCAGAATTATATGCAAATACATTCAAAGCTTGGCTCTCATATACATTTCTCTGAAAGAGTGTGTGTACGATAATAATATTCCGTTTGTGTCTGTATCTGTTTGTACGGATATATATAGATATATATATTTCGCACATACATACATGTGTATATATATATATATAATATATATATATATATATATATATATATATAATATATATATATATATATAAGTAAATATATATATATATATATATGTATGAGAAATATATATTTTCACACTTTACTATTTTCTTATATATTCACCCACGTGCTTTACCAAACAAACTTTCTTATCTATATATATATATATATACATATATATATATAATATATATATATATATATATATATATATATATATATATATATATATATATATATATATATATATATATATATATATATATAGGTGCAGGAGTGGCTGTGTGTTAAGTAGCTTGCTAACCAACCACATGGTTCCGGGTTCAGTCCCTCTGCGTGAAAGCTTGGGCAAGTGTCTTCTACTATAGCCACGGGCCGACCGAAGCCTTGTGAGTGGATTTGGTAGACGGAAACTGAAAGAAGCCCGTCGTATATATGTGTGTGTGTGTGCGTTTGCGTGTCTGTGTTTGTCCTCCTAGCATTGCTTGACAACCGATGCTGGTGTGTTTATGTCCCCGTCACGTAGCGGTTCGGCAAAAGCGACTGATAAACTAAGTACTGGGCTTACAAAGAATAAGTCCTGGGTTCGAGTTGCTCGACTAAAGGCGGTGCTCCAGCATGGCCGCAGTCAAATGACTGAAACAAGTAAAACAGTAAAAGAATATATATATATATATATATATATATATATTTATTTATTTATTTTATAGAAGGAGCTTCTACAGGACTAGAACTGTTTCATTCAAGAGAAATCATCAGGAAGCTAGGTGACAAGAAATAGTTCTAGTCCTGTAGAAGCTCCTTCTATAAAATAAATTAATTTACTCTGCTATGTATTGAGTACCTTATTTATTGTGGTTAACCCCGACTCAACCCGGGACCTACATATATATATATATATATATATATATATATATATATATATATATATATATATATATATATATATATTGGATTAAAATTAATGATAAGCAGTTAGGCACATCGATATACAAAATACTATTACATTTAATACAAAAAAATGGACGTATGTTTGCATATAAAAAAAAGGTTCGATTAACACAGAATAGAAATGATATCAGATATTAAAGGGTTTGAATAACGAGGGAGCAGCTGTTTCTTCCCTCTATAATCTCTTTTCTGTAAAAACCTCAAATGAAAAACGTTTTACTTCACAAACATTCCTCCAGAAACGGCTGTTGGACTCGTAAATCTCATACTCAACTTCTTTACTGATCTCTTTTCTATTCTGTGTAATTCGAATATTTTTATATGTAAACATGTACATATTTTAGATTAAATTTATTTTATATTCTTTGCATACTGATTTACCGAATCTGCTCATTGTTTCGTTTTATCCTCTACCAGCTCAAGTGTAAACCTTTTGAGCACTATGAAGTTCAATCTATATAGAGAATATCTGTTTAGCGCCTATCTATCATCTATCTATATATCTATCTATCTATCTATCTATCTATCTATCTATCTATCTATCTATCTATCTATCTATCTATCTATCTATCTATCTATCTATCTATCTCTTTATCTATCTATCTATCTATCTATTTATCTATCTATCTATCTATCTATCTATATATCTATCTATCTATCTATCTATATATTTATCTATCTATCTATCTATCTATCTACATCATGTATCTGAAAGTATTCTATTACACTCTGTTTATACATTATGTATATATTTCAAAAACAAGGCCCAGGGACAGTAAGAAAAAATACGTAGTAAAAGCGTGAAGGCTGTTGGTGCAGAAATGGAAACATTGAAAATAAGAGGAAACCAAGAGACAAGATTTTCGTCCTCCATGACTTCCGAAAGCTCATTAAATATAATTGGTTTATAACAAACTGATAGAAAATATGTGCAACAGCAATTCGATACGGAGCGTGTGGTGCCCTTCAATTGTATAAAAGAAATCCATTCGTAATCTACACCTGATAAGAATTACAGATGTGGATTTTAGTTTTGTGTGGATTTGCTGGATCTAAGAACAATACGAGATGTTTCAGTTACGCATAAGTTGAATTTCTTCGATCTATTAACATATGGCTTGGATTACTCCAATATTCTCAACTTAATTTTTTGAGGTATGGAGCAGCCCTTCAAATCGCATACGTGGTTAGCCAAATGGCATCACTTTCATAAACGTGCCGGAGAAGCATGTAACTATTAGTAGCTCTTTTGTTTGTGTATTAATTTGATATTCATCCCTCACTGGATGCAGTATTTTTCTTGATTCAACAGACTCAGAGACACACGCAGACACACACGCACACACAGATACATACACAGATGTATACACGATGGGTTTCCATTAATTTCCTTTTTACTGTTGCGCTTACAAGGCTTTCGTAGGACCGAACATAAAATAGAAGATTTTGCCTATTTTGCCACGACTCAACCCATTGTTCTACAATAAATCATCGCTGCATTTGTCAATATATAAATATGTTAAGGCGGCGAACTAGCAGAAACGTTAGCACGCCGGGGGAAATGCGTAGCCGTATTTCGCCTGCCGTTACGTTCTGAGTTCAAATTACGCCAAGGTCGACTTTGCCTTTCATCGTTTCGGGGTCTATAGAATAAGTACCAGTTACGCACTGGGGTCGATATAATCGACCCAATCCGTTTGTCTGTCCTTGTTTTTCCTCCCTGTGTTTAGCCCCTTGTGGGTAGTAAAGAAATAGGTATTTCGCCCGTCGCTACATTCTGAGTTCAAATTCCGCCGAGGTTGACTTTGCCTTTCATACTTTCGGGGTCGTTAAATTAAGTGTCAGGTACGTAAAGGGGTTGACCTAATCCACTGGCTCTCTCCCTCACAATTTGGTGCCTTGTACCTGGAGTAGAATGAATATATAAATCTGTCGTATTTCTACTAGTATAATTTTGTTAAATATCTCATTTAAAATTACATTAACATATAATCCAAATTATTATATACATATATGTGTGTATGTATGTATGCATACACACCTACACGAACGAACACACAGACATACACACTGAAAATCATAAACATAATTATTGCATCCTTGACTCCTACAATTTCACGGCTTTAAATATGTTTGATGAAGATGAGTGGATTTTGAAGGAATTAAACGTGGTTTATGATGTGAACCTAAATATCCATTATTGACAAAGGAAATAGACGCAGCTGATGAATTTCCGATTTCGCTTTTATTGAAGAGACAATCCCAATATTGATACCAATATTCGACTTTCGAGTTTCCACATACAAATCTGGTAGATGGGAATTAATCTAGGTCTCTGACCATATCTAGTTCTTGAGCTAAATATTAATGGTACGTGTTAGTTAACATGAGCATTAAGCTTTTTATTAGATAGTCTATGCCTGATAAAGGGATAGACATCAAACAATAATAATCTTCTGAAGAAGGTAGTGTCAATAGGATTTAATTATATTAGAAGTACTAAAATAATTCCCGACACTTTGACCTTTGTTTTTCGGGTGAAGACTGATTTCGAATGCGAGCTACGATTTAGAATTTCCGGAAATAAAATATTCAGCAAAAGCCATTATACATGATTAACCTATGTATCATTCAAAAAGCCTCAGATGTGATAAATATCGACACTCGAGAATAATTGTATGTGTGTATATATCTACATCTATATATTTCTCTCTTCATATATATGTATGTGTGTGTACTTATGTTTGTATTTACCTATGTGTGAAGGAAGGAAAGATGAGGCACAATAAGTTATAATTTACATAAATAATTACATAAAGCGTTTAGATATAAAACGATGTGTCTAGAATTCACTATTAATAATTAGTCACAGTGTTTAATGTTTGAGACGTTATCCAATAAATTATATATTTGTTAGTATATTTAAAATTTAGCCTATTTCCCGAAATTCATTTCATCTCATATATTTATAACGAATATTTTTATTAAGATGTGAAAAACTAAGAATTGATAAAGATTTTCACAGTTTTTATGTGTCGAGAATATAGGAGTGGTTGCTATTCTTATTATTATTTGTATGGATATTATTTGATACAATCTTCTCCTTGTCAATAATATGCAGTTATTTGAATAAATCGAAATTTGGCAATATCAATCTTGTTTCAGTTCCAACAGTAGACACCTGATATATAGATATAGAAAAGAACAAGATGAAATAAATTGTTAGCTGACAAATAAAATTGGAAATGGTCATAATTCATTGATACAATAGATACAGAACGAAGATATTTTCCCGATTGTTTCTCGTGTGATCAATATGAATGTAACCTTAAATAAACAGAAAGTTTCAAGTCATAAATTTTATGTGTATTAAGAAAAGATTTGACATTGTTTTCCTGACTGATGTACTAAAGTGGAACTGAAGCATAATAAGTTTGACAATAATTCGTTAATTGCTCCAACAGATATAGTCTAAATAAGAACGTCTTTCGAAGCAAGATTTTTATATTACGTATTAATGCATTAAATGCATTTACGTGACTCTAACAAGGGATATGTGAAAAAAAATGTTGCATTAAATATATTCATTTTGAACTACTGCCAAATATCTGAGTAGAAAGTAATTGCCGATTTAATCAGATATTTCAAGTTTGACAGGAACATATTTTCTGAATTTTTGAGAGTAATATGTGTGGAGTGGAGGGCAGCTGAGGTTTTGAATTAGAGATATGTGTTTGTATAAATATGAGAAAAAAGGAAATAGATTTCTGAGTGCAAAAGAGACATTAGAATCCGTTACATTTTCATAATAATATTCATAATAATAATAAATGCACTTTCGACAATAGGGTCATATATGATTACTTCTAATATTAATGTACTATAAACACAGACACACAAACACAGACACACACATACATACATACATACATACATACATACATACATACATACATACATACATATATATATATATATATATATATATATATATATATATATATATATATATATATATATATATATATATATATATATATATATATATGAAAGTAAGTTTGAAAATGCAATTGCATTTTCAGACATTCTTTCATATATAATACTGCTCGTGCGGTACCTTACAACTCCACTTTGTTATATTATATTAAGGCGGCGAGCTGGTAGAGACGTTAGCACGCCGGGCGAAATTCGTAGCCGTATTTCGTCTGTTGTTACGTTCCGAGTTCAAATTCCGCCGAGGTCGACTTTGCCTTTCATCCTTTCGGGGTCGATAAATTAAGTACCAGTTACGCACTGGGGTCGATGTAGTCGACTTAATCCGTTTGTCTGTCCTTGTTTGTCCCAGAAATATATATATATATATATATATATATATATATATATATATATATATATATATATATATATATATATATATATATATTCGTAGCAATACTACTAGTCATTTTAAATATTCGATGAGTTTTATAACAATAATGCATGGTTGAGAGTTCACTAGCTTTTAATGCAATAAGTTATATTATCAATTAAAGAAGATAGAGCGAAATTTTTTACTAGTTCCGGGCAACATGAAGGAGAATTCTCCGTCGTTGGGTTTACTGATAAAATCTTATACTGTTTTATGTTGAAATTGTTCTTTATAAATAGGTTTTATACGATCAAATCCTAATTGGTTATAAACTCAGTGGCGTCTCTTTTTTTCATTCGTCTGTGGTCCGGAAATATTCGTGGCTAAGTAACTGCACATGGGATTTGTTGTAGTCCAGTGTTCTGGTTGGTCTGCTTCTTGGTAACTTAATTTGTGTACCAACTGCTTCGTTCACTTTTGACCAATAGGAATCCACAGACATCTGGCATTCCAGTTGGCTGAGTTCCGTATGATATCACTTGTTTATCTAATGCTTCAGTCATATGAATGTATAAGTCTTTTTACCTATGTGCCCCAGTTATCTGAAAGTGAGTTCATCAAATGCTGTTAGGAAATGTGTAATGTGTAGCTGTACACTAGTCTAAGATAATGTTGCAAATGTAGAAGGCAACCCGTTAGTTTTCTGGTCTTGGTTTCTAATCGTCTTTAGTTGAGTTGAATAAACCGAGTTTTCTCATTCTATCGTATATTCTTATAGATTATTTACTTCTGGCTTTCATATCTTCAATAACGTTTAATTTTAAAATTCAGAATTGGATTGAAGTGTTCCCTATACATTCGTATAGTAGGAAAATTTCTAAATCAAGATCCTTCTTCGTGGCGCACTATTCCAGATATTTACTTATGGCTGTTATTCTAGTAATATGATCAGGAATCTGTTGAGGGTGTACAATCATTTAGGCCTTTGAAGTTAACCCTGTTTGTCGTGTAGAATCTCAATTACATCCCACGCCTCAATCGACCTTCTCGTTGCACAGTCCAAATGTCTACTGATGGGGAGTATTTATCCTAATATCAAATCACATGTCTATCTTTCCATGAGACTGGTTAAGATTCTGCAATAAGAAAGGTTGCTTTTTTTTATTGCGTAGTATTTTGATTGGCGGGTGGTTTGGCGCGTGTAAAAAAAACCCTTTTAGGAACTAAAATCGTTTTAGTTTTCATTAATTTATGTGTTTTGAGTGCTTTTAAATTCGTAGGTCGTTCATGATAGGAATTATATTTCTGATGGATGATGCTGCATGTTTTCGTGTTTCTTAGATTTTGTGTTTATAAAGAACTATTGAACATATCTAATCTAAGGGTTTGTCTTGTTTTTCACATTTCTCGGATGTCTATCGGTCGTCACATACTCTTCCGTTATTGGATACTGCAACAACATTTTGTCTTTCGAGTAATCCATTTTAAGTTCTTGGGGAAATTTCTCCCCTTTTATTTCCTACATTTACATTTATAAAGCTTTCAACAAACTATATGTATAATATCAGAAAACTATATGTATAATTACGAAATTCTAAATTTTCCTGATTTTCTAATGTACGTAACTATGAATTTCTTGAGCCAATGACATTTGGTTTCGTACATAATTGCTGGGAATTTTTTTTTACAGTTGTCTAGTTTGCAGTTATTTAATTTAAGTCTATGCTGGGCCGCTATTACGTTTGTGGCATGTCTTTGTTGAAATGCCTCGGGGCAACCTTAATATCTTTACGGCCTCGTAATGTTAGCAACTGTATTTGGGAATGTAAATTGGTTTAACTTGTTTATAAATTATTATTTAAAATATTTTAAGCGCTTTCTTACGATTTGAAACTTTGGTTATTCAGTTAATTTAAGTGGTTGACATTATTTTGGACATCAGATGACCGTTAGCTGTTTTGTACGAAGCAAGCTGTAACTTACTTCTAATTTCTTAGTTCCTATAGAGACACATCCAAACCCCCCCCACACACACACATGCACATACATTAATAAACACGCATATGTAAAACTGTAAAAGTGTATATGAATGCTTGTGTATGGATATATATATACATCTATATATATATTCATGATGCTAATATATAGAGCATTCGGTCCTCATCTCGAGCCCCCACCTCTCCACTTCCCTCTTCTCTTCTTTTATTTTATGCATTTGTATTCACTCTGATGAAGCTCCACACTAGATTGAATGTGCTATATAGATGACGAATAATATTTTCGGAATTCTCTTTGTGAGCACTGACTGACATTGACAGACGAAACGTCTTGTACCTTCGCCTTATATTCATCACGACGTCTGATGTGGCTTTTAAAACCAGATTAAGTTCTAATCCTTGTGTATCATAAAATGCCTTTTGAGGTTTCCCTAAGAATCACAGATCTTATCGCATACAAGATATTGAAAGGTGTGCACATATATAAAGGCAGAACAATTGGTGGATGTTAGTGTGATATATATATATATATATACATTTATTTAGTTATATATTATACAAAAAATTCCACGTAAACCCGAAGTTTCTACCTTTAAAAACAAGGAGTTACAGCCTCTTTACTCGTGTGAATTTTTGCTACCCTGCTAACTATTTATCTATTTTTTTCCGTGTTAATAGTAAACAAGGAAAAATACACTCATCTATTTATACACACACACACACACACACACATATATATATATATATATATATATATTATATATATATATATATATATATATATATATACGTATATATATATATACGCATATATATATAGATATGAAGGCACATATACATGTACATATATATATGTAAATATATATATATATACCTATATATATATATACCTATATATATATATATATATATATATATATATATATATATATATATATATATATATATATATATGCATGCACTTATACATGTATATACATATATATGTGTTTGTGTGTTTTTATCTCAGAATGTGTAGCTTTTAGTACAAGCATGCAAACATATATATCAGGTCATCGCATTGGTTCTGACCGATTTTACCTTTTTAAAATTGAATGAAATTTGATAGTATTCTAGAATGTCTAATAGAATTAAAAATTATTTTTATGCATTTGTGTACATTTAAACTCATTAAATATTATTTTACAGAATAAAGATCTCTTTAAATAAACCCTTTCTAACATGGAAGTATCGAAAGAGCATTTGAGGCCCATAATGTTTTATGAGTACAAAAAGGGAACTCTCCAGCCGAAGTGACTCGAAAAATACACTCAGTTTTTATGGGAAAGAATGATTGAATGAAAGAACTTGCAGAAGATGCTTTGCAAAAATTCAGAAGTGGAGATTTCAGCTTTGAAGTTGAAGATAAAACAGGATGCCCAGTTGAGTTTGATGATAAGCTCCTTGAGGCATTACTTGAAGAAATTCCTGCATTATCAGTTGAAGAATTAGAAATAAAGTTTTGTTCAAACCATACAACTGTCCATCGTCATCTTCAACAAGATGGAAAGGTTCATAAACTTGAAAAATATGTGCCCCATGAATTGTCCGGAATCAACCGCAAATCTCTCTTCTTTCCATTTTCGCGAACTCATTTCATCCTTTTTGTATAGACTTCTTACTGGAAACGAAAAATGGCTCTTCTATCGAAATGTTAAACTTCGTAAACAGTGGCTTGGTAAAATGGGAAAAAGCTCACCACAACCGAGTAGGGAACTTCGTGGGAAAAAGGTTCTTCTCTCTATTTGATGAGATTGCAAAGGAGTAATACACTTGTTACCACCTAATGCAACAATCAATGCTGAAGTCTTCTGTCAGGCATCAGAGCGTTTGAACCAAGCTTTGAAAAAAAAACCCTCTTTAATGAATCGAAAAGGAGTGATGTTTCATCAGAACTATGCCTGATCCCACACTGCAAAGATCACATCACAGAAGATCGAAGAGCTTGGTTGGGAAAAAATTCCTCATCCACCTTATTCTCCCGACCTTTCTACTGCTGACTACCATTTGTTGCGTAGTTTTCAGAATCATTTGAGGGACATAACTTTCACAAGCCAGGAGGAGTTCGAAACTAATTTCCAATTAAATATAACATTTGATAACTGTTTTTTTTTATTCAAAATTCGAACAGAACTTATGGGATGACCTGATATATGTACGTGCAGTTATACTTATTTGAAGACATAGATATCATTTCATGTGTTAACGTACCTCTCCTACCTTACATATTTTTGCACATCTACTGTTATGTACATGCATTTATTATATGCTAAACACGTTTTCCGTATTTTAAGAATTCTATCAATGCTACGCAACTACAATGCCTTTATTAGCCATGTCCATTTTGATTTTCTGCAGCACATCTTCCCAAATTTATTGCCGACGTAGTTAGTCACCTGTACAAGTAATACGATAGAATTACGGTATGGTTGTATGTAGGTTATGAATGAATGATTGAATAAAAGAATAAATGCTTGTATATGGAATGCCAAACAATTTTCATGATATGTATAACTGCATAATATAACAAACGACAAAACGACGTGCCTAACAACTGATTAAATCAAAGCTATAATTACCATGTTTAATATTAACATCAGATCAGTATTTATTATAAGAGTAGATTTTGATAATATCAATGAGTGTTTAAGTCAGTTCCTTGCCACAAGGTAAATTCCTGTATATATTTGCTAAGTTCTTTGATAAGCTATGATTCTTCATTTTACTTCAGTACCCCCCCCCCTACACACACACACACATGCTGCTTATTCTATATACGTCAATGTACTTTTCCTATCTTTTCATATTATTTACCTGCTGCCATTGGTGATTATGAATTCTCAGCAAAGATATTCAAATATATTCTTAGTGTAAGTTGTATTTTAGTTCATCTCTATCTAAGAGTGCGGCATTTATAGTCGGTTGCGATATCTGATAATTTCAAGTGTCATTATTTTTATGATACGCATCAATATAGCATCCATTTCTATAAATCAGTTTAATGTTTCCACCAACACATTTAATCCTGATGCAAACAAGAAAATCCTTAAAGAAAAATATTCAAAATTTTTATCACATGACGATCTGGGACTATCGATCTTGTTTTTATCGGTGTATTTTGCGATAGGGTTTTGCTATCAACCTTTTACGCTTTTAGAGAAGTATATGGGAACTTATGGAATAAGAATTATATATAACTGCTTAAAAAACAGCAACTCTATGCATGAACTTGGTACAAGCCTTACGATATCCATTCCACGTATATTAGAATTTGCCGATACGACGCTGCGAGGATAATATCACATACATCCTTTCAAGACTCCTAATTGCTGAACATGTTTAGAGTGCACTCTTTATCTCTTACAGTACATTTAATGCGTTCTTGTCAAAGTTTACCATCGACGTAAATGGTTTAAGCTATATTCTGATCTATAGAAAAATGATGCTTCCGTTTTGAAAGGAGAAATTGTTGTTGCGCATACTATTCACGGCAGGTAGATCTCTACGTATCCGGTATTTGAAATTCCTGAAAATGATAGTATTTATTCTATTTTTGTATTTCTTTGCTTCAATGTATATATATATACTTCTGTGCACTTTTTGCTAATCATATTTAAGTTTAATGAAATTATGATATTCATTGCATTATTTAATGTATATTCTAGTTCTTTCGGTTTGTTCTTTATATTTTGTGTGTCCCTCTTGTTTTCTATTCATAATGGGCCATTTCAAATACCGCTTCAAATTTAAACTTATGTAAACTACAACGTAAATGTATGTTAACACATGTATCAGTTTCTCTATAAATAATTCATTATCAAAGAACTAATCGATGATAAAGTGACTAATTTCAAATCCAGCATACATAATTGAAACATATACATACATTACTACATATCTCTTTGAAAATGAAATAGAAAAGGGATAACTACGGACAACTGCTCCGAAATCTCCAGCTTCTCTGTAGAGGTTATAGTTTATATTTATAGGAACAATAATTAGCGCAATTGTCTTTATGACTAAATGCTTAACTGAGATTCTGAACAAGCTAGGATTTTCAGACAAAGAAATCAAGCAACTTACTCACACATTGAAAAGATTCTCTTTTGGTGGGAGAATAAAACAATGCACAATTTTTCTCATGCTGAAAATGTGATCACGTTTTTTTTTACCTATATTCCAATGATTGAACTTCGCATTATTGTATCTCTCTCTCTCTCTCTCTCTCTCTCTCTCTCTCTCTATATATATATATATATATATATATATATATATATACATGTATATACATGTATATACATGTGATACATACGTATATATGCAGAGAAGAGCAAAACTGGTTGAAGTGAATCATAAAATGCAAGGTTGGCGAAAACATTGTGGTTAAGTGGAGATTTGCATTTGAATTGTCATCTTGGAATCATAATACATGTTTAAGCTCACTGAAAATTTCCCCCATCTGAGAACTGTCTATTCTGATATACTAATGTGGAGGTGGAATTTTAAAGGAAATGTCGAAATAAGTGGATGTATGAAATACCGAAATATTATTATAATATATATATAAAAGAAGGAACATATTAAATGGTATCGTGTTACACTGTTGGTTACTACCACGAGAGTTCCAATTGATCCGATTAACGGAACATCCTGCTAGTGAAATTAACGTGCAAGTGTCTGAGCACGCTACAGACACGTGTATCCTTAACGTAGTTCTCGGGGAGATTCAGCGAGTGACAAGGCTGGCCCATTGAAATACAGGTACATCAGAAACAGGAAGAACGAGTGAGAGAAAATTGTGATGAAAGAGTACAGCAGGGTTCGCTACCCCGCCCACTGCCGGAGCCTCGTGGAGCTTTAGGTGTTTTCGCTCAATAAACACTCACAACACCCGGTCTGGGAATCGATACTGCGATCCTACAACCGCGAATCTGTTGCCCAAACCACTGGGCCATTGCGCCTCCACAACATATTAAATGATGCTTTCATTTATTAGTGAGACGAGAGAATTGCAACAAAGAAAGATACTCTTCTAAAAACAATGATCGTTATCGTTATCGATATTTTGTAGAAAGCAAGAAGAAAGAACGTATCGAATATACAAAATATAAATATATTAGAAGGAATAAAAGACAAATGAGAGAATATTAGAGATTGATACAAATATAAATGTTTGTAGATTTATATATTATGGAAACTGTAAGTGTATCTTCGAAAGAGTAAAGAATAGCTCATTCATAATAAGGTAAGCCGAATATATATTGACATGTTATTCTCTTTCGATAAAGCACTTCACAAAATATTCAAATCTCTGTAGTGGATTTCAAACAAATTTACCAGACATATTTTGGATTGTAATTGACGAACAAGGAAAAGGGACATACTCTGGTCGAAAATGAGAATGCTTTTATTTAGCGTTTAGAGAAAACTAATACTTCTGGTTTGTGTACGGAGAATAGGTAACTTTCGCTCATATTAATGCCGTTGAAGTGGAAAATTTGTCGTTATTTAACTGCCGCATATTTTAATCAAATAAGCGTTAATAATACGTGATAAATAAACATGAAATACCCGTTGACTCTCTATCGCACGCTCAGAAATTAAGCATTTCTAATGATATATTTAAGATAATTAGAAGAAAGCCTTGTCATCACTGTTAAAGAGTAGATCTCTAAGGATAAAACATAAAGCCAGGTGCATTTGATTGAAATCGAACTCATGAGGATAGCAAACACAGGACATGCATAATTGATCTGACGATTTGTATAATATTTCCCTGTTTATAAAAACAGATGCAAAAATTTCTTGTAAATAAGTGGTATTTTGATAAACAAATATTCCTGGATGGTATTTTCTAACAGGAAGGCGGCGAGTTGGCAGAACCGTTAGCACGCCGGGAAAAATGCTTAGCAGTATTTCGTCTGCCGCTACGTTCTGAGTTCAAATTCAGCCGAGGTCGACTTTGCCGTTCATCCTTTTGGAGTCGATGAATTAAGTACCAGTTACTCACTGGGGTTGATATAATCGACTTAATCCCTCTGTCTGTCCTCTCTGTGTTTAGCCCCTTCTGGGTAGTAAGGAAATAGGTATCTCCTAACAGTGGCAACAACCAGGTGCTGACAGTGAACGAATTGGACAAGTATATGTTGAATTCTAACAAGCCACGTCATACATGCACTTTAATATCCTCTTTCTTTTTTCCTATTGGAACCAAAACAACCCCGGTTCTGCGAATGCGTGAAATAGTCAAAACGCTTGGAATAATGCCATTTGTCATTTCATTTATATATGCCAAAATTAATCAACAAACATTTAAAGAATAACATTTTTTAATTCATAAATATTTTTGGCCAGGAGTCATATTGTCTCTATTCCTTTAAAATTATATCGTAATTTTTCAAAGCAAAATGCAATTAAAAATAAATTACATTTAGAAGGTTTTATATAAGTGTCTTCATTTTGGTATATATATAATTAGCCTTAATGGGAAGAATACTCTAGTCATATGTATGGCACTTGAGATCACCTACTTACTACGAGACATCTTTAATTCCTCAATAATTTATACATTCGAACGCTGCAAAATCGAATTCAATGTGATATTTAGTTTAGTAAGGGAGGTAAAAAATCATACGATTTCCTTAATATTATTATTATTATTATCATTCAGTAGTTATATTTTTATATCGTGCTTTCACTTCGCTACCGAGCGCAGCTCTGTGTGCCTTCGGTATGTTCTGTGATTTGTTGTGATGCTCTGATGGTTATTGTATGGAAAGAGTTCTGCGTAGGATGTGTGCAGTGCCTAGTAGTGCAATTTTCTGTATGTTATATGTGCTTGTAAGTCCTGGTGTTTTTGTTATGTATTTATCTGAATATTTTTTTATCATGCCTAATGCACCTACTATGATAGGAATTGTTTATGTTTTTAGACTCAACATTCTATTGCCAGGTCTTTGTATTTTGAAAGTTTCTCCATTTCTTTTAGGGACACGTTGTCATCTGCCGGTATTGATACATCAATTAGAAAGCATTTTTTAATTATTATTATTATTATTATTATTATTATTATTATTATTATTATTATTATTATTGTTATTGTTGTTGTTGATGATGCTGTTGTTGTTGCTGTTATTGCTTTTGTTGTTGTTGTTGTTTTTATAATTGTTATTATTATGCAATAGTAGTATTTTTATCACATGCTATCATTGCACTACAGAGTGTACCTCTGTGTGCCTTGCATAAGTGCAGTGGTTTGTTGTGATGCCCTTATTTTTACTGTATTGAAATTGATTTACGTAGGATGCATGCATTGCCCAGTAGTGCTCTTTTCTGTATGTTATATATTCTTGTTAGTCTTGTTGTTTTTCGTATGTATTTCTCCGAACATTTTTTATCATACCTAATGAACCTACTATCATAGGAATTGCTTCTATTTTGAGACTCCACGTTGGTAAAATTGGTGGGTGATTCTTCATTGAGGCATACTAGTGATTTTGTATATTAAAAATTAAATCCGTGAAATTAAGTCACCAAACATAGCAGAAATATATTACAAGTATTAACATATATGTAGCCGAGCTGGTAAAATGCATAAACCATGAAATAAGCAGCAGTGTGATAAGCATATTATTTTTGACAAATATGAATGTGCAGAGGAATATAATCACAAAATACTGTCTACCTAGGTTACTGTTAAATAAGCAATGCAGAAAATAGACTAGAAATAAAACATAAAGAATATGATAAATTTATGATATCTTAGGATTTAAACATGAATAGGACTCGCTTTGAGATGACTCAAGAACAGAAATAACGACAGCATAGCTAACGTCTCAGATGAGTGCGTGGGATGACATATGATACAATAGATATGGCAGGGAACCCACTAGGATACATGAAATTAATCTTTCGGCTTAGGTAGTAGGTGTAATTTAAAGTTAATGAAACATGTGCCGAAAACAATAATAACGTTCGTTTGCGACGCAAAGGAATTATATAAGATAGAGAAAGGAAGAAAATAAAATATTGTGCGATTATATGCTAAGCATTAATTTATGAGAACATAGTCAACGGTATGAATAAAGTGAAGGTTATATGAGCAGACTATGGAGACTATGGACATTCTTGAATGGGCGGTTAAAGTGATATCTGTTGTCATGGAAATGCTGACAACTAAACATATCCGATGTGTGAAGAATTATTGGAATCGGAATAAGTATAGTAGACTCATAGAAAACTGAGATTTTCCATTTTGTAAATATCTTCGCCAAAATCCTCGAAAAATACGAAGAATTTTGTCGCTGAATGTCATAAGAAACTTACATTGGCGTAATCGATATTCATGGCAACAATCAGAATTTGTAAGAATAGTGTAAATCACATAAAATATTGAAACAGAAATAGGAAAAAACAGAAGAGAATATGTGTGCAGAGTATTCGTAGAATGTATCTGCTGCAGAGGCTGGTAAGCAATAATAAGGATTTTGAATTTTGCCACAAGGACAACAATTTCGACGAGTGGATAAGTCGATCCCAATGCTCAACTGGTATTTATTTTAACCACCAGGAAAGGATGGAAATAATAACGTTACGACGGGCGAAATGACGGTTAGCATTTCCTACGGCATGGTAAAGATTGTGCTAAATCCCCGCCCTAATAATAATGATAATAAGAACAGCAAGAATGATGATGATGATGATGATGGTGGTGGTGGTGGTGGTGGTGGTGGTGGTGATGATGATGATGATGATGAAAATGATGATGACGACGATAATAATGATGATGGTGATGATAATGAAAATGATAAAAAATGAAGAATCACCTGGAAAGAGTAATGGAAAGAAAAGACAAGATCAACATTTGGAGATGGCTAAGAGAATGTTATCTGAAAGGATGCATCGAGGCATTGATATTCAGGGCCCATGAACAAACTCTGAGAAATAATTACACTAGGCTCCAAATAGAGCAGAAAATCGCTCCTTTGTAGGACGTGTGACAGCAAAAGCGAAACAATCTCTCATATTGTGAGTGAGTGACGCAAGCTAACCCGAAGGCTCTACATAAGGAGTCATCATAACGTCGTTAAGTTCGTCCACTGGAGGATATGTGAAAAGTAAGGCGTAAACAGAGCAGGGAAATGGTATCAATATGCACCAGAAGGACAAGGGATATAAGTTACTGTGGGATATTACAATCTAATGTGACTGTCTTATCGATGCTCGGGAACCAGATATTGATGTGGCACATAAGTAGAAGAAAGGAAACCAAGATTATAGATATTGAAATGCCTGACAAAGAACTAGAAAACTTTGAAAAGTACAGATTACTAGAAAACGAAATGGCAACAATGTGGAGTATGAGGAGAGCGTCTGTCATTCCAATAGTCGTTGGGGCATTTGGAGCACTAAGAACCAAGTTCGAGAAATATGTCAGAGAAATCAGAATTGACATTAGAGCGGATCAAGCCCCCAAAACAATTTTGCACGTGAAGACTTTGATTTAAGACTGGGACGTGGATGTTGAATGTTTTCCACGATAATTAAAAACCAAGAATTAAAGCATATAATCTGCGGAAAGAATCCCTGTCAGGCCTCTGACAAGCAGTTGTCCGCTCTCACAGAATCGATAAGACGAAAGAAAGCCGAGTGCTCTGAGACGTGAAGCAATAATAATAATTATGAGGCCTAATTATATATATCAAAAACATTTATTAGAATACAATATCGTTACAAAATCTGCCAAATTGAAAGTAATAATTGAAATATTACTATAATTAATGGATGCATAGGCATAAGGGAAATAATAACATTTAAACAACTGAAAGTGACAGTTTGTGCAACAAAATTAGTAAATTGAAGTGATCAATGTTACGTGATAGATGTCAACAAACAATATGACTAAATAAATACATGTGCATTACTACAGGGAGAAATTTAGAAATTAACTGTATAATAAGATGAGAAAGCCCTTTGAACACATATGTATAAAAGACACGTTTAACACTTCAATCACGAATTCATATAATAACTTTTATTCCCTCCAAATTATTTAATTTCATCTATACATGATCTAATCGAGTCGAGGCACTTCAAACGATAGGAAAAATTGCATCAAAAATTTGATGAAGTTAGTCAACGGTTGTAGGAGGAGAAGATTAAGTTAAAGTCATACTAATCTTGCATCTATTTAATCGGTTCGAATACCTCACATTTTCTTTTTTTCACTCCGGAGCATTGAAAGCAAAGTGATTACGGAACCACTTCTTGTAAGACGAACAACAGTCTAATGCATAACAGCAAAACAAATATAAGCACATGGATAACAGCAATAGTTAACATGCATGAATACACATATGCAAAACCGCAATGAATAAATTTTAAGTGATAATTAGAGAATTCAGTGTTAAAAGAGTAACAAATGTAATGCCTACAAACGGAAAGGTAAATTTACGAATGGTTATATAAATTTAACTCGACATTCCATGCTGATATGTCAATGTCCACAGTCTTCCTGAAAATCGATTCTAGAGGAATGGCAATAAGAGAGGTAAAAAGGGTTTGATTCTTGTCGACATAAGGCAACCCTTACGTTGGCGTGAAAAAATATAAAAGAAAACATCTCGTTAAAAATTAAAGAGAAAAGAAGAGGAACAACATGAAAATAAACTATAAACATCAAAGGAGGAATAAGCCGAATAAATGATGCGAAACCCCTACAATGAAAATAAAATAGGAAACAAATAACGCAACAAATACTCGGTATTACATGATTAGTAAATCGCGAAGGCTTTTAGATTCTAGCAATATAAACAAAACCTGGTGATACTGGTTTTAAGCAAAACATTTTCTGGCTTTTGTTGCCAAGGCGTTTAAAATAGTGGCGAATATTTAGATGGACGAGAAAGCAAAAGAAAGAGAAAGTGTTAATACAACAACTGGAATCGGTCAGACACACATCAACCGATTAAGAACTGAGAGATATTGAAATACATACGGGAATCATAGGTTGCTGAATTTGATCTGAAGTACTTAAAAGTGCCAATGGGTTTTATAGTTGCGTCTTTATTGAACGTGGCAATCTGACGCAAAACGAAAATGAACAACAATTTGGTTGCAGCAAAGGAAATCAGCAATTCCCTGCAGTAAAAATGCCAC